>NW_028270177.1:63157626-63489293 GCF_037043375.1 Chiloscyllium plagiosum | reverse complement strand
GTCCCTCCCTCGCTGTGTGCGCGTGTGTCCCTCCCTGGCTCTGTGTGTGTGTGTCCCTTCCTGGCTCTTTGTGTGTGTGTCCCTCCCTCGCTGTGTGTGTGCGTGTCCCTCCCTCGCTGTGTGTGTGTGTGTCCGTCCCTCGCTGTGTGTGTGTCCCTCCCTCGCTGTGTGTGTGTCCCTCCCTCGCTGTGTGTGTGTGTGTCCGTCCCTCGCTGTGTGTGTGTGTCCCTCCCTCGCTGTGTGTGTGTGTGTCCCTCCCTCGCTGTGTGTGTGTGTGTGTGTGTGTGTGTCACTCCCTCGCTGTGGATATGTCCCTCCCTCGCTGTGTGTGTGCGTGTCCCTCCCTCGCTGTGTGCGTGTGTGTGTGTGTATGTGTGTGTGTGTCCTTCCCTCTTTGAGATTGTGTGTGTCCCTCCCTCGCTGGATGTGAGTCCCTCCCTCGCTGTGTGTGTGTGCCCCTCCCTCGCTGCGTGTGTGTGTCACTCCCTCGCTGCGTGTGTGTGTGTGTTCCTCTCTCGCTGCGTGTTTGTGTCCCTCCCTCGCTGTGTGTGAGTGTGTCCTTCCCTCGCTGTGTGTTTGTGTCCCTCCCTCGCTGTGTGTGTGTGTGTCCCTCCCTCGCTGTGTGTGAGTGTGTCCTTCCCTCGCTGTGTGTTTGTGTCCCTCCCTCGCTGTGTGTGTGTGTGTCCCTCCCTCGCTGTGTGTGTGTGTCCCTCCCTCGCTGCGTGTGTGTGTCCCTCCCTCGCTGTGTGTGTGTGTCCCTCTCTCGCTGTGTGTGTGTGTCCCTCCCTCGCTGTGTGTGTGTGTGTCCCTCCCTCGCTGTGTGTGTGTCCCTCCCTCGCTGTGTGTGTGTGTCCCTCCCTCGCTGTGTGTGTGTGTGTCCCTCCGTCGCTGTGTGTGTGTCCCTCCCTCGCTGTGTGTGTGTGTGTCCCTCCCTCGCTGCGTGTGTGTGTCCCTCCCTCGCTGTGTGTGTGTGTCCCTCCATCGCTGTGTGTGGGTGTCCCTCCCTCGCTGTTTGTGTGTCCCTCCCTCGCTGTGTGTGTGTGTGTCTCCCTCGCTGTGTGTGTGTGTTTCCCTCCCTCGCTGTGTCTGTGTGTGTGTGTGTGTGTGTGTGTATGTGTCCCTCTCTCCCTGTGTGTGTGTGACCCTCCCTAGTTGTGTGAGTGTGTGTGTGTGTGTGTGTGTGTGTGTTTATCCCTCCCTCACTGTGTGTGTGTGTCCTTCCCTGACTATGTGTGTGTGTGTGTGTGTGTCTCCCTCGCTGTGAGTGTGCGTGTCTCTCCCTCGCTGTGAGTGTGTGTGTCCCTCCCTCGCTGTGAGTGTTTGTGTGTGTTCCTCCCTCGCTCTGTGTGCGTGTGACCCTCCTGGCTATGTGTGTGTGTGTCTCTCCCTCGCTGTGAGTGTGTGTGCCCATCCCTCGCTGTGTTTGTGTGTGCGTGTCCCTCCCTCACTGTGTGTGTGTGTGTGTGTCCCTCCCTCGCTGTGTGTGTGCGTGTCCCTCTCTCCCTGTGTGTTTGTGTGTGTGTGTCCCTCCCTCGCTGTGTGTGTGCGTGTCCCTCCCTCGCTGTGTGTGTGTCCCTCCCTCGCTGTGTGTGTGTCCCTCCCTCGCTGTGTGTGCGTGTGTCCCTCCCTGGCTCTGTGTGTGTGTGTCCCTCCCTGGCTCTTTGTGTGTGTGTCCCTCCCTCGCTGTGTGTGTGCGTGTCCCTCCCTCGCTGTCGGTGTGTGTGTCCGTCCCTCGCTGTGTGTGTGTGTGTCCCTCCCTCGCTGTGTGTGTGTCCCTCCCTCGCTGTGTGTGTGTGTGTCCGTCCCTCGCTGTGTGTGTGTGTCCCTCCCTCGCTGTGTATGTGTGTGTCCCTCCCTCGCTGTGTGTGTGTGTGTGTGTGCCACTCCCTCGCTGTGTATGTGTCCCTCCCTCGCTGGGTGTGTGCGTGTCCCTCCCTCGCTGTGTGTGCGTGTGTGTGTGTATGTGTGTGTGTGTCCTTCCCTCGTTCAGTATGTGTGTGTCCCTCCCTCGCTGTGTGTGTGTGTGTCCCTCCCTCGCTGTGTATGTGTGTCCCTCCCTCGCTCTGTGTGTGTGTCCCACCCACGCTGTGAGTGTGTGTTCCTCCCTCGTTGTGTGTGTGTGTCCCTCTTTCGCTGTGTGTGTGTGTCCCACCCTCGCTGTGTGTGTCTGTCCCTCCCTTGCTGTGTGTGTGTCCCTCCCTCCCTGCGTGTGTGTGTCCCTCCCTCGCTGTGTGTGTGTGTCCCTCCCTCGCTGTGTGTGTGTGTCCCTCCCTCGCTGTGTGTGTGTGTGTGTCCCTCCCTCGCTGTGTGTGTGTCCCTCCCTCGCTGTGTGTGTGTGTCCCTCACTCCCTGTGTGCGCGTGTCCCTCCCTCGCTGTGTGCGTGTGTCCCTCCCTCGCTGTGTGTGTCCGTCCCTCGCTGTGTGTGTGTGTGTCCCTCCCTCGCTGCGTGTGTGTGTCTAGCCCTCGCTGCGTGTGTGGGTCCCTCCCTCGCTGTGTGTGTGTGTCCCTCCCTCGCTTTGTGTGTGTGTCCCTCTCTCGCTGTTTGTGTTTCCCTCCCTCGCTTTGTGTGTGTCCCTCCCTCGCTGCGTGTGTGTGTGTCCCTCCCTCGCTGCGTGTGTGTGTCCCTCCCTCGCTGTGTGTGTGTCCCTCCCTCGCTCTGTGTGTGTGTGTCCCTTCCTCGCTGTGTGTGTGTCCCTCCCTCGCTCTGTGTGTGGGTGTCCCTCCCTCGCTGCGTGTGTGTGTCCCTCCCTCGCTGTGTGTGTGTGTGTCCCTCCCTCGCTGCGTGTGTGTGTCTCTCCCTCGCTGCGTGTGTGTGTCTCTCCCTCGCTGCGTGTGTGTGTCTCTCCCTCGCTGCGTGTGTGTGTCCCTCCCTCGCTGCGTGTGTGTGTCTCTCCCTCGCTGCGTGTGTGTGTCACTCCCTCGCTGCGTGTGTGTGTCCCTCCCTCGCTGCGTGTGTGTGTCTCTCCCTCGCTGTGTGTGTGTGTCCCTCCCTCGCTGTGTGTGTGTCCCTCCCTCGCTGTGTGTGTGTGTGCGCCCCTCCCTCGCTGCGTGTGTGTGTCACTCCCTCGCTGCGTGTGTGTGTCCCTCCCTCGCTGCGTGTTTGTGTCCCTCCCTCGCTGCGTGTGTGTGTGCGCCCCTCCCTCGCTGCGTGTGTGTGTCACTCCCTCGCTGCGTGTGTGTGTCCCTCCCTCGCTGCGTGTTTGAGTCCCTCCCTCGCTGTGTGTGTGTGTCCCTCCCTCGCTGTGTGTGTGTGTGTCCCTCCCTCGCTGTGTGTATGTCCCTCCCTCGCTGTGTGTGTGTGTCCCTCCCTCGCTGTGTGTGTATCCCTCCCTCGCTGCGTGTGCGTGTCCCTCCCTCGCTGTGTGTGAGTGTGTCCCTCCCTCGCTGTGTGTGTTTGTCCCTCCCTCGCTGTGTGTGTGTGTGTCCGTCCCTCACTGTCTGTGTGTCCCTCCCTCGCTGTGTGTGTGTGTGTCCCTTCCTCGCTGCGTGTGTGTGTCCCTCCCTCGCTGTGTGTGTGTCCCTCCATCGCTGTGTGTGTGTCCCTCCCTCGCTGTTTGTGTGTCCCTCCCTCGCTGTGTGTGTCCCTCCCTCGCTGTGTGTGTGTGTGTCCCTCCCTCGCTGCGTGTGTGTGTCCCTCCCTCGCTGTGTGTGTGTGTCCCTCCCTCGCTGTGTGAGTGTTTCCCTCCCTCGCTGTGTGTGTGTCCCTCCCACGCTGTGTGTGTGTGTGTCCCTCCCTCGCTGTGTGTGTGTGTCCCTCCCTCGCTGTGTGTATGTGTCCCTCCCTCGCTGTGTGTGTGTGTATCCCTCCCTCGCTGTGTGTGTGTGTCAGTCCCTCGCTGCGTTTGTGTGTGTCCCTCCCTCGCTGTGTGTGTGTGTCCCTCCCTCGCTGCGTGTGTGTGTGTATCCATCCCTCGCTGTGTGTGTGTGTCCCTCCCTCGCTGTGTGTGTGTCCCTCCCTCGCTGTGTGTGTGTCCCTCCCACGCTGCGTGTGTGTGTCCCTCCCTCGCTGTGTGTGTGTGTGTCCCTCCCTCGCTGTGTGTGTGTGTCCGTCCCTCGCTGTGTGTATGTGTCCCTCCCACGCTGTGAGTGTGTGTCCCTCCCTCGCTGTGTGTGTGTCCCTCCCTGGCTGTGTGTATGTCCCTCCCTCGCTGTGTGTGTGTGTCCCTCCCTCGCTGTGTGTGTATCCCTCCCTCGCTGCGTGTGTGTGTCCCTCCGTCGCTGTGTGTGAGTGTGTCCCTCCCTCGCTGTGTGTGTGTGTCCCTCCCTCGCTGTGTGTGTGTGTGTCCGTCCCTCACTGTCTGTGTGTCCCTCCCTCGCTGTGTGTGTGTGTGTCCCTTCCTCGCTGCGTGTGTGTTGCCGTCCCTCGCTGTGTGTGTTTCCCTCCCACGCTGTGAGTGTGTGTCCCTCCCTCGCTGTGTGTGTGTGTCCCTCCCTCGCTGTGTGTGTATCCCTCCCTCGCTGCGTGTGTGTGTCCCTCCGTCGCTGTGTGTGAGTGTGTCCCTCCCTCGCTGTGTGTGTGTGTCCCTCCCTCGCTGTGTGTGTGTGTGTCCGTCCCTCACTGTCTGTGTGTCCCTCCCTCGCTGTGTGTGTGTGTGTCCCTTCCTCGCTGCGTGTGTGTGTCCGTCCCTCGCTGATTGTGTGTCCCTTCCTCGCTGTGTGTGTCCCTCCCTCGCTGTGTGTGTGTGTGTGTCCCTCCCTCGCTGCGTGCGTGTGTCCCTCCCTCGCTGTGTGTGTGTGTCCCTCCCTCGCTGTGTGAGTGTTTCCCTCCCTCGCTGTGTGTGTGTCCCTCCCTCGCTGTGTGTGTGTGAGTCCCTCCCTCGCTGTGTGTGTGTGTGTCCCTCCCTCGCTGTGTGTATGTGTCCCTCCCTCGCTGTGTGTGTGTGTATCCCTCCCTCGCTGTGTGTGTGTGTCCGTCCCTCGCTGCGTTTGTGTGTGTCCCTCCCTCGCTGTGTGTGTGTGTCCCTCCCTCGCTGCGTGTGTGTGTGTATCCATCCCTCGCTGTGTGTGTGTGTCCCTCCCTCGCTGTGTGTGTGTCCCTCCCTCGCTGTGTGTGTGTGTGTCCCTCCCACGCTGCGTGTGTGTGTCCCTCCCTCGCTGTGTGTGTGTGTGTCCCTCCCTCGCTGTGTGTGTGTGTCCGTCCCTCGCTGCGTGTATGTGTGTCCCTCCCTCGCTGTGTATGTGTGTCCCTCCCTCGCTCTGTGTGTGTTTCCCTCCCACGCTCTGAGTGTGTGTCCCTCCCTCGCTGTGTGTGTGTGTCCCTCCCTCGCTGTGAGTGTGTGTCCCTCCCTCGCTGTGTGTGTGTGTCCCACCCTCGCTGTGTGTGTGTGTCACTCCCTCGCTGTGTGTGTCTCCCTCCCTCGCTGTGTGTATGTGTCCCTACCTCGCTGTGTGTGTGTGTGTCCCTCCCTCGCTGTGTGTGTGTCCCTCCCTCGCTGTGTGTGTGTGTGTCCCTCCCTCGCTGTGTGTGTGTGTGTGTCCCTCCCTCGCTGTGTTTGTGTCCCTCCCTCGCTGTGTGTGTGTGTGTGTCACTCCATCGCTGTGTGTGTGTGTGTCCCTCCCTCGCTGCGTGTGTGTGTCCCTCCCTCGCTGTGTGTGCGTGTGTCCCTCCCTCGCTGTGTGTGTGTGTGTGTCCCTCCCTCGCTGCGTGTGTGTGTCCCTCCCTCGCTGCATGTGTGTGTGTGTCCCTCCCTCGCTGTGAGTGTATGTGTCCCTCCCTCGCTGTGTGTGTGTGTGTCCCTCCCTCGCTGCGTGTGTGTATGTGTCCCTCCCTCGCTATTTGTGTGTCCCTCTCTCGCTGTGTGTGTGTGTGTCCCTCCCTCGCTGTGTGTGTGTCCCTCCCTCGCTGTGTGTGTGTGTGTGTCCCTCCCTCGCTGTGTTTGTGTCCCTCCCTCGCTGTGTGTGTGTGTGTGTCCCTCCCTCGCTGTGTGTGTGTGTGTCCCTCCCTCGCTACGTGTGTGTGTCCCTCCCTCGCTGCGTGTGTGCGTGTGTCCCTCCCTCGCTGTGTGTGTGTGTGTGTGTCCCTCCCTCGCTGCGTGTGTGTCCCTCCCTCGCTGCATGTGTGTGTGTGTCCCTCCCTCGCTGTGAGTGTATGTGTCCCTCCCTCGCTGTGTGTGTGTGTGTGTCCCTCCCTCGCTGCGTGTGTGTGTGTGTCCCTCCCTCGCTATTTGTGTGTCCCTCTCTCGCTGTGTGTGTGTGTCCCTCCCTCGCTGTGTGTGTGTGTCCCTCCCTCGCTGAGTGTGTGTGTGTCCCTCCCTCGCTGAGTATGTGTGTGTGTCGCTCTCTCGCAGAGTGTGTGTGTGTCCCTCCCTCGCTGAGTGTGTGTGTGTCCCTCCCTCGCTGTGTGTGTGTCCCTCCCTTGCTCTGTGTGTGTGTCCCTCCATCGCTGTGTGTGTCCCTCCCTCGCTGTGTGTGTGTCCATCCCTGGCTGTGTGTATGTCCCTCCCTCGCTGTGTGTGTGTGTCCCTCCCTCGCTGTGTGTGTATCCCTCCCTCGCTGCGTGTGTGTGTCCCTCCGTCGCTGTGTGTGAATGTGTCCCTCCCTCGCTGTGTGTGTGTGTCCCTCCCTCGCTGTGTGTGTGTGTGTCCGTCCCTCACTGTCTGTGTGTCCCTCCCTCGCTGCGTGTATGTGTGTCCCTCCCTCGCTGTGTATGTGTGTCCCTCCCTCGCTCTGTGTGTGTTTCCCTCCCACGCTGTGAGTGTGTGTCCCTCCCTCGCTGTGTGTGTGTGTTCCTCCCTCGCTGTGTGTGTATCCCTCCCTCGCTGCGTGTGTGTGTCCCTCCGTCGCTGTGTGTGAGTGTGTCCCTCCCTCGCTGTGTGTGTGTGTCCCTCCCTCGCTGTGTGTGTGTGTGTCCGTCCCTCACTGTCTGTGTGTCCCTCCCTCGCTGTGTGTGTGTGTGTCCCTTCCTCGCTGCGTGTGTGTGTCCGTCCCTCGCTGATTGTGTGTCCCTTCCTCGCTGTGTGTGTCCCTCCCTCGCTGTGTGTGTGTGTGTGTCCCTCCCTCGCTGCGTGCGTGTGTCCCTCCCTCGCTGTGTGTGTGTGTCCCTCCCTCGCTGTGTGAGTGTTTCCCTCCCTCGCTGTGTGTGTGTCCCTCCCTCGCTGTGTGTGTGTGAGTCCCTCCCTCGCTGTGTGTGTGTGTGTCCCTCCCTCGCTGTGTGTATGTGTCCCTCCCTCGCTGTGTGTGTGTGTATCCCTCCCTCGCTGTGTGTGTGTGTCCGTCCCTCGCTGCGTTTGTGTGTGTCCCTCCCTCGCTGTGTGTGTGTGTCCCTCCCTCGCTGCGTGTGTGTGTGTATCCATCCCTCGCTGTGTGTGTGTGTCCCTCCCTCGCTGTGTGTGTGTCCCTCCCTCGCTGTGTGTGTGTGTGTCCCTCCCACGCTGCGTGTGTGTGTCCCTCCCTCGCTGTGTGTGTGTGTGTCCCTCCCTCGCTGTGTGTGTGTGTCCGTCCCTCGCTGCGTGTATGTGTGTCCCTCCCTCCCTGTGTATGTGTGTCCCTCCCTCGCTCTGTGTGTGTTTCCCTCCCACGCTCTGAGTGTGTGTCCCTCCCTCGCTGTGTGTGTGTGTCCCTCCCTCGCTGTGAGTGTGTGTCCCTCCCTCGCTGTGTGTGTGTGTCCCACCCTCGCTGTGTGTGTGTGTCACTCCCTCGCTGTGTGTGTCTCCCTCCCTCGCTGTGTGTATGTGTCCCTACCTCGCTGTGTGTGTGTGTGTCCCTCCCTCGCTGTGTGTGTGTCCCTCCCTCGCTGTGTGTGTGTGTGTCCCTCCCTCGCTGTGTGTGTGTGTGTGTCCCTCCCTCGCTGTGTTTGTGTCCCTCCCTCGCTGTGTGTGTGTGTGTGTCACTCCATCGCTGTGTGTGTGTGTGTCCCTCCCTCGCTGCGTGTGTGTGTCCCTCCCTCGCTGTGTGTGCGTGTGTCCCTCCCTCGCTGTGTGTGTGTGTGTGTCCCTCCCTCGCTGCGTGTGTGTGTCCCTCCCTCGCTGCATGTGTGTGTGTGTCCCTCCCTCGCTGTGAGTGTATGTGTCCCTCCCTCGCTGTGTGTGTGTGTGTCCCTCCCTCGCTGCGTGTGTGTATGTGTCCCTCCCTCGCTATTTGTGTGTCCCTCTCTCGCTGTGTGTGTGTGTGTCCCTCCCTCGCTGTGTGTGTGTCCCTCCCTCGCTGTGTGTGTGTGTGTGTCCCTCCCTCGCTGTGTTTGTGTCCCTCCCTCGCTGTGTGTGTGTGTGTGTCCCTCCCTCGCTGTGTGTGTGTGTGTCCCTCCCTCGCTACGTGTGTGTGTCCCTCCCTCGCTGCGTGTGTGCGTGTGTCCCTCCCTCGCTGTGTGTGTGTGTGTGTGTCCCTCCCTCGCTGCGTGTGTGTCCCTCCCTCGCTGCATGTGTGTGTGTGTCCCTCCCTCGCTGTGAGTGTATGTGTCCCTCCCTCGCTGTGTGTGTGTGTGTGTCCCTCCCTCGCTGCGTGTGTGTGTGTGTCCCTCCCTCGCTATTTGTGTGTCCCTCTCTCGCTGTGTGTGTGTGTCCCTCCCTCGCTGTGTGTGTGTGTCCCTCCCTCGCTGAGTGTGTGTGTGTCCCTCCCTCGCTGAGTATGTGTGTGTGTCGCTCTCTCGCAGAGTGTGTGTGTGTCCCTCCCTCGCTGAGTGTGTGTGTGTCCCTCCCTCGCTGTGTGTGTGTCCCTCCCTTGCTCTGTGTGTGTGTCCCTCCCTTGCTGTGTGTGTGTGTCCCTCCCTCGCGGCATGTGTGTGTGTCCCTCCCTCGCTGTGTGTGTGTGTCCCTCCCTCGCTGTGTGTGTGTGTGTCCCTCCCTCGCTGAGTGTGTGTGTGTCCCTCCCTCGCTGTGTGTGTGCGTGTGTCTCTCCCTCGCTGCGTGTGTGTGTGTGTCCCTCCCTCGCTGTGTGTGTGTGTGTATCCCTCCCTCGCTGTGTGTGTGTGTGTGTCCCTCCCTCGCTGAGTGTGTGTGTGTCCCTCCCTCGCTGTGTGAGTGTGTGTATCCCTCCCTCGCTGTGTGTGTGTGTCCCTCCCTCGCTCTGTGTGTGTGTCCCTCCCTCGCTGTGTGTGTGTGTCCCTCCCTCGCTCTGTGTGTGTGTCCCTCCCTCGCTAAGTGTGTGTGTGTCCCTCCCTCGCTGCGTGTGTGTGTGTATCCCTCCCTCGCTGCGTGTGTGTGTCCCTCCCTCGCTGCGTGTGTGTGTGTGTCCCTCCCTCGCTCTGTGTGTGTATGTCCCTCCCTCGCTGTGTGTGTGTGTCCCTCCCTCGCTCTGTGTGTGTGTCCCTCCCTCGCTCTGTGTGTGTCCTTCCCTCGCAGTGTGTGTGTCCCTCCCTCGCTGTGTGTGTGTGTGTGTATTTGTGTGTCCCTCCCTCGCTCTGTGTATTTGTCCCTTCCTCGATGTGTGTGTGTGTGTGTTTGTGTGTGTGTCCGTGTCCCTCCATCTCTGTGTGTGTGTGTCCCTCCCTCATTGTGTGCGTCTCCCTCTCTCACTGTGTGTGTGTGTCCCTCCCTCGTTGAGTTTGTGCGTGTCCCTCCCTCGCTGTGTGTGCGTGTCCCTCCCTTGCTGTGTGTGAGCGTGTCCCTCCCTCGCTGTGTGTGTGTGTCCCTCCCTCGCTGAGTGTGTGTGTGTCCCACCCTCGCTGAGTGTGTGTGTGTCCCTCCCTCGCTGTGTGTGTGTGTGTGTCCCTCTCTCGCTGTGTGTGTGTGTCCCTCCCTCGCTGCGTGTGCGTGTCCCTCCCTCGCTGTGTGTGTGTGTCCCTCCCTCGCTGTTTGTGTGTCCCTCCCTCGCTGTGTGTGTGTGTTTCCCTACCTCGCTGTGTGTGTGTCCCTCCCTCGCTGCGTGTGTGTGTCCCTCCCTCGCTTTGTGTGTGTGCCCCTCCCTCGCTGTGTGTGTGTGTCCCTCCCTCGCTGTGTGTGTGTCCCTCCCTCGCTGTGTGTGTGTGTGTCCCTCCTCGCTGCGTGTGTGTGTCCCTCCCTCACTGTGTGTGTGTGTCCCTCCCTCGCTGCGTGTGTGTGTCCCTCCCTCGCTGCGTGTGTGTGTCTCTCCCTCGCTGCGTGTGTGTGTCCCTCCCTCGCTGCGTGTGCGTGTCTCTCGCTCGCTGTGTGTGTGTGTCCCTCCCTCGCTGTGTGTGTGTGTCCCTCCCTCGCTGCGTGTGTGTGTCACTCCCTCGCTGCGTGTGCGTGTCTCTCCCTCGCTGTGTGTGTGTGTCCCTCCCTCGCTGTGTGTGTGTGCCCCTCCCTCGCTGCGTGTGTGTGTCCCGCCCTCGCTGTGTGTGTGTCCCTCCCTCGCTGCGTGTGTGTGTCCCTCCCTCGCTGCGTGTGTGTGTCACTCCCTCGCTGCGTGTGCGTGTCTCTCCCTCGCTGTGTGTGTGTGTCCCTCCCTCGCTGTGTGTGTGTGCCCCTCCCTCGCTGCGTGTGTGTGTCCCGCCCTCGCTGTGTGTGTGTGTGTCACTCCATCGCTGTGTGTGTGTGTGTCCCTCCCTCGCTGCGTGTGTGTGTCCCTCCCTCGCTGCGTGTGTGCGTGTGTCCCTCCCTCGCTGTGTGTGTGTGTCCCTCCCTCGCTGCGTGTGTGTATCCCTCCCTCGCTGCATGTGTGTGTGTGTCCCTCCCTCGCTGTGAGTGTATGTGTCCCTCCCTCGCTGTGTGTGTGTGTGTCCCTCCCTCGCTGCGTGTGTGTATGTGTCCCTCCCTCGCTATTTGTGTGTCCCTCTCTCGCTGTGTGTGTGTGTCCCTCCCTCGCTGCGTGTGTGTGTCCCTCCCTCGCTGCGTGTGTGCGTGTGTCCCTCCCTCGCTGTGTGTGTGTGTGTGTCCCTCCCTCGCTGCGTGTGTGTCCCTCCCTCGCTGCATGTGTGTGTGTGTCCCTCCCTCGCTGTGAGTGTATGTGTCCCTCCCTCGCTGTGTGTGAGTGTGTCCCTCCCTCGCTGCGTGTGTGTGTGTGTCCCTCCCTCGCTATTTGTGTGTCCCTCTCTCGCTGTGTGTGTGTGTCCCTCCCTCGCTGTGTGTGTGTGTCATTCCCTCGCTGTGTGTGTGTGTCCCTCCCTCGCTGAGTGTGTGTGTGTCCCTCCCTCGCTGAGTGTGTGTGTTTCCCTCCCTCGCTGTGTATGTGTGTGTGTCGCTCTCTCGCAGAGTGTGTGTGTGTCCCTCCCTCGCTGAGTGTGTGTGTGTCCCTCCCTCGCTGTGTGTGTGTGTCCCTCCCTCGCTCTGTGTGTGTGTCCCTCCCTTGCTGTGTGTGTGTGTCCCTCCCTCGCGGCGTCTGTGTGTGTCCCTCCCTCGCTGTGTGTGTGTGTCCCTCCCTCGCTGTGTGTGTGTCCCTCCCTCGCTGCGTGTGTGTGTCCCTCCCTCGCTTTGTGTGTGTGCCCCTCCCTCGCTGTGTGTGTGTGTCCCTCCCTCGCTGTGTGTGTGTCCCTCCCTCGCTGTGTGTGTGTGTGTCCCTCCTCGCTGCGTGTGTGTGTCCCTCCCTCACTGTGTGTGTGTGTCCCTCCCTCGCTGCGTGTGTGTGTCCCTCCCTCGCTGCGTGTGTGTGTCTCTCCCTCGCTGCGTGTGTGTGTCACTCCCTCGCTGCGTGTGCGTGTCTCTCCCTCGCTGTGTGTGTGTGTCCCTCCCTCGCTGTGTGTGTGTGCCCCTCCCTCGCTGCGTGTGTGTGTCCCGCCCTCGCTGTGTGTGTGTCCCTCCCTCGCTGTGTGTGTGTGTGTCACTCCATCGCTGTGTGTGTGTGTGTCCCTCCCTCGCTGCGTGTGTGTGTCCCTCCCTCGCTGCGTGTGTGCGTGTGTCCCTCCCTCGCTGTGTGTGTGTGTGTGTCCCTCCCTCGCTGCGTGTGTGTGTGTGTCCCTCCCTCGCTGTGAGTGTATGTGTCCCTCCCTCGCTGTGTGTGTGTGTGTCCCTCCCTCGCTGCGTGTGTGTATGTGTCCCTCCCTCGCTATTTGTGTGTCCCTCTCTCGCTGTGTGTGTGTGTCCCTCCCTCGCTGCGTGTGTGTGTCCCTCCCTCGCTGCGTGTGTGCGTGTGTCCCTCCTTCGCTGTGTGTGTGTGTGTCCCTCCCTCGCTGCGTGTGTGTCCCTCCCTCGCTGCATGTGTGTGTGTGTCCCTCCCTCGCTGTGAGTGTATGTGTCCCTCCCTCGCTGTGTGTGAGTGTGTCCCTCCCTCGCTGCGTGTGTGTGTCTGTCCCTCCCTCGCTATTTGTGTGTCCCTCTCTCGCTGTGTGTGTGTGTCCCTCCCTCGCTGTGTGTGTGTGTCCCTCCCTCGCTGAGTGTGTGTGTGTCCCTCCCTCGCTGAGTGTGTGTGTTTCCCTCCCTCGCTGTGTATGTGTGTGTGTCGCTCTCTCGCAGAGTGTGTGTGTGTCCCTCCCTCGCTGAGTGTGTGTGTGTCCCTCCCTCGCTGTGTGTGTGTGTCCCTCCCTCGCTCTGTGTGTGTGTCCCTCCCTTGCTGTGTGTGTGTGTCCCTCCCTCGCGGCGTGTGTGTGTGTCCCTCCCTCGCTGTGTGTGTGTGTCCCTCCCTCGCTGTGTGTGTGTGTGTCCCTCCCTCGCTGAGTGTGTGTGTCCCTCCCTCGCTGTGTGTGTGTGTGTCCCTCCCTCGCGGCGTGTGTGTGTGTCCCTCCCTCGCTGTGTGTGTGTGTCCCTCCCTCGCTGTGTGTGTGTGTGTCCCTCCCTCGCTGTGTGTGTGTGTCCCTCCCTCGCTGTGTGTGTGTGTCCCTCCCTCGCTGAGTGTGTGTGTGTCCCTCCCTCGCTGAGTGTGTGTGTTTCCCTCCCTCGCTGTGTATGTGTGTGTGTCGCTCTCTCGCAGAGTGTGTGTGTGTCCCTCCCTCGCTGAGTGTGTGTGTGTCCCTCCCTCGCTGTGTGTGTGTGTCCCTCCCTCGCTCTGTGTGTGTGTCCCTCCCTTGCTGTGTGTGTGTGTCCCTCCCTCGCGGCGTGTGTGTGTGTCCCTCCCTCACTGTGTGTGTGTGTCCCTCCCTCGCTGTGTGTGTGTGTGTCCCTCCCTCGCTGAGTGTGTGTGTCCCTCCCTCGCTGTGTGTGTGTGTGTCCCTCCCTCGCGGCGTGTGTGTGTGTCCCTCCCTCGCTGTGTGTGTGTGTCCCTCCCTCGCTGTGTGTGTGTGTGTCCCTCCCTCGCTGTGTGTGTGTGTGTCTCTCCCTCGCTGCGTGTGTGTGTGTGTCCCTCCCTCGCTGTGTGTGTGTGTGTATCCCTCCCTCGCTGTGTGTGTGTGTCCCTCCCTCGCTGTGTGTGTGTGTGTCCCTCCCTCGCTGAGTGTGTGTGTGTCCCTCCCTCGCTGTGTGTGTGTGTGTATCCCTCCCTCGCTGTGTGTGTGTGTCCCTCCCTCGCTCTGTGTATGTGTCCCTCCCTCGCTGTGTGTGTGTGTCCCTCCCTCGCTCTGTGTGTGTGTCCCTCCCTCGCTAAGTGTGTGTGTGTCCCTCCCTCGCTGCGTGTGTGAGCGTGTCCCTCCCTCGCTGTGTGTGTGTCCCTCCCTCGCTGCGTGTGTGTGTGTCCCTCCCTCGCTCTGTGTGTGTATGTCCCTCCCTCGCTGTGTGTGTGTGTCCCTCCCTCGCTCTGTGTGTGTGTCCCTCCCTCGCTCTGTGTGTGTCCCTCCCTCGCTGTGTGTGTGTCCCTCCCTCGCTGTGTGCGTGTGTGTGTGTGTATTTGTGTGTCCCTCCCTCGCTCTGTGTATTTGTCCCTTCCTCGATGTGTGTGTGTGTGTGTTTGTGTGTGTGTCCGTGTCCCTCCATCTCTGTGTGTGTGTGTCCCTCCCTCACTGTGTGCGTCTCCCTCTCTCGCTGTGTGTGTGTCCCTCTCTCACTGTGTGTGTGTGTCCCTCCCTCGTTGAGTTTGTGTGTCTCCCTCCCTCGCTGTGTGTGCGTGTCCCTCCCTTGCTGTGTGTGAGCGTGTCCCTCCCTCGCTGTGTGTGTGTCCCTCCCTCGCGGCGTGTGTGTGTGTCCCTCCCTCGCTGTGTGTGTGTGTCCCTCCCTCGCTGTGTGTGTGTGTGTCCCTCCCTCGCTGAGTGTGCGTGTCCCTCCCTCGCTGTGTGTGTGTGTGTCCCTCCCTCGCGGCGTGTGTGTGTGTCCCTCCCTCGCTGTGTGTGTGTGTCCCTCCCTCGCTGTGTGTGTGTGTGTCCCTCCCTCGCTGTGTGTGTGTGTGTCTCTCCCTCGCTGCGTGTGTGTGTGTGTCCCTCCCTCGCTGTGTGTGTGTGTGTATCCCTCCCTCGCTGTGTGTGTGTGTGTCCCTCCCTCGCTGTGTGTGTGTGTGTCCCTCCCTCGCTGAGTGTGTGTGTGTCCCTCCCTCGCTGTGTGTGTGTGTGTATCCCTCCCTCGCTGTGTGTGTGTGTCCCTCCCTCGCTCTGTGTGTGTGTCCCTCCCTCGCTGTGTGTGTGTGTCCCTCCCTCGCTCTGTGTGTGTGTCCCTCCCTCGCTAAGTGTGTGTGTGTCCCTCCCTCGCTGCGTGTGTGAGCGTGTCCCTCCCTCGCTGTGTGTGTGTCCCTCCCTCGCTGCGTGTGTGTGTGTGTCCCTCCCTCGCTCTGTGTGTGTATGTCCCTCCCTCGCTGTGTGTGTGTGTCCCTCCCTCGCTCTGTGTGTGTGTCCCTCCCTCGCTCTGTGTGTGTCCCTCCCTCGCTGTGTGTGTGTCCCTCCCTCGCTGTGTGCGTGTGTGTGTGTGTGTATTTGTGTGTCCCTCCCTCGCTCTGTGTATTTGTCCCTTCCTCGATGTGTGTGTGTGTGTGTTTGTGTGTGTGTCCGTGTCCCTCCATCTCTGTGTGTGTGTGTCCCTCCCTCACTGTGTGCGTCTCCCTCTCTCGCTGTGTGTGTGTCCCTCTCTCACTGTGTGTGTGTGTCCCTCCCTCGTTGAGTCTGTGTGTGACCCTCCCTCGCTGTGTGTGCGTGTCCCTCTCTTGCTGTGTGTGAGCGTGTCCCTCCCTCACTGTGTGTGTGTCCCTCCCTCACTGTGTGTGTTTGAGTCGCTCTCTTGCTGTGTGTGTGTGTCCCTCTCTCGCTGTGTTTGTGTGTGTCCCTCCCTCGCTGTGTGTGTGTGTATCCCTCCCTCCCTCGTGTGTGTGTCCCTCCCTCACTGTGTGAGTGCCTGTCTCTTCTCACTCTTGCAGTATGTGCATGTCCCCCTCACTGTGTGTGTGCGTGTCCCTCTCTCGCTGTGTGAGCATTTTCCTCCCTCGCTGTGTGTGTGCGTTCCTCCCTCGTTGTGTGTGTGTGTATCCCTCCCTCCCTCGTGTGTGTGTCCCACCCTCGCTGTGTGAGTGCATGTCTTTTCTCACTCTTGCAGTGTGTGCATGTCCCCCTCACTGTGTGTGAGCGTGTCCCTCCCTCGCTGTGTGTGTGCGTTCCTCCCTCGCTGTGTGAGTATTTTCCTCCCTCGCTGTGTGTGTGCGTGTCCCTCCCTCGCTGTGTGTCTGCGTGTCCCTCCCTTGCTGTGTGTGCGTGTCCCTCCCGCGCTGTGTGTAGCGTGTCCCTCCCTCGCTGTGTGTGAGTGTGTCCCTCCCTCGCTGAGCGTGCATGTGTCCCCCCTCATTGGGTGTGCGCATGTCCCTCTCTTGCTCTGTACGTGTGTTTGTGTGTGATGTCTCTTCCTGGATGTGTGTTCGTGTCCCTCTCTCGCTGTGTGTGTCTGTACGTTTGTGCTTGCGCATGTCCCTCCCTCGCTGTGTGTGCGTGTCTCCCTCTTGCTGTGAGTATGTGTCCCTCTTGCAGTGTATGTGAGTGTCCTTCTCTCGCTCTGTGTGTGTGTGTGTGTGTGTGTGTGTGTCCGTGTCCCTCCCTTGCTCTTTGTGTATATCCCCCTCACTGTGTGTGTTCATCTCCCCTTGCTATGTGAGTGCATGACCCCCTTGCCGTGTGAGCGTGTCCCTCCCTTGCTGTGTGTGAGCGTGTCCTTCACTCGCTGTGTGTGTGAATGCGTCCTTCCTCGCTGTGTGTGTGTGTGTGTGTGTCCCTCCTTTGTTTTATGTTTGTGTGTGTGTGTTTGTGTGTGTGTGTGCGCGCGCTCGTGTGGTCCCACCCTCGCTGTCTGTATGTGTGCATGTCCCTCCCTCACTGTGTGTGTGTGTGTGTCCTCGCTGTGTGTGTGTGTGTGTCCCCTCTCGCTTTCTGAGCACATGTCCCACCCTCGCTGTGTGAGCGTGTCTCAACCTCGCTGTGTGTGTGTGCGTGTCCCATCCTCGCTGTGTGTGTGTCCCTCCCTCGCTGTGTGTGTGCGTGTCCCACCCTCGCTGTGTGTGTGTGTGTGTGTGTGCCCCTCTTTCAGTGTGTGAGGGTATCCTCCCCTCGCTCTGTATGTGTGTGTATGCGTATCACTCACTCACTGTGTCAGTGTGTCCCTCCCTCGCTGTGTGAGTATGTGTGTGTGTGTGTGTGTATGTCCCTCTCTCACTGTGCGCCTCGCTCGTGCTGTGTGTGTCCCTCATGGTGTATGTGTGTGTGTGTGTCCATCCCTCACTGTGTGCGATTCCCTTGCTGTGTGTGTGTGCGTCCCTCCCTGGCTATGTGTGTGTGTGTCCCTCCTTCGCTGTGTGTGTGTGTGTGCGTCCCTCCCTGGTTATGTGTGTGTGTGTCTCTCCCTCGCTGTGTGTGTGTGTGTCCCTCCCTCGCTCTGTGTGTGTGTGTGTGTGTGTGTCCCTCCCTCGCAGTGTGTGTGTGTCCATCCCTCGCTCTGTGTGTGTGTGTGTGTGTGTGTGTCCCTGCCTCGCAGTGTGTGTGTGTGTCCATCCCTCGCTGTGTGTCGCTCCCTTGCTGTGTGTCCCTCCCTTGCTGTGTGTGCGTGTCCCTCCCTCGCTGTGTGTGCGTGTCCCTGCCCCTTTGTGTTTGTGTGTGGCCCTCCCTCGTTGTGTTTGTATGCGTGTGTCCCTCCCTTGCTGTGTCCCTCCCTCGCTGTGTGTGTGTATCCCTCGCTGTGTATGTGTCAGTTCCGCCCCCCTGTGTGTGCGTGTGTGTGTGTGTGTGTGTCCCTCTTGCTGTGCGTGTGTGAGTGCATGTCCCCCCTTGCTGTGTGCGCGTGTCCCTCCCATGCTGTGTGTGCATGTCCTTCTCTCCCTTGCTCTGTGTGTGTGCGTGTATGTCCCTCCCTCGCTGTGTGCGCGAGTTCCCCTCTTGCTCTGAGTATGTGTCCCTCTTGATGTGTATGTGAGTGTCCTTCCCTCGCTGCGCGTGTGTGTGTATGCGTGTCACTCCCACACGGTGTTTGTGTGTCCCTCCCTTGCTGTGTGGAGTGTCTATGTGTGCGTGTCCCTCCCTTGTTTTGTGCGTGTGTATGTGTGTGTGTGTGTGTGTGTGTGCCTCTTGCTGAGTGTGCGCGTGTCACTCCCTCGCTCTGTGAGTGTGTGTCCGTTCCTTGTGTGTGTGTCCCTCCCTTGCTCTTTGTGCATATCTCCACCATTGTGTGTCCGCATTGCCCCTCGCTGTGTGAGTGCCTGTCCCCCCTTGCTCTGTGTGCGTGTCCCTCCCTCGCCATGTCTGTGTGTGTCCCCTCTCAGTGTGTGCGTGCACCCTCTCAATTTCTGTGCATATGCCCTCCCTCGCTGTCTGCTTGTCCATCCTTCCCTGTGTGTGCATGTCCCTCCCTTGCTGTTTATATGCATGTCCCTCTCTCGCTCTGTGTGTTTGTGTATATCCCTCCCTCGCTGTGTGTGTCCATGTCCTTCCCTCCCTGGTTGTGCGTGCCCTCCATCGCTGTGTGTTTGCATGTCCTTCCCTCCGTGTGTGTGTGTGTGTGTGTGTGTGTGTGTCTCCCTTGCTGTGTGTGCATGTCCCTCCCTGACTGTGTGTGTGCGTGTCCCACTCTCACTGTGTGTGTCTGTGTTTGTGTGCTTGCGCATGCGCGTGTCCCTCCCTCGCTGTGTGTGTGTGTGTGTGTGTGTGTCTGTGTGTATGCGTGTCACTTCCTCACTGTGCCTGTGTGTCCCTCCCATGCTGTGTGAGTGTATGTGTGTCCCTCCCTCGCTGGTTGTCTGCGTGTATTCCTCTCACTGTGTGTGTGTGCATGTCCTTCCCTTGCTGTGTGTCTGCGGGTATCTCCCTTACTGTGTGTGTGTGCACATGTCCTTCCCTCGCTGTCTGTCTGGGTGTATCCCCCTCACTGTGTGTGTGTGTGTGCACACGTCCTTCCCTCGCTGTGTGTCTGCGTGTATCTCCCTCACTGTGTGTGTGTGTGCGTGCTCTTCCCTCGCTGTGTGTCTGCAGGTATCTCCCTCACTGTGTGTGTTTGCGTGTCGCTCCTATAATGTGTGTGTGTGTCTGTGTGTGTGTGTCCAATATTTGCACCATCAGTGGATTGGCGATCATAAATTGACTGTGGTATTCAGGAATGTGTGGTTTAAGTAAGTTCACCACGAGAAATGCAGGGTTTAATGTACAGGTAGAGGAGTGGGTCTGGGTCAGATGCTCTTTAGAGGAATGGACTGGTTGGACCGAATGGCCTGGTTACACACGATGGTGATTCTATTCAGGTTATTGTCCAGCCCTGTCAACCATCCCCGTCTCCTACATCTGGCCTTATCCCCAATATTCCCCTTAACACTGTAATCTCCTCCAGACTCTAAAACACCCCTTGCCTATGTAACCTTCTCCAGTCCTTGCAAAGATCGATATGTCTGTCACCTCTTCCTGCTTTTAGAACCCTCCCTATAACTATTACCATTTGGTACAGCACTCCCAATTATTGTTCCCTCTTGAAACTCCCATAAACATTTGTATCTCTGAAAACGCATCTGGACTGTCTCAACTTCCCTTTGACAGTTACGTGCTGAGACCTGCTCTATTTCAGTGAAGTAATTAAGTCTTGGCAACACTCACTGTTATAACCTCCCTCCAGCATTACGGCACTGAGGATCTGTAGAAGCTCTTTTCAACCCGACAGCCATCTCTGTGTCTGTAATCTCCTCCACTCCCCATAATACATTCTCTCTGAGCTCCTCTGTCGTCCACTAAACACTCCCGAACACTGTCTGTATCAGTGTAACCTTCTCCAAAAACACAACCTTCTCTATCTGTGTAAATCCCTACACCAGTCCCTGTCCCTCTCAGCTCCGTCTAACAATACAACCCTCCATGTCTGTGTATTCACCTTCAGTTCCTACTCACCTCCCTCTCTGTGTAACCTTCTCCATGCATTTTTGCTTCAGTCTCTTCAACTGTCCCTGTCAGTGTAACCTCTTCCAGACGTGAATAATCTTCTCTTTTTGACTTACTCAGACCACACAACCCTCACTATCTATAACCTACTCCTGTCGGAGAAACCTACCTCTGCAAATTGCTCCAACTCTTCAACTCACCATAAGCTCTTACATCCCTCCCGACCTACCAAATCTCTTCCAGTCCCTAAACACCAACAGTCTGTGGAGACCCGACCACCATCCCTATCAGTGTAATCCTCTCAGGTCCCTGCAGTATTCCTGATCTGTCGAACTCACTCCATGCCTGTGCCTCTCCCAATCCAGTCCCTACAAAACCCACTATCTATTTAACACCCTCCTGTCACTATCACCTCCATGTCAATGTAAGCTCCTCCTGTGTCTCCACCATCTACCCATCTTCATAACCAGCTCTTACACCACTATCTGTTAAAACGTCACCCTCCCCTACAACTTCCTCCTGATTGTGCTATGCTCCCTTATCTGTGAAACTGTTTCTGACCCAAATTGTTATCCCAGTCTCTGAAAAGAAATCCAGATTCCACAGTCTCCATAACCACCAGAAGCTAAACCTTCCTATGTCTATAAACATCTTCAGTCACGACTACCCTGCATATCTCTGTTTGTTCTTCCAGTCGACACAAGCACCTTTATCTCTGTAATCTGCTCAGCTCCCTAAAACACTCCCTGTCTGTGATCCAGCCCTGGCCTACAAACATCCTTATCCCTGTAAACTTCTCTATCCCTCCCAACATTCCCAACTCCATGAACCCTTCAGCCCTACAGCTCTCCACATTCCTGTAACCTCCTGTGGGCCGATGGTCCTCCCTCCCTGTGAAACCACCTCCAGTCCCCACATCCCTCCCAATCTGGGTCGTCTGCTCCAGATCAGACCATTGCTGTCTCTGTAAACACCTCCACTCCTGACAACTCTTCCCATTTGTGTAACCTCGTTCAGACCCCATACTCTCCAGTTTCCTGCATCCTCTTCCTGCATTGCAACCAAAACCACATGTTTTGTAATATCCACCAGTGCTTACACCCTTCCCAACTCAGTAACCACTTGCAGCCCTAACAAAACACCTAAACTGTGAAACCTCTCATTTCCAAACAATCCTCTCGCCCTCCCTCCCTCCTCAAATGCCTTCATCACCATGAAACTTCACAATTACTGAAGCCTCCTTTTGGCACTGCAACCCTCCTAATGTCTGCAAAATCCTCCTGCCCTGATATCCCTCCCTATCTCTGTAATCCCCACCACCCTCCAGTGCCCTTCTGGGGAACATGGCTGCGGAGGGAAGATTTGTAAAGTCCGAGCCATGTTACGGAGGTAGAATTCTGGGAATTACAGATTTGGTCGAATGTCTGTGGTGTACAGATTATTGGCGAGGACTCCAAAGACAGGATTTATGACTACTTGGTAAACCATAATTAAATTAGCCACAGTCAGTAAGGGTTTGTGTGGGGCAGGTCATGCCTCACAAACCTTATTGAATTCTTTGAAGATATGGCAGAATATGTTGATGGCTCATTCAGAAAAGAAGGAAAATTGGGATACAGGGAAATCTGTCTGTCTGGATACAGGATCGGATGGCCTAGAGAAGACAGAGGGTGGCAGCAGATGGACAGTCTTGAACCTGGAGCTCAGTGACCAGTGGTACAATCGGCTCTGGGACTCTGCTCTCTGTGATTTCTGTAAATGACTTGGATGTGGATGTTGGAGAGTGGGTTAGTATGTTTGCCAATCACATGAAGGTTGGTGGAGTGGTGGGTAATATGGGGGGCTGTTGTAGGTTGCAAGGGACATTGACAGGACGCAGAGCTGGGCTGGAAGTAGCAGATGGAGTCCAATCTGGAATAGTGTGAAGTGATTCATTCTGGAAGTTCGAATTTGAATACAGAATACAGGGTGAAAGGCAGAATACTTGGCAGTGCGGAGGAACAGAGATCATGGGGTCCGTGTCCATAGATCCCTCAAAATCGCCACGCACGTTGGTAGGGTTGTTAAAAAGGAATATGGCTCCCCTTAGAAAGGGGATTGACTGTAAGAGCCGTGAGGTTTTATTGCATCTTTATAGCGTTCTGGTGAGACCACACTTGGATTATTGCGTTCAGTTCTGGTCCCACGTTTACAGGAAGGCTGTGCAAGTTTTAGAGAGTGTACACAGGAGATTTACCAGGATGCTGCCTGTAATGGAGGGCAGTTCTTACGAAGAATGTTTGAGGGAGCTAAGGCTTTTCTCATTGGAGTGAAGAAGGGGGGTGGGGTGACTTGGTAGAGGTGAACAAGGTGATGAGAGGCACAGAGAGTGTGAATAGTTAGAGACTTTTCCTCCTATGGCATAAATGGCTATTACAAGGGGGTGTAATTTTAAGGTAATTGGAAGATGGATAAGAGGATAGAGAATGGTAGGTGGTTGGATGGACTGCCAATAGTGGTAGTAAAATTAGACACATTCGGGACATTTAATAGACTCATGGACAGATACATAGATAGTAGTAAAATGAATGTAGTTTACTTTGATCTAACAGTTGGATAAAATGTTGACATGAAATCATGGCCGAAGGGTCTTGGGCTGAACTGTTCTGCGTTCTGTGTTCTGCCTGGTAAACTGGGTAATAAGCTCAGATCAGTGTAAAAGGATATGGCATTCAGGAGGAGCTAGTGAACTGGATACAAAATTTGCTTGATGGTAGGAGACAGAGGGTGATGGGAGACATGTTGTCTTTCTGACTGGAGGCATGTGAACAGCGGTGCAGTGGGCCCACTGTTGTTTGTCATTTGGATAAATGGTTTGGATGGGAATATTGGTTTCCGTGTAAGTAATTGTTTTTGGGTGACACTGAAATTGGTGGTAAAGTGGACAGTGAAGAAGGTTATCTCTGATTCAACAGGATGAACAGTACAGCTGGGATAGTGGGCTGAAGAATAGCAGATGGAGTTTAATTAGATAAATGTGAAGTGTTCCATTTTGGTGAAACAAACCAGGGTGGGACTTGTACAGTTAATGTTCGGGCCCTGGGTAGTGTTGTCAGTCAGTGACCCAGTGATGCAGGTACACAGTTCTTTGAATGTGGTGTCACAGGTAGACAGGTTGGTAAAGCAGGCGTTTGGGATGGTTACCTTCATTCGGGAGAGCATTAAGAGTAAGAGTTTGGATGTCATGTTGTGGCTGTAAAAGACATCGGTGGGGCCACCATTAAAACATTGTTGGTCAGTAGGAAGAACTCATCTAGTTCACTAACCTCCTTTAGGGCAGAACATCAAATATTCGAACCTGGTCTGGCCGACATGTGACTCCAGACCCACAGCAATATGGCTGACTCTGAGCTACCCTCTGGGTAATTGACAGTGGGGTCAAAGAACGTTGTTCCAAACAGTGACACCCACATCCCATGAATGAATATATAAAAATACCTATGTCCCTCCCTCCCTCTGCAAACCCCTCCAGCTGCAGCAATCCTTCCTGGCTTTGTAACACCCTGACCACTCTCTGTAACACTCTCACCACATCCAGCACCTTCACCTCTCCCTGTTCCTATCGTGTCAATGAACCCTGATCGTGGCTCCACTTCCCACAGCCCTCCTCCTGCGAGCAGACCCATTGCAATCCATTAACATTTACTCCGAAAACATTCTCACTTCAGGATTTTAAGTACTTTTTGATGATCTTCTCAGCCTCATAATCTCGTATGATTCCTTTTGTCCTGAGTGAGGGATCAGTGGGAATTTCTTCCTGAGGTTTTTACTGTTTCAATCGAATGTCCTTTTGTTGAGTATTTTGCATTGTGTCTTCAAATGTTTTCCACTGTTCATTTCCAGGCACGTAATTCAGACTGTTTAGCCTGTTTACCTTGGTCAGGTCTCCGCTCAAACTCATGTCATTGGCTATTTTTGTTTCTAGTTGTCCTTTCTGTGATTCAGTTTAAAGCTTTATATTTCTTTACACTGCACTTTATCACAATTTCCCGAAGGATCTCTGCAGGTGACATTACTCATTCACTAAGTTTCATGACACGGTCGCTCTGCGATAGTTATGTCCCTTAACAGTTGCACAATGTGTTTTTCAAAGAAACACTGAAAAAAACTTAACTCCTTTTCCAATATCAATGCTGCCCGTGTGATTGTCCCAGATTATACAAATATTGAAGTTTTCCAAAATTATCACAATGCCTTTGTTAAAAAATTCCAATGAGTTCCTGTGTAATGCAGTGATGAGCAATGAAATGCTGTTCGGTGGCAAAAACTGTTCAGATGCTTGTGTCCTTGGCAAGTAGTAGCCAGTATTTACATTCAGACTGACTCTACTTCATGACCTGCGACCAAATGCTTTCTCTGTAATGCCTTTGTTAACCATTATTGTTAGCGTTGCCCATTTTGCCTGAGTTTGCACAAGATTACGAACCACTGAATATTTGTTCACCCTGTATCCATGTCTCCCTGCTGTCTAAATCTTTTATCTCTGTGTCACAAATCCATCGACCTTATTGCAGCAACGTTGCCCAATCAAAAAAAAAAACATTATATACTCTCTTCCACAATTTTCTGTCACAAATCTATTTGCTGATGTACAGTTTTAGTTAAACTCTGTCCCATCCTGTTCCTTTCTGCTTGTCTTCAGCCACATTCCCGTGCTGTTCCATTGCTTCACCTTTTCCCTTTGGATTTGGAAATCTCCTTTCACCTGCATCCTCTCTGTCAGTTTAATGCCCTGTCCATACACCTAGGGACATGATTGGCCCGGACACTGGTCCCAGCACAGTTCCAGGGGGACCATCCTAATAGATTTTTTTTTAAAATCAGGTACGGGATGTGGGACATTGCTGTGGGGATGTCGTGCAGGCCACGTCACGATGGGCAGATGCCCTTCTCTAAAGGACAAGTGTTTGGATTTGTTGTACATCAGTAATGGTTTCATACTTATTTGTGGATTGTTAATTATTATTTTTTAAATTATTGATTTCAAATGTCTCCATTTCAGATGGCGGGATTCAAACCTGCCTCCCCTGAACATTAGCTGAGGTTTTGGATACATTCTCTCGCAATGATACCGCTGAGCCATTACTTTACCTGCTCACTGGGTGCTCATCCCTGAGCACTGATACCAGGGCATCATGAAGCTGAATCCCATTCTTCCGACACAATTGTGTCATCCTGACATCTTCCAGCAATCTGGGACTATTACTTAATGTCGCTCCATTTTCCAGATCTCTGTGGGACTCAGTGCCATTCTTGATGTGTAACCCTCACTGCATCTAGATTAGATTAGATTAGATTAGATAACTTACAGTGTGGAAACAGGCCCTTCGGCCCAACAAGTCCACACCGACCCGCCGAAGCGCAACCCACCCATACCCCTACATTTACCCCTTTAACCTAACACTACGGGCAATTTAGCATGGCCAATTCACCTGACCCGCACATCTTTGGACTGTGGGAGGAAACCGGAGCACCCGGAGGAAACCCACGCAGACACGGGGAGAATGTTCAAACTCCACACAGTCAGTCGGGAATTGAACCCGGGTCTCTGGCTAACCACTGTGCTAACCACTGTGCCACCGTGCCGCCCACATGGTGGGCGAGAGAATGTATCCAAAACCTCAGCTAATGTTCAGGGGAGGCAGGTTTGAATCCCGCCATCTGTTTAACTTCCCATTCTGTCTATTTCTCTGTCTCCTGTAGGTACTCAGGAAAGTCCTGACTCAGTAGCCGTCCCAGCTGCGTGGTAGATCGTCCATCACCACATTGAACACAGTTGGTCTGCCAGAGAGAGACAAAGGGAAAGGAGATCTGGAGCCTTCAATAAATCCTGTAGCGAAGTAAGGTCACCCACAGTGCACAGAGCAAAGAACAATGAGAGGGCTCTAAACATCTGAGAACAAGACATGACATTGACACACTGCTGGAGGGGAGCACAGTACACACACACACCCCAGGCTCAATCACCATCCCAATGTAAGTTCTGTTATATTAAAACTCGCTACTCTGCAACAGTGTATCTATGGCATGTCTTGTGGTCCAGTGTCTTCAATAACTTTTAATTCCTATAACAGATCCTATCGCTGTAACCTACTCCCTTCCCGATAATCCCTCCATCTATTTGAAATGTACTGCATTCCAGATTACCATCCCTATCGCTGTTACCTGCTTCACTGTCTACAACATGCCTTACTTCGGTAGTCTCCTCCTCTAATAAGATAAAAACAAATTCTCCAGATGCTGGAAACCAGAGTCTAGATTAGAGTGGTGCTGGAAAAGCAAGGCAGGTCAGGCAGCATCCGAGGAGCAGGAAAATCGACGTTTCGGGCAAAAGCCTTTCCTCAGGAACAGAGGCCGGGAGCCTGCAAAGTGGGGAGATAAATGAGAGTGGGGTGGGGATGGGGAGAAAGTAGCATCGAGTACAATAGATGAATGGGTGGGGAAGAAGGTGATAAGTCAGAGTGGAGGATGGGGGAAGGTAGCAAAGAGTACAATGGGTGAATGGGGTTGGGGATGGGGGTGATAGGTCAGAGAGGAGAGTGGAATGGATAGGTGGGAATGGAGATAGACCATTAGGACAGGTCATGAGGGCGGTGCTGAGCTGGAAGGCTGGAGGTGGGGTGAGATGGGGGAAGGGGAAATGAGCAAAATGATGAAGTCCACATTGATGCCCTGGGGTTGAAGTGTTCCGAGGCGGAAGGTGAGGCGTTCTTCCTCCAGGCGTCGGTTGGTGAGGAAGTGGCGGTGGAGGAAGTCCAGGACCTGCATGTCCTCGGCAGAGTGGGAGGGGTAGGTGAAATGTTGGGTCACAGGGCGGTGGGGTTGATTGGTGCGGGTGTACCAGAGATGTTCCCTAAAGTGCTCTGGTAGGAGGTGTCCAGTCTCCCCAATATAGAGGAGACCACATCGGGAGCAACGGATACAATAAATGATATTGGTGGGTGTGCAGGTAAAACTTTGGATGTGGAAGGCTCCTTTAGGGCCTTGGATAGAGGTGAGGGAGGAGGTGTGGGCACAGATTTTACAGTTCCTGCGGTGGCAAGGGGAAGGTGCCAGGAAGGGAGGGTGGGTTTTTGGGGGGGCGTGGAACTGACCAGGTAGTCACGGAGGGAACAGTCTTTGCGGAAAGTGGAGAGGGGTGGGGAGGGAAATATATCCCTGGTGGTGGGGTCTGTTTGGAGGTGGCGGAAATGTTGGCGGATGATTTAGTTTATGCAAAGGTTGGTGCGGTGGAAGGTGAGCACCGGGGGGTTCTGTCCTTGTTACGGTGGGAGGGGTGGGGTCTGAGGGCGGAGGTGCGGGATGTGGACGAGATGTGTTGGAGGGCATCTTTAACCACGTGGTAAGGTAAATTGCGGTCTCTAAAGAAGGAGGCCATCTGGTGTGTTCTGTGGTGGAACTGATCCTCCTGGGAGCAGATACGGTAGAGGTGGAGGAATTGGGAATACGGGATGGCATTTTTGCAAGAGGTAGGGTGGGAAGAGGTGTAATCCAGGTAGCTGTGGGAGTCGGTGGGTTTGTAAAAAATGTTAGTGTCATGTCGGTCGTCATTAATGGAGATGGAGAGGTCCAGGAAGGGGAGGGAGGTGTCAGAGATGGTCCAGGTAAATTTAAGGTCAGGGTGGAATGTGTTGGTGAATTTGATGAATTGCTCAACCTCCTCCCGGGAGCACGACGTGGCTCCAATGCAGTCATCAATGTAGCGGAGGAAGAGGTGGGGAGTGGTGCCGGTGTAATTACGGAAGATCGACTGTTCTACGTAGCCAACAAAGAGACAGGCATAGCTGGGGCCCATACGTGTGCCCATGGCTACCCCTTTGGTCTGGAGGAAGTGGGAGGATTTGAGGAAAAATTGTTAAGGGTGAGGACAAGTTCAGCCAAACAAATGAGAGTGTCATTGGAAGGATACTGTCGGGAGATGAAGAAACGGAGGGCATGGAGGTCCTGGTTATGCTGGATGGAGGTGTAGAGGGTTTGGATATCCATGGTGAAGATGAAGCGTTGGGGGCCAGGGAAACGGAAGTGTTGGAGGAGTGGAGGGTGTGAGTGGTGTGTCGAACGAATGTGGGGAGTTCCTGGACTGGGGGATAGGACAATGTCGAGGTAGGCAGACATGAGTTCGGTGAGGTAGCAGCATGCTGCTACAATGGGTTGGCCAGGGTGGTCAGGCTTGTGGATCTTGGGAAGGAGGTAGAACCGGGCAGTGGGGGATCCCAGACAATGAGGTTGGAAGCTGTGGGTGGGAGATCTCCTCCTGAGGTGATGAGGTTCTGTATGCTCTGGGAGATGACGGTTTGGTGATTGGAGGTGGGTCATGGTAGTGGGGGTGGTAGGAGGAGGTGTCTTTGAGTTGGCATCATGGCTTCAGCGGTGTAGAGATCAGTGCACCAGACTACCACAGCACCCCCTTTATCTGCTGATTTGATGGTGAGGTCGGTATTGGAGCAGAGGAAGTGGAGGGCTGCACGTTGTGAGGGTGAGAGGTTGGAGTGGGGGAGGGGGTAGATAGGTTGAGGCGGTTAATGTCTCGGTGGAAGTTGGAAATGAAGAAATCGAAGGCAGGTAATAGGCCAGCGCGGGGTGTCCAGGTGGGTGGAGTGTATTGGAGGCCGGCAAAGGTGTCCTCGGAAAATAGGCGGGAGTCTTCATTGTAAAAGTAAGCTCTGAGGCGGAAGCAGCGGAAGAAGTGTTCGATGTCACGTCGTGTATTAATTCTTTGATGTGTGGACGGAGGGGGATAAAGTTGAGGCCTTTGCTGAGGACTGATCATTCGGTCCTCAGTGAGGGGGAGGTCAGGGGGAATGGTGAAAACTCTGCAGGACTGGGAGCTGGGACCAGGCATAGGTGTGGAGCTAGGGGAGGCGACGGAGCTTGTAACTGGAGTGGGTGTGGTGTTAGGGGGAATGGGGATGGGGTCATGAGAAGGGGTGATATTTCCCTCAGGGTTCTGGGGGCGGGGATGGTGACAGAGGGACCTGGGGTGGGGTGTCAGCAGAATGCAGGTGAGTGGCGTTGTTGGGGGCAGAAGTGATGGCAAACACGGCAGTGGGGG
Source organism: Chiloscyllium plagiosum (assembly GCF_037043375.1). Classification (NCBI taxonomy): domain Eukaryota; kingdom Metazoa; phylum Chordata; class Chondrichthyes; order Orectolobiformes; family Hemiscylliidae; genus Chiloscyllium; species Chiloscyllium plagiosum. The sequence continues at coordinate 63,461,192 of NW_028270177.1, read as the reverse complement.
GGCATGGAAGTCACTGAGTGTGTGACATCAGCGATGATGTGAGGGGCGGAAGTGATGTCACTTGTGGTGTATGAGGAGTTGTGAGGGGCGGAAATGGCATTTACTTTATTTTAACCAATAATTTCCTGTCACAAATTTGATTGACAATGTCGTATTTTAATTAAACTCTGTCCTTTACTGTTTCTTTCTTTTGGTCTTCATCACATCTCCATGGTGTTCCAATATTTCAACCTTTCTCTTTGGACTTGGGAATTTCCATTCACCTGAGACCTGTCACCCTCCTCATCTGTGTCCGTTTATAGCACAGTGCATAATCTGGTACCAGAGGAGCCTATTCCAATAAAATAGCTCCGTCCTCTCTGAGTACTGGTTGCAGTGCTCACTGGTCTGAACCACTTCTGATGATACCATTGTGTGATCCTGATACATTCCTGCACTCTGCTGATATCACTGTCTCTCTCCATGTGATATCCTCACTGTGTGGGGCTAATTGCTGCCTCTGTCAGTGTCTCTCACTCTTGCAGCTACTCCAGATCCTGAGCCAACAGCATTCTCCACTCCAGAGGGAAGCAACTGCACAGGCCATGGATGGATTCTGGGAATTTTCAGATCTCTGTGGGACTCAATGCCATTCTCCATGTGTAACCTTCATTGCATTAGTCTAATTTCCCATTCTGTCTACTCGGTCTCATGTAGGTATTCCTGATGTCCCTGGCTCAGCAGAATTCCCAATTCCTGTCTCATCCATCACCACATTGAAGACAGTTGGTCAGCCAGAGAGAGATGGAGAGTGAGATCTTTAGTCTTCAGTAAATCCTGCAGCTGGTAAGATCACTCACAGTAAACAGCACAAGGAGGAGTTAGTGGACTTTAATTCAGACCCTGAGGGCATGATGTAGGAACAATGCTGGGCAAGGAACATGAGAAAATTCTCAGGCTTCATTATCAACATCTTGTCTGTAAATTCATCTGTTCCACAGAACCCTCCCTATGTCTGTCAGTTTCTCCATTGTCCGTTTCATCGAGACCACTTCCCCTATCTCTATCAGCCCCTACAATCCTGCTTATCCCTGTAAGCTCCTCATATCAGTAAAACTCTCCAAGTTTCTGCCTTTGCCTTTAATCCCGGGTTCTGTCACATCTCTCCTTAACTGAAGAAAAGCAACTCTTCAGTTCCTTAAGCCATCCTGGTCAGTGTAGTCCTTTCCAGACCTGAAAAACCTCCCTGTCTTTGTGACTTTTTTGAACTCCTATTACCTTCATGATCTCTGTAACCTTCCAGTCACGACAACAAAAAAGCTCTGTACCTTAGTAACCTCCTCCAGCTGTTAGACTCCTCCTTGTCTCTGGGCACAAAGCAGAGTGACCCTGCTTCTCTCATAAATTGGTTTCTACATTTCTAATGATGACTATGAACTCTTCCTGTCTCTAAAACGCACTCAGTCTCTGTAAACTCTGCAGGTCCCGATTGATGTAATTTCCTTCAGAAACTGCAAACCGCTATGCCTTTAATCTCCTCCAGATGCAACCACACAGTTTATTTCTATAACCTGCATGAGTCATAGAGTCATAGAGATGTACAATATGGAAACAACCTGTCCATGCCGACCAGATATCCCAACCCAATCTAGTCCCACCTGCCAACACCCGGCCCATATCCCTCCAAACCCTTCCTATTCATATATCCATCCAAATGCCTCTTAAATATTGCAATTGTACCAGCTTCCACCACATCCTCTGGCAGCTCACTCCATACACGTACCATCCTCTGTGTGAAAAAGTTGCCCCTTAGGTCTCTTTTATATCTTTCTCCTCTTACCCTAAATCTGTGCCCTCTCGTTCTGCACTCCTCGACCCCAGGGAAAAGACTTTGTCTATTTATCCTATCCTATCCATACCCCTCATAATTTTGTAAACCACTGTAAGGTCAGCCCTCAGCCTCAAACACTCCAGGGAAAACAGCTCCAACCTCTTCAGCCTCTCCCACTGGCTCAAACCCTCCAACCCAGGCAAAATCCTTGTAAATCTTTTCTGAACCCTTTCAAGTTTCACAACATCTTTCCAATAGCAAGGAGACCAGAATTGCACAAAATACTCCAACAGTGGCCTAACCAATGTCCTGTGCAGCCGCAACATGACCTCCCAACTCCTGTACTCAATACTCTGACCAATAAAGGAAAGCATACAAAATCCCTTCTTCACTATCCTATCTACCTGTGACTCCACTGCCAAAGAGCTATGAACCTGCACTCCAAGGTCTCTTTGTTCAGCAACACTCCCGTGCACCTTACCATTACGTCTAAGTCCTGCTAAGATTTGCTTTCCCAAAATGCAACACCTTGTATTTATCTGAATTAAACTCCATCTGCCACTTAGCCCATTGGCCCATCTGGTCCAGATCTGAGGAAACCGTCTTCGCTGTCTACTACACCTCCAATTTTGGTGTCATCTGCAAACTTACTAACTGTACCTCTTATGCTCGCATCCAAATCATTTATGTAAATAACAAAATGTAGAGGACCCAGCACCAATCCTTGTGGCACTCCACTTGTTACAGGTCTCCAATCTGAAAAACAACCCTCCACCACCACTCTTTTACCTTTGAGCCAGTTCTGTATCCAAATGGCTAGTTTTCCCTGTAATCCATGAGATCTTAACTTGCTAATCAGTCTCCCGTGGGAAACCTTGTTGAATGCCTTACTGAAATCCATACAGATCACATCTATCACTCTGCCCTCATCAATCGTCTTTGTTACTTTGTTACTTCTTGATTTCCCACGCACAAAGCAATGTTGACTATCCCTAATCAGTCCTTGCCTTTCCAAATACATGTACATCCTGTCCCTCAGGATTCCCTCCAACAACTTGCCCACCACCGAGGTCAGGCTCACCGGTCTATAGTTCCCTGGCTTGTCTTTACTGCCCGTCTTAAACAGTGGCACCACTTTTGCCAACCTCCAGTCTTCCGGCATGTCACCTGTGACTATCGATGATGCAAATGTTTCAGCAAGAGGCCCAGCAATCACTTCTCTAGCTTCTCACAGAGTTCTCGAGTACACCTGACCAGATCCTGGGGATTTATCCACCTTTAAGCATTTCAAGATATCCGGCACTTCCTCCTCTGCATATCTGGACTTTTTGAAAGATGTCATCATCGATTTCCCTACAGTCTATATCTTCGATATACTTTTCCACAGTAAATACTGATGCAAAATATTCATTTAGTAGCTCCCCCAATTTCTGTGGCTCCACACAAAGGCCGCCTTGCTGATCTTTGTGGGGCCCTATTCTCTCCGCAGTTACCCTTTTGCCCTTAGTATATTTGTAAAAACCCTTTGCATTCTCCTTAATTCTATTTGCCAAAGCTATCTCATGTCCCCTTTTTGTCCTCACTGGGCGGTCCCGCAGGAATATCCTCTGTCAGTCCTGCTGGGATGTTTCACCCAGTCAGAACCAGCAGCTCTCCTCCTCTCTCAGCTCCCCTTCTGTCCTTCCTGCAGCGTCTGTCCCCTGGAACATTGTGCTGCCGGTCCCCTCCCTCCCTCTGCTGTTGTTCTGTAATACCTGTGATATTTCAGTCCCATGTTCCCATCCATGCCATGCGCTCATCTGTCTTAACTGTCAGGCCTTTTACATCAAAGTAAGTGCAGTTTAATTGATCGGTTTTCCCTCATTGCCTGCTGTGCTCTTGCCTGCCTTATCGATTGAAATGACTCTTTGAAATTCAGTCCCAACTTCAAACTTCAGACTCTAGCCTGACACCATCCCCCTCACTGTGGACAACACCCTCACCCTTCATGTCATCTGTAAACCTTCTGCTAACACATCCAACTCATTAATGTACATAATAAACAGCGGTGGTTCCTGCACAGACCCCTGTGGTACATCCGCTGGTGAAAGGCTCCTCATCACCGAAACAACACTCCACCAGTTTTGGATCCAATTTGTCAACTTGCCTTGGATCCCAGTGGCTCTTCCCTTTTGGACCAGCCTTCCATGTGGGACCTTGTCAAAGGCAGTACTGAACCCAATGGAACCCACATCATCTGCACTGCCCTCATCAAGATTTTTCAATCATAATTTCAAAGAAAACTCAGCTGAATTCATCAGAGAGGATCTTCCTCTTCCAAATCTGTGCTGAATATCTCTAATTGCTTCCTGCCTTTCCAGTTATTGATTCAAACTGTCCCTCAGAATTGTTTCCAATAATTTCCCTCCCCCTGCTGTCAGACTATCTGCTCTGTAATTACCTGGCCTATCCTTTGGGTCCAGTGACCACAACTGTCTTCGTTTTAACGTTGTTATGGAAAGAGATCAGACAGATTGACAGATTAAGGTGTGAAACTGGAGCAGGGCCAGATTTGGGGACATGAGGCAGGATTGAGCAGAGGTGAATTGGGTGAATTAAAAATCACACAACACCAAGTTATAGTCCAACAGGTTTATTTCAAAGCACTAGCTTTCAAAGCGCAGGTGATCAGCCTAAAAGATGAAAGGCTTCGACAAAATTTGTTTGATATTACATTCCATGACACTGCTATCATGTTGCTATAAATTCTGAGCCTTATGATTGTGCTCCACAACCACCTGATGAAGTAGCGCTCCGAAGCCTAGTGCCTCCAGATAAACCTGCTGGACTGTATGCTGGTGTTGTGTGATTTTTAACTCTGTCCACCCCAGTCCAACACCGGCTCCTCCACGTTATGACTATCATCGATTGGGCAAGTCTGTTTGAAGAAAAATGAATGACTGGAAAACGGGAAGCTTCTAAAAGTGTGATCTCAAGAATCCAGGGCCAGTATGTCCCTGTTAGAGGGAAGGGAAAATCTGGCAGGTTCAGGGATCCCTGGCTGATGATGGATATTGTGGCTCTGTTCAGGAAAAAGCAAACAGCATACATAGAGTTTCAGCTATTCATATCTTCTTCCAGTCCTAAAGACATGATCAATCTCAGGTCCCTGCAGCACTCCTGATCTGTAGAACTCACTGCAATGCCTGTGACTATTTGATCCAGTTCCGAAAAGACTCACTATCTGTGTAACATCCTCCCTTGCCTATCACCCATCCTGTCAATGTCAGGTCTTCCATTCTGTCCCTCATCTATTCATCTCCATAACCTTCTCCATCTCTTACACCCCTATCTGTGTAAATGTCACCTTCCCCTACAAACTTTCCCACTTTGACCAAACTGCAGGAGTTACTAATGCTCCCTTATCTGTGAAACTGCCTCCCACCAAAATGGATGTCCTTATCTCCTGCTAAAATTGTAAGACGCCACACCCTCTATACCTAAATAACTTGCAGAACCTAAGCCTTTCAATAACTATAAACATCTTCAGTCACGATTACCCTCCACATATCAGTTTGTTCTTCTAATCTATAAAACCGTCTCGATTTCTGTAATCTGCTCCATTCACATAAAACACCCCATCCTACCAACATCCTTATGCCTGTAACTGCTGCATCCCTCCCCATCTCCTCATCTCCATGAACTCCTGTAGACCCTACAGCTCTCCACATTTCTGTAACACCCTGTGGCTCTCTGGTCCTCCCTCCCTGTGAAACCACCTCCAGTCCCCACACCCCTCCCAGTCTGGGGCGTCTGCTCCAGGTCAGACCATTGCTGTGTCTGTTACCTCCTGACAATCCTAGCAACCATTCCTATTTGTGTCTCTTAATTCAGATCCCATCTCTCCAGCTTTCTGAAACCTCTTTGTGCCATTGTGAGCCTCCTTATTTAGAATATAGAGCAGTACAGCACAGTGCAGGCTCTTTTATCCTACTCTCAGATTAAACTAAACTAAAGGCCCCACATTTTACTATCATCCATGTGCCTACCTAAGTGTTGCTTAAATGTCCCCAATGTATTGGACTCCACTACAAATATTGGCGGTCCATTCCATGCATCTGCCACTCTGTGTGTAAAAAAAAAACCCTATCACATCTCCCGTTAAACATTCTCCAATCACCTTCCATTTATGTTCCCTCGTTATAGCCATTTTTGCAATGGGAGAAGTATCTGGTTATCCTCTCTATCGAGGCCTCAAATCATCTCGTTCACTTCTATCAAGTCATTTCTCATCCTTTTTCATTCCAATGAGAAAAGCCCTCATTCCCTCAACCTTTCTTCATTAGACCTCCACTCCTGATAAATCTCCTCTGCACCCTCTCTAAAGCTTCCACATCTTTCTGATAATGAGACAACCAGAACTGAACACAATATACCAAATGTTCTCTAACCAGATAGAGCTGCAGCATAACTTCGTGGAACTTAAACTCAATCCCCCTGCTAATGAAAGCCAACATTCCATACACCTTCTGAACAAGGCAATCAACTTGAGTGATAACATTGAGGGATCTATGGACGTGGACTTCAAGATTCTTCTGTTCCTCTACACTGTCAAGAATCCTGCCTTTTGCCCTGTCAAGCTTGTCTGTGGAATCCTGCAATCTTGAACCCTCCCTATCTTTGTAACTTCCTCTGATCCCTACAACTCTGGTAAACAGTGAAACCTCTTCAAGTCCCGACAATCCTCCTTCGCTCTGTAACCTCCTTTATTAGCATCAACCCTCAACAGTCCTGAACCTCTTTTTTACCACAGCAGTATTCCGAATATCTGCAACACCCTCCCATCCTGATCTCATTCAATGCCTCTGTAAACCCCATCACCCTCCAGTCCCCTCTGGGGAACATTGCAGAGGAAGGAAGGGTTGTCGAGTCCGGGTCATGTTAAAGAAGTAAGAAGGGCTGCAGAATCTGGAGGATGGTACAAATCTAGGAAGGGACGTGGATCCTGCAGGAGGCTAGAGGGAGCGGGATTCATTGAATCTGCAGGATGGGACCGAGAATGGGCTGTGGAATCTGAAGGATATTACAATTTGAATGATAACTCTTTTTGTTCGGAATATTGGGCTGATCTCGCTGTCCTATTCATGCAGACATTTACCATAATGGCTGTGCACTGTTTCAGATTCCCAGGCTGGGAGATGTGAGCTCAGATGGGAATCTATTTGCCCATTCTGTCTGTGTACCTGACACTGACCTGGTGCTGCTCAGGTAGAAAGCACTCTCTGTGTATATGGTGACTTCCAGATCTACGTGACTGACCAGAGCTCACCACATCAATGCTTTTGTTTGGAATGTTCTTTATTTTTTTCATTATTTTCAAGTGGTAATTCCGCGAGATGTAGATTAGATTATGATTAGATTATATTACAGTGTGGAAACAGGCCCTTCAGCCCAACAAGTCCACACTGACCCGCCGAAGCGCAACCCACCCATACCCCTACACTTACCCCTTACCTAACACTACGGGCAATTTAGCATGGCCAATTCACCTGACCTGCACATCTTTGGACGGTGGGAGGAAACCGGAGCACCTGGAGGAAACCCACGCAGACACGGGGAGAACATGCAAATTCCACACAGTCAGTCGCCTGAGGCGGGAATTGAACCCGGGTCTCAGACGCTGTGAGGCAGCAGTGCTAACCACTGTGCCACCGTGCCGCCCACAAGTAGTAACTGGGGAGGTTCCATTTTGAGAGAATGAAACCTTTACCATTAGAAATTGGGAAGCCTTCCAAAATGAGATAACGGCAGTCCAGAGACAGTATGCAGTATTCCTGTTAGGGTGAAAGGAAAGGCTGGTAAGGTGTAGGAAATGCTGGATGATTAGAAAACAGGTACAGACAGGAGATCTCCCAACATTTTTGTTCCTCAGTCTGCCACAGATTATTCAGGGTCAGTACACTAGTATCAAAGTGATGACCCATTCTTATTTCAGAGTTCCACTAACACAGTGGCCGATCCCATTGGAATGTCCTCTCTAAGTATTGCTGTGATGTTTCATGCACTCAAAACCCACCACCACGTGTCCTTCCTCTCTTGTCAACCCTTCTATGCTTCCTGTGGTCTCTCTACCTTGAAACAATGATTTGTTGATCTTGTGCCTCCCTCAGCAGTGTTTCTGTAATGATTAGATTAGATTAGATTAGATTAGTTTACGTACAGTGTGGAAACAGGCTCTTTGGTCCAAAAAGTCTACACTGACTCTCCGAACAGCAACCCACCCAGACCCATTCCCCTACACTTGCACCTTCACCCGACACTACGAAAAAATTAGCATGGCCAATTCACCTCACCTGTACATCTTTGGACTGTGGGAGGAACCACAGCACCCGGAGGAAACCCATGCAGACACGGGGAGAATGTGCAAACTCCACCCCAGACAGTAGCGCAGATGATAACTATAATCTCCCAGTCCCATATTTCCATCCATCCCCTGCGTTCATCTTCCTTAGCTGTCAGGCCCCTTGCATTGAAATAAATGCAGGTTAATCATTAGTTATTCCCTATTCCCTGCTATGTTCTTGCCTGCCTTGTCTGTTGAAATTGCTCTCTTTAACTTGAGTACCAGCCTCAATCTTCTTTCTGTCTTTATGACAGTTTAAGGTCCAAACCCCTGCCAGACTAGTTTATATCCTCTCAAGCCGTTCCAGTAATTTGCCCCACCAGAATGTTGGTCCTCATCCCACCCCCAGGTCAGGTCCATTCCCCACCCTGTCTCCCTGTGCTGATACCATCAGTGATCTATGGACTTGTCCACCAAGGTCCCTGTGTTCCTCAGTACTCCACAAGGACCTACCGTTCATTATGTCTATCCGTCGCTTATCATTCCTCCCACAGAGTATTATCTACTAAACCCTGCTCAAATTATTATCTGAAAGACATCGGACTGTAGACTGACATCATCTGCCTCACTGTGGGCAAAACCTCACCCTTCATGTCATTTGCGAGCCGACTAATGGTTCATTCTGCTTTCACATCCGAGTTGTTAATGCCCATTATAAACAGCAATGGTTCCTGCACAGATCCCTGTGGTACACCCACTGGTGAAGGAATTTCAAACACGAAGCAGTCTGTCCACCAATTGTGGATCCAATTTACCAATTTGCCTTGCAACCCAATGGCTCTTTACTTTTGGACCAGTCTTCCATGTGTGAACTTGTCAAAGGCCTTATTCGATTCCATGTAAACCACATCATCTGCACTGCCCTCATCAATACTTTTAGACGCATTTCAAAATCTCCACTGAATTTCTCAGACAGTATCTTCCTCTCCCAATTCCGTGAGAGGACGATCCTTACCTTTGTAAGTGTTGATTCATCCTCAGAATTGTTTCCAATAATTTCCCTGCCCCTGCTGTCAGACTATCTGCTCTGTAATTACCTGGCCTATCCCTGCTGCCCTTCTTGAAGAAAGGAACTACATTAGCGATCCTCCAGTCAGTCGGCACTTCACATGTGGCCAGAAAACTATTAAATATATCCACCAAGGCCCCAGCAACCTCCTCCCTTACTCCCATAGCAGCCTGGGATACATTTCATTGGGCACTGCGGATTTCTCCAGCTTTATGCCTATGAAAACATTTAATACCTCCTCCGTATTGATCTTAACATGTTCTCGAACCTCACCATCCCAACTCAAATCCCCGGCTACAATGCCTTTCTCCTGTGTGAATACAGATGGGAATTATTCATTGAAGACCTCACCTACTTCCTCTGGCTTCATGCACAGATTGTCCCTTTGGTTTCTAACAGGCCTCACTATTTCCTCAGTAATCCTCTTATTCTAAATATACTGATAAAATACCTTGTGACTTTTCCTTAATTGTATCTTGCAAGGATTTATGGTCATTGTGTGTCCCTCATTTCTAAGGACCCCCTTGCAGTCCCTAAACTTTTGAATGGCTTCGCCTGCTTTTAATGCACAGCGTTTTCTTTATCAAACTCACGATGCCACTTGATCAGTAATCGGTGGACCTTCTGCCTTTACTATTCCCTCGTCAGGAACACACTGACCCTGAATTCTCACTGTATTACTTTAACATACTCCCACTTTCCAAATATAGAGCCAACTGCAGATAGTCTTCCCAGTATATGTCTGCCAGATCCTCTCTAATGATAGTGATACTGATAGGAGACTCCATTGTGAGCGGACAGACAGGAGACTGTGTGGCTGCAGAAGGGACCCCAGGATGGTGTGCTGCCTCCCGGGTACCAGGGTCAAGGATGTCTCTGAGTGGTTACTGAACATTCTGAAGGGGGAGGGTGAACAGTGAGCGGTCATTGTGCACATCGGCCCACATAACAGAGGTAGACAAAGGGATGGGGTCCTGTGAAATGAGTATCGGGCGTTAGGTAAGAGGTTAAAAAGAGTGACCTCAAGGGAAGTGATCTCCAGATTATTCCCAGTGCCACCTGTCCCATTGAGGATAGACAGAGAATGGTAGGCTAGATAGATATGTGCCTGAGGAGCTGGGGAGGGGGTAAGGTTTGGATCGTTGAAATCTCTTTTCGGGTAGAGGTGACCTATACAAGAGGAGGGGTTTGACTTGAACCAGAGGTGCGCCAGTATTCCGGGGAGGGAGGTGGAGGTGAGATTTGTTCGTGTTACTCGGGAAGGGTTTAAAAAGGTTTGACTCAGACTGCAATTTGTCAAATGTATCCAACAAAGTTTCCTAAATCAAGATGTAACTCTAACAAGGCCTAACTCTACTCAGGCAGGTGCAACACTGGACCTCCCCTCAGAAATCGAGGTTGTGCAGGTGACTGAAGTGACAGTCAGAGAGCACTTTGGGTCCAGTGACCACAACTGTCTTCGTTTTAACATTGTTATGGAAAAAGATCAGGCAGCTCCACAGAATAAGGTGTGAAACTGGAGCAGGCCTATTAGGCAGGATCGCACAGAGGTCGATTGAGTGAATTAAAAATCAGACAGCACCAGGTTATAGTGCAACAGGTTTATTTCAAAGCACCAGCTTTCGAAGCGTTGTGAACAGCCTAAAAGATGAAAGGCTTAAACTAAATTTGTTTGATATTAAATTCCATGACACTGCAATCCTGTTGCTATAAATTCTGTGCCTTATGATTGTGCTCCATAACCACCTGATGAAGAAGCAGTGCTCCGAAACCTAGTGCCTCCTAATAAACCTGTTGGACTGTAAGCTGGTGTTGAGATTTTTAACTTTGTGCAACCCAGTCCAACACTGGCTCCTCCACATGATGCTACCATCAACTGGGTGAGTCTGTTTGAAAGAAAAGGAATGACTAGCAAATGGTAAGCTTTTAAAATTGTGCTCCAGAATCTAGGGCTAATATGTCCCTGTCAGAGTGAAGGGAAGAGCTGTCAGGTTCAGGGATCCCTGGCTGATGAAGGATATTGAGGCTCTGTTCAGGAAAAAAGAAAACAGCATACATTGGGTTGAAGCTATCTGTATTTTTTTTTGGAGTCCAAAAGACCCGATCAATCTGTGGGGACCCTACAATCCTCTAAGGTCCCTGAAGCATTTCCCATCGGTAGAACTCACTCCGATGCCTGTTACTCTCCTGATCCAGTTCCGAAAAGACTCTTAATCAGTGTAACCTCCTCCCGTGGCTATCTCCCACCCTGTCAATGCAAGCTTCTCCAGTCTCTCCATCCATCTACTCATCTCCATGACCTTCTCCAGCTCTTACACCCCTATCTGTGTAAACGTCACCCTCCCCTACAACCCTTCCCATTTTGACCAAACTGGAGGAGGTTACTAATGCTCCCTTATCTGTGAAACTGTCTCCAAATACAATTGCTGTACGTATCTCCTTATAAAAATGTCAGACACCACACCCTCTATATCTAAATAACCTGCAGCGTCTTAGCCTTTCAATAACTATAAATATCTTCAGTCATGACTGCCCTCCATATATCTGTTTGTTCTTCTAATCTATAAAACCGTCTTGATTTCCATAACCTGCTCCACTCACCAAAACACTGCTGTCTGTGTAAACCACCCCATCCTACCAACATCCTTACCCGGTTAACTGCTCCATCCCTCCCAACCTCCCCATCTCCATGAACTCCTTCAGACCCTACAGATCTCCATATTTCTGTAACACCCTGTGCCTCTATGGTCCTCATTCCCTTTGAAGCTATCTCCATCCCTCACACCCCTCTCAGTCTGGGTTGTCTGCTCCAGATCAGACCATTGCTGTCTGTGTTACCTCAGACAATCCGAGCACACCTTCCTATTTGTGTCTTTTCATTCAGATCCCGTCCGCTCCAGCTTTCTGAAACCTCTTTGTGCCATTATAACCCTCCCTATTTAGATCGTAGAACAGTACAGCACAGTACAGGCCCTTCAGACCTCAATGTTGTGCTGACCTTTTATCCTACAGACCCTACATTTTACTATCAGCCATGTACCTATCTAAGAGTTGCTTTAATATCTCTAATATATCGGACTCTACTACCATTGTTGGCAGTGCATTCTACGCACCTCGTACAATAGGCATAAAGAACCCATCTCTGACATCTCCTATAAACCTTCCACCAATCTCCTTCAATTTATGCCCCCTCGTTACTTCCACTTTTGTAATGGGAAAATTCTCTGGTTATTCTCTCTATCTAGGCCTCAAATGATCGTGTTTTCCTCTATCAAGTCACCTCTCATTCTTTTTCATTTCAATGAGAAAAGCCCTAACTCCCTCAACCTTTCTTCACATGGCCTGCCCTCCAGTCCAGGCAGCATCCTGATAAATCTCCTCTGCACCCTCCGTAAAGCTTTCACATTTTTCTCATAATGAGACAACCAGGACTGACTACAATATACCAAGGGTTTTCTAACCAGGGCTCGATCGAGCTGCAGCATAACCTCGTAGCTCTTCAACTCAATTCCCCTGCTAATGAAAGCCAACACACCATATAGCTTCTGAACAAGGCTATCAACTTGAGTAGCAGCTTTGAGGGATCAATGGACGTTGATCCCAAGATTGTTCTGTTTCTGAATACTGTCATGAATCCTGCCTTTATCCCTGTAAAGGAATCCTTTAATCTTAAACCGTCCCTACTTTGGTAACTTTCTCCAGCACTCTTAAACCTCTTCAAGACCTGACAATTCTCCTCAGCTCTGTAACCTGCTATATTATTATCTTACCTCCAAATTACTGAAACCCCTTTTAGCCACACAATACGCCTGATATCTGCATAACTCCCCCAAATGGCTGTGCACAGCTTCAGATTGCCAGGCTGGGAGATGGGAGTTCAGATGTGAATCTATTTGCCCATTCTGTCTGTGTGCCTGACACTGACTTGGTGCTGCTCTGGTAAAAAGCACTCTCGGTGCATTGTGGTGACCTCCAGTTCTACATTACTGACCAGAGCTCAGTTTCTGGAGATGCAGGAATTGGGGAGTTTCCATTTTAAGCGAATGAAACGTTTATCATTGGGAATTGGGAAGTCTTCAAAAATGTAAACAGCAGCCCAGGTACAGGAGACGTATTCCTGTCAGGGTGAAAGGAAAGGCCAGGAGGTGTTCGGAATGCTGGATGAGGAGAGAAATTGAGGTTTCAGTTAAGAAAAAGAAGTGAGCATATCTCAGGTATAGACAGGAGAGATAGTGTGAATCCATAGAAAGGCATTTGGAGTATACTAAAGTGGGAAATCATGAGGGCGAACAGGGGACATGGGATAGCTTTGGCAAATAGGGTTAAGGAGAATCCAAAGGTTTTTTTTTTACAAATACATAAAGGACAAAATGGTACCTAGGGAGATCAGCAAGGCAGGCTGCATGTGGAGTTGCAGGAGATGGGAGAGGTACTAAACAAGTATTTTGCATCAGTGTTTACTGTAGAGAAGGACGTGGGTGATACAGAATGTTGGGAAATAGATTGTGACATCTTGAAAAATCTCCATATTACAGAGGAGGTGGTGCTGGATATCTTGGAATGCTTAAAGGTGGAAAAATCCACAGGACCTTGTCAGGAAAGGCAAGGAATGATTTGGGATAATCAGCGTGGCTTTGTGTGTGGACGATGATGTCTCACAAACCTGAGTGTTTGTGGAGGTAGACAAATAATAGATCAAGGCAGAGCAGTGGATGATGTCTCCATGGACTTTAGCAAGGCCTTTGACACGGTTCTGCATGGCAGACTGGTTAATAAGTTTAGATCACACCTAACCAGGGAGCACTCATCAACTGGGTACAAAACAGGATTGACGGTAGGGGACGGAGCACGTTCATACAGGGTTACTGCTCAACCTGCAGGCCTGTGACCAACGGTGTGCCGTGGGGTTCGGTGCTGGCTCACTGGTGTGCATCATTTATATAAACAGTTTGGATGATAATAAAGGAGTCATGGTTAGCAAGTTTGTGAGTGACACTGAAATTGGTGGGAAAGTGGACAGTGATGAGGGTTATCTAAGAATACAACGTGATCAACAGTACGACTGGGCCAGTGAGTTTAGGAATGGCAGGTGGAAAAAGTATGCTGTTGCATTTTGCGAAGTCAAACCAGGACTAGATTTGTACAGTTAATATTTGGGTCCTGGATAGTGTTGTTAGGGATGCAGGTACACAGTTCTTTGAAAGTGGCATTACAGGTAGACAGGCTGGTGAAGCAGGCATTTGGGAAGGTTACCTTCATTGGGCAAAGCTTTGAGACTAGGAGTTGGGATGTCATGGTGTATTCGTACAAGACATTAGTGTGGGCACCATAAAAACATTGTTGATCATATGGAAAATGTCAACTGGTTCACCTATGTCTTTTAGGGAGGGATATCTGACATTCTGGCTCACATGTGACTCCAGACCCACAATATGGCTGACTCTGAGCTACCCTCTGGGCATTTAGCAGTGGAGTAATGTACGCTGGTCCAACCAGTGACATCCTCAGACCATGAATGAATAAATAAAAATACATACTTCCAACCCTGCATAAATCTCCTGCTGCAGCAATTGTTACTGGCTTTGTAGCATTGTTCAGGCCTTTGCCCCTCTCTGTAACACTCTCACCACCTTCAGCACCGTCAATTCTCCCTGTTCCTATAATCGCATTAAACGATGACAATGTTTCCTCTTCCTAGTCCACTCCTCCTGCTAATAGACCCCTAGTGATCCCTTTAACAAATACCTCCATATTTCTAAAGCATTGCTAAGAAGACAAAAGAAAGCTTAACATCGCTTAATGAAGTCTGGTAAATCCTGGGAATAAGTGGGCCAAGACCGTCCAAACTGGGGGAGGAGCATTGGGAAGATGTCGAGCTCCTCGAGACTTGCTGTGGAGGAGAAAGGGGAATCCAGGAGAAAACCGCACAAGGAGCACACTGTCACACCATCGCCCCACCCACGGCCACCTCCTGGCCCAAGCGTAATAGAGTCTGTGGAAGGGCACATCGGTCTGTACAGCCACCTATAGACTCCCCCCTGAGAATGGGAGAGAGTCAGCCTCGTATGTGACCCACCGTCAATGAGATGGTGAGATAGGAAGATTGAATCCCCTCACAAATATCCCAGTGTCTTTGCTACAAATTCCAATAATTCTCTGTTAATGCAGTGTCTAACAATGTGATGCTGTGAAGGGGCCTTTACACTGCCCTTCCACTTCTGTATTCTGACCATTATTACACAGAATTTGGATTCATACTCCCTCATAATCTGAGGCCACATATTTTCTTGGTAATCCCAATGTTATCCCGAACAATGAGAGTTTCCCCATCCACTTCCCATTCTGCCTGGCTTTCCACAATGTTGTGTATCCATGAATATTCATGCCCCACCTTATTGTTCAACCTGTGACCACATCTCCCCGATGGCGATTGCATAGAAATCACAGTTACACGTGCATATCCCTTATTGCAAATGCTTCATGCATTCAAATTAAGAACCAGTAATTTACTTTTTTACCACAATTTCCTGTCACAAACCTATCTGCTGATGTACAATTTTAGTTCAACTCAGTTTCTTCCTCTTTCTTTCTGTTTATCCTCAGCCACAGCCACATATTTCAATATTCCAAACTTTCTCTATGGAATTGGGAATTTCCTTTCAGTTGAGCCCTATCCCTCCTCATCTGTGTCAGTTTAAAGCACTCTGCATAATACTGGTCATATGATTGACCAGGGCATTGGCCCCAGCACCGTACCATCACATTACAATAGCTGACTCTTTCCTGAGTACTGGTAGCAGTGCCCATTACATCAGACCCACTTCTTCTGACACCATGGTTTCATCCTGAAATCTTCCAGCACTCTGGTGCTATCACTCAGTGTCTCTGCATGTGGTATTCCTCACTCTGTGGGTCTAATTGCTGCCTCTGTCAGCGTCTCTCGCTCTCCTGATCCTGAACCAACAGAATCCTGGAATACGGAGAGATGCAACAGCACAGGCCAGGGACGGTGACTCGGATTTACATGATCCCTGCTGGACACAATGCTACGATACATGAGTTACCCTCGCTGCATCAGTCTAATTTCCCATTTTGTCGATTTCTGTCTCATACAGGTAATCAGGATGTTCCTGACTACTGTCTCGTCCATCACCTCATTGAAGATGCTTGGTCAGCCAGAGAGAGATGGGGAGGGAGATCTGGAGCCTTCAGTAAATCCTGAAGCCGGTAAAATCACTCACAGTAAACAGCATAGAGGGGATTAGTGGCCTTCTATATTCAGACCCAGAAGAGAGGAAACAGATACACTGCTGGGCAAGGAACAGCAACATTCTAGGCTTCATTCCCACCATCTTGTTAGGGTCCTGCTTTCCCCTCTGCTGTACTGGTCCCCACTGAGACAGCACAGTGGGTCCCAGGCATCACACCTGACCCATGCTGTGTTGGTGATCTTTGTAATATCCTCCAGTCCCGATAATCCTTCCTCTGTTTGGAATCTCCTCCAGTACACACCATGCTCTCTGTCACTGTCAGGTTCTCCAATTCCTTAACACTCTAATCCCTAAACTTCTCCAGTAGATATTAAATTCCTTCATCCCTGCAAACCCTGACAGTCCCGTCTATCCCTGTAAGCTCGTCCTACCAATACCACCCTCCATGTCAATGTATTTGTCTTTAACCTCTACATCCGTCCTCATCTGGGTAAACTTCTCCAGCTCCTCCAACCCTTCCTTATCTGTGAAAAATTTGTAACCTTCTTATCGTTCTCCAATTCTTCGATCTTAATCTATTTAAACTTCACCCTCTTCTCTTGCCCCCACCCCCCCCCCACCCCCACCCCGTCCCACCCTCCGGCCATTCTGCCCGACCGCAGGAACCATGTTCAGTCTACGCAGCTGAGGAGCAACCCTCCTCAGCTGTGTAAAAATCTCCAATCCAGCAACCTGGCATTCTCCATTGCCTTCCTATTTCTGTAGCCTCCAGAACCTAGAACCCATCTTATATCTGTAATTCTCTTCGGTCACTACAACCTTCCATTTCTCTCTCAGCATGTACAATACTCTTCTCCCGGAAACACTCCCTGTCTACGCCTCTCAGTCTGCCTGCCTCTCCCTACTTCCATCCCTATCCCTATCTCCAGAATCTAATCCAGACTCCATTCCCTTTTTAATAAATGGCAGCATTTGATTTGCCTGCTGTATTGCTTGCTGAACCTGTAAGTTACCTTTTTCACATTGAATCGCAAGAACTCCCACTCTGAAACCAAATAGTGTTAGCCTGACAATAATTTGGGAGCCTACTGAAATATGTCAGAAAGGATTTATCAATAAACTATAATCCTTAGAAACACATTTTATAAAAAAATGTGTTTTTGAACCTGTTGGATTTTATTTGTTGGTGTAAATATAAATGGTGTAGGAGGGGTGTGGTTGTACAGGGGATATGGTGCATTTGAATTTTCAGAAGCCTTTACACAAGTTTCAAAAAAGGGCTAAAGAATAATTTGGTAGAGAATAGGGCCTTTAAATACCAATAAGGGCGCCTATTAGATTAGATTCCCTACAGCCCCATGAGCCCAGTGTAACTTTTTCACAATTTCCCAGAGGATCTCTCCAGGTGACATTACTCTTTCACTAAGTTTCATTACACAACAGCTCTGAGATAGTTACATCCCTAGCTAGTTGCACAATGTGTTATTCAAAGAAACACTGAAAAAAAATTCTTGGAACTCCCCTTCCAATATTACTCTTGTCAGTGTGATTATCCCGATTATACGAAAATTGAAGTTTCACTAAATTATCGCAATGCCTTTATTAAACATTCCAGTGAATTCCTGTTTAATGCAGTGATGAGCAATGAAATGTTGTTCGGTAGCTAAAACTGTTCTGCTGCTTGTGTCCTTGACAAGTAGTAGCCAGAATTTACATTCAGACTGATTCTACTTCATGATCTCAGGCCCAATGCTTTCTCTGTAATGCCTTTGTAATTCAGTGTAATCCAGGAAACTATTTTGCCTGAGTTTCCACAAGGTTGTGAACCATTGAATATTTATGCCCATCTTTTGTTCACCCTGTAACCACATCTCCCTGGTGTCTAAATCCCTTTTATCTCTGTGTCACAAATCCATCTACCTTATTGACGAGACTTTGTCCACTCCAGAAAAATATAATTTACTCTTTCCCACAATTTCCTGCCCCATATCTATTGGCTGATGTACAGTTTTAGTTAAACTCTATCCCATCTGTTCCTTTCTGTTGTCTTCAGTCACATTCCCACACTGTTCCAATGCTTCACATTTTCTCTTTGGATTTGGAAAGCTCCTTTCACCTGAACCCTGACCCTGCATCCTCTCTGTCAGTTTACAGCCCTGTCCATAAACCTGCCGACAGGTATGGGATGTGTGTGTCTCTGGTTGACCAGCCTTTCTTGCCCAGCCCTAGCTGCCCTGAAACTGAGAAACTTGCTCAGCGATTTCAGAGGGTAATTGGGAGGCAAACACTTTGCTGTGGGGATGTCGTGCAGACCACGTGAGGATGGGCCGATGTCCTTCGCGAAAGGACAAGTGTTTGGGCTTTTTTGTACATCAGCAATGGTTTCATACTTGTATATGGATTTTATTTGCAATATATAAAATTTCTGATTTCAAATTCCACCACTTCTGATGGTGGGATTCTAACCTGTCTCCCCTGAACATTAGCTGAGATCTTGGATACATGCTCTAACAATAATACCACTCGGCCATCACTTCACCTGTTAATCCCTGAACACTGATACCAGTGCATCACGAAGCTAAACCCATTCTTCCTACTGCTTGATCCTGAAATCTTCCAGCATGCTGGTGATATCACTCAGTCTCTCTCCATGTGTTATCCCTCACTGTGTGGGTCTAATTGCTGCCTCTGTCAGCGCCTCTAGCTCTTGCAGCTTCTCCAGATCCTGAACCAACAGAATCCTCCAATTTGGAGAGACGCTGCAGAACAGGCCAGGGATGGAGACTGGGATTTTCCAGATCTCTGTGGTACTCAGTGCCATTCTCCGTGTGTAACTCTCACTTCATCAGTCTAATTTCCCTTTCTGTCTATTTATCTGTCTCCTTTAGGTACTAGGGAAGGTCCTGACTCAATAAACTCATCAACTGCTGGGTGTCTCGTCCATTACGACATTGAAGATGTTTGGTCAGCCAGAGAGACAAAGGGCAGGGAGATCTGGAACCTTCAATAAATCCTGCAGTGAGGTAAGATCACTCACAGTGCACAGAGCAGAGACCAATGAGAGGGCTCCAAACATCGGCTAACAAGACATGACATTGCTGGAAGGGGAGTACAGTACACATAAAATGTTGTACTAAGACAGCATCGGGAGTGTCACAGTTATCAATCCAGGCCTGCGCTGTCTTAGTGAGCATCAGCACAACAGATGGGAAGGCAGGCCTCCTAAGAGAGGGTGGGGAAGCTGCCTGGGACCTTTCTGTTCTGCGTTCCTTCTCCAACACTGTATCTATGTCATGTCTCATTGACCAGTGTCTTTAATAATTTATAACTCCTATATCAACTTCAGTCCCTGTAACCTCCTCTCTTCCCTATAGTCCCTCCACACATTTGAAACGTACTGCATCCCAGCCTTCCATCCCCATCGCATAACTTGCTTCAGTGTCTACAGCATGCCTTAACTCGGTAGTCTCATCCTCGAATGACAGTCATGCAGCCCAGAAACAGAACCTTTAGTCCAACTAGTCCATGCTCACCACGGTTCCTGAACTAGTCACATTTGCCTGTGTGTGACCAATATCCCTGCAAACCTTCTCCCCATGCTACTGCCCAAATGTATTTTAAACGTCATCATTGTGCTTCTCCCCATCACATCCCCTGGCAGCTCATTCAATACGTGCACCATCCTCTGTGTGGAAAATGTTCTCCTCCGATCCTTTTTAAGTCTTTCCTCTCCCAGCTCAACGTTTCTGCCCTCAAGCTATGGACTTCCCTGCCCTGGGTTAGAGACCTTCACTCGTCACCTCAGGTATACCCCTCGTGGTTTTATATACCTTTATAAGATCACCCCTCAGTCACCTACGCCTCATGGAAGGACAATGATAGAAATATCTCTGCTAGGGTCACTGCCACAATGTTCTGGGATACACTTGTTCAGGGCCTAGGGCTTTCTATATCTTTGTGTTCTAAGACCTCCAACACCACCTCTTCAGTAATGGGGACTCTTTACAAGCCATCACTTTTCTTTCACTGACTTGTCCACAGTAATTTCTGACATAAAATGTTCATTTAGGGTCCCACCCATCTCCTGTGGCTCCACACTTGGATGGCCTCAATGAGCTTTGAGGGGCCCTATTGTATCTCCTGTTGCTTTTTGGTACTTGTACGCTGTAGGATCTCTTTGCATTCTCCTTCACCTTATCTGCCAAATCTATCTCATTTCCCTGTTTTGCTTTCCAGCTTATCCAGCCTCTCCGTTTCTGTCAAACCCTCCAAAATCAGTAACATGTTTGCTAATCTTTGCTCCATTTGCAGTTTCAGAAAGTGCTCCCTAAAGCAGGAGGATCAGTATTCTACACAGTACACCAACTGGAGACCCAGCAATGCCTTGTACAGCCATATCATGATGATCCAACTCATGTCCTCAATGCTCTGACCCATGAGGGCAAGTGTGTCAAATCCGCTTTCCCCACCCTGTCCACCTGCAATGCCACTTCCAAGGAACAATGTGACTGCACCCCTTGGTCTCTCTCTGTTTTGACAGCACTGTCCAGGTTGTAACCATTAACTGTGTTAGTCCTCATGTTTTGTCTTAACAAAATCCATAACCTGAATTAACTCCATCTTTCATTCCTTGGCCCCCTTCGATAACTGTATTCCCTGCCCACTATGACCCGTGTTCTATCCGGACTTTTATCAACAAACGTACTAACAATGACTCCCATGCTCTTACTGAAATATTTTCTGTAAATGATGCATAACAGTGGACCTAGCACTGTTCTTTATGGGACACCGCTGGTGATAGGCCTCCAGTCTACACAACAACCCTCTCCCACCACTCTGTCTTCTCTTGTCAAGCCAATTTTGTACCCAGTTGGCTAGCTCTCCCTGATCCCATGTGATCTTACCTTACTAACCAGTGTTCCACGTTAAACCCTGTCCAAGGCCTTGCTGTGGTCAGTATAGACAAAGTCTCCTGTTCTGTCTTTTATCTTCTTAGTCACGTCTTCAACAAACTCAGTCGAGTTTGTGAGACACTATTTGTGTACTTTGCATCAACTGTACCTAATCAACCCTTGCCTTTCGAAATGCATGTAACTCCTGACCCTCAGAGCCACCTCCAACACCGTACGCACCACTAACATCAAGCCAATTGGTCTTTCGGTGCCTGGCTTTCCCTCACAGCAGTTTTAAATACTGGCACAACATTAAACACTCTGCAGGCTTCCAGCTCATCACCCGTGGCTGTCACTGATATAAATACTTCTTTAAGGGGCACTTCTTCCTGAGTTTCCCACAATTCCCTCGGATATATATGATTAGCTCCAGGGTTTTGTCTATTTTTTATACATTTTAAAAACTCCATCACCTCTGTTCTGTTATGCGGAGTCTGTTGAAGACTTTATTTCCTTGACTTCCCCAGTCTTTAAGTACTGACGTGAAATTTTTGTTAAGGGTCTCACCCATCTCTTCTGGTTCCACACATGGATTGCCCCATTGATTTTCAAGGGGACACATTCTGTCCCTAGTTAATCTTCTGTCGTTAGTATTCATGCAGAATCACTTTGGATTTTCCTCAGCATTATCAGCCAAAGTTTTCTCAGGTTTCCTGTTTGCCCTACTGCTTTCCCTCTTCAGTATATTACTGTACCCACAATGTTCTTCGAGGAATCCAGCTGGCCATATATGACCTGGACTACGTTTTTTCTTGACCAGAACCTCAATATCCCCAGTCATCCAGAATTTTCTACTTGTAATCAGATTGTCCTTCACACGAACAGAAATATCCTCACCCTGAACTGCAAATCGTCTCCACAATCAACTGTTAAAAGCTCTTGACCAATACCTTCTGGATTGGGGCAGGCCAGTTTTGATGTTTCACTGAAGGACCAGGTCTGTCCTTTACCATAACGGTTTTCAAACTAATACTATTGTGTCATTTTGTCAAAGTGCTCCCGAACTAACACCTCAGTCCCTTTCCCTACCGTGTTCCTCAAGGGGAGGTCAGGTTTTGCCCCTTTCTCCAGGGGGAGGGTGAACAACCAGTGGTAATTGTGCACATCAGTACACATGGCATAGATACAGTTGGATGTGTTCCGGTCAAGTGAGTATCGGGAGTTAGGTAAGAAGGTAAAAAGCAGGACTACAAGGGTAGTGAGCTCCAGATTCTCCCAGTGCCGCAAGCCAGAGAATATGGAAATAGAAAGATAGGCCAGATGGATACGTGGCTGAGTAGCGGTGGAGGGGGAAGGGTTTTCACGCCTTGGATCATTGGGATCTCTTCTGAAGTGGAGGTGACCTGGACAAGGGGGGCGGGTTGAACTTGAACCAGAGGTGTACTAGCAACGGTTGGGGGGCGGGGGAGAGATTTGTTAGTATTACCTGGGAGGGCTTAATCTAATTTGCCAAGGGATTGGAATTCTGAATAAGAGAGGGACCATCGGCCAGTCAGAGGAAAATACATCCGCCACCGAGAGCAAGGTTCCTATTCAGGATATCCTGGGGCACAGTCAAGGGAGTGAAAAGAATTCTGGTTTAAAGGATATGTATTTCAACGCACAAGATCTGACTGGGAAGTCAGACGAGCTCAGAGCATGGATTGGTTCTGGGGACTGAGATATTATAGCCATAACAGAAACATGCTGAGAGAAGGGCAGGACTGGCAGCTCAGTGTTCCAGGATGCAAAAGGTACAGGCGTGACAGAAAGGCAAGTAAGTGAGGAGGAGGAGTTGTCCTTTTCAACAGGGAGGCAGAAAACAGTGCTTAGAGAGGATACTCCAAAAGAGTTATCAAATGAGGTCATAGGGTTAGACGTTAGCAAGAAGAAGGGGGTGGTCACTTTGTTGGGACTGTATTACAGACTCGCAAATAGCCAGTGGGTATGTGAAGAGCAAGTGTGTAGAGAGATTGTAGATAGCTGTAGGAATAAGAGAGTAGTATTGATTGGAGATTTTAATTTCCCCTGGATTGACTGAGCCACTCAGAGAATAAAAGGCCCGTATGGGTTGCAATTTTTCAAATGTGTCCAAGAAGGTTTCCTTGATCAATATGTAGACGGTCCTACTCTACTCAGGTGGGTGCAACATTGGACCCCACCCCTGAGAAAATGAGGTCAAGCAAGTGACTGAAGTGTCAGTCGGTGGCCACAACGGTCTTAGTTTTGACATAACTACAGAAAACGATAGGAGAGGTCCACAGGTTAATGAACTATGCTGAAACACAGCCAGGTTTGGGGCCATGAAACAGGATCTAGCAGAGGTGGAGTGGGTGAGTCTGTTTGAAGGAAAAGAAAAGACAGGGAAATGGGAGGCTTTTAAAAGTGTGATACTGACAATCCAGGGTCAGTATGTACCTGTTAGGGTGAAGGGAAAAGTGGCAGATTTAGGGATCCCTGGCTGATGAGGGATATTGAGCCTCTGGTCTGGCAAATGAAGGTGGTATATATTGGGTTTAAGCTTTCCGTATCTACCTAACCTCCTCCAGCCCTAAAGACACAATCAATCTGTGGAGACACTATACTCTTCTCAGGTCTCTGCCACACTCTGATCTGTAGAACCCACTCCAGTCCCTGTGACTGTTTCAATCCAGTTCCTAAAGGACCTGTGATCTTTGTAACATGCTTTCGTCACTACCACCCACCCTGTCAATGTAAGCTCTTCCAGTATTTCCATCCATCTACTCATCTGCATAAACCTCTCCAGCTCTTACACCCCTATCTGTGTGAACATCACCGTCCCCTACAACACGTCCCCACTTAGGCCAAACTGGAGGAGGTTACTAATGCTCCTTTATCTGTGAAACTGTCTCCAACCAAAATTGCTGTTCTCATCTCCAGGAAAATCTGTCCGATTCTACACTCTCCATTTCTGAATAACCCCGGAACATAAGAATTTCGATATCTCAGTTCCGACTACCCTCCATTTGTGTGTTTTTTCTTCCAGTTTACACAACCTACATGATCTCTGTTATCTGCTCCATTCCCTAAATAGTCCCTGTCTGTATAAACCAGCCCTGTCCTATCAACTGCTTATCCCTGTAAACTGCTCCATCTCTCCAAAACCTCCTCTCCAGACCTCCTGCAGGTCCTACAGCTCTCCACTTATCTGGAATGTCCTGTTTCTCTATGGCCCTATCCCTGTGAAACCATCCCCAGTCCCCAAAACCCTCCCAGTCTGGGTCCTCTGTTCCAGATCAGACCATTGCTGTCTCTGTGAACACCTCCACCTCTGACAACTCTTCCCATTTGTGTAACCTCGTTCAGACCCCACTCTTTGCAGCTTCCTGCATCCTCTTCCTGCCATTGCAACCAAAACCACATGTTTATGTAATATCCACCAGTGCTTACACCCTCCCGAACTCAGTAACCTCTTGCAGCCCTAACAAAACACCTAAACTGTGAAACTCCTCATTTCCCTAAAATCCTCCCTCCCTCCCTCCTCAAATGCCTTCATCACCATGAAACCTCACAATTCCTGAAGCCTCCTTTTGGCATTGCAACCCTCCTAATGTCTGCAATATACTCCTGTCCTGATATCCCTCCATATCTCTGTAACCACGACCACCCTCCAGTGCCCTTCTGGGGAACATGGCAGAGGAGAGACGATTTGTAGCATCTGGATCATATTACGGAGGTAGAATTCTGGAAATTACAGATTTGGTCTAATGTCTGTCGTGTGCAGATTATTGGCAAGGATTCTAAAGACAGGATTTATGACGACCTGGAAAACCATAGTTAAATTAGAGACAGTCAGCATGGGTTTGTGAGAGGCAGGTCATGCCTCACAAACCTTTTTGAATTCTTTGAGGATATGACAGAATACGTTGACGGCTCATTCAGAAAAGAAGGAAAATTGGGATATAGGGAAATCTGTCTGTCTGGATACAGGATTGGATGGCCCACAGAAGACAGACGCTGGCAGCAGATGGACAGTATTGAGCCTGGAGCTCAGTGACCAGTGGTGTTCTGTAACAATCGGCTCTGGGACTCTGCTCTTTGTGATTTTTGTAAATGACTTGGATGTGGATGTTGGAGAGTGGGTTAGTAAGTTTGTCAATAACATGAAGGTTAGTGGAGTGGTGGGGAATGTGGAGGGCTGTTGAAGTATGCAATGGGACATTTGCAGGACGCAGAGCTGGGCTGGAAGTGACAGATGGAGTTCAATCTGGAAAAGTGTGAAGTGATTCATTCTAGAAGGTCGAACCGGAATATAGAATACAGCGTTAAAAGGCAGAATACTTGGCAGTGTGGAGGAACAGAGAGATCACGGGGTCCATGTCCATAGATCCCACAAAGTTGCCTCACACGTTGGTAGGGTTGTTAAAAAGGCATATGTTGTGTTTGCTCCCCTTAGCAAGGGGATTGATTTTAAGAGCCGTGAGGTTTTACTGCATCCTTATAGCGACCTGGTGAGACCATACTTGGAATATTGTGTTCAGTTCTCGTCCCATCTTTACAGGAAGGATGTGAAAGTTTTAGAGAGCGTACATAGGAGATTTACCAAGATGCTGCCTGGAATGGAGGGCATTTCTTATGGAGAAAGTTTGAGCGAGCTAAGGCTTTTCTCATTGGAGTGAAGAAGGGGGTGGGATGACTTGGTAGAGGTGAACAAGGTGATGAGAGGCACAGAGAGTGCGAATAGTCAGAGACTGTTTCTCCTATGGCATAAATGGCTATTACAAGGCGGCATAATTTTAAGGTGATTGGAAGATGGATAAGAGGATAGAGAATGGTAGGTGGTTGGATGGACTGCCAATGGTGGTAGTAAAATTAGACACATTTGGAACATTTAATAGACTCTTGGACAGACACATGGATAATAGTAAAATGAAGGGTATGTAGGTTAGTTTGATCTTACAGCCGGATAAAAGGTTGGCATAGCATTATGGCCGAAGGTTCTTGGTCTGAACTGTTCTGTGTTCTATGTTCTGTCTGGTAAACTGGGTAATAAGCTCAGATCAGTGTAAAAAGGATATGGCATTCAGAAGGAGCTAGTGAACTGGATACGACATTGGCTTTGTGGTAGGAGACACAGGGTGATGGGAGACATGTTGTTTTTCTGACCAGAGGCATGTGACCAGCGGTGTAGTGGGCCCACTGTTGTTTGTCATTTGGATAAATGGGTTGGCGGGGAATATTGGTATCCTGGTAAGTAAGGTTTTTGGGTGACACTGAAATTGGTGGTAAAGTGGACAGTGAAGAAGGTTATATATGATACAACAGGATGAACAGTCCTGCTGAGATAGTGGGCTGAAGAATAACAGATGGAGTTTAATGAGATAAATGTGAAGTGTTTAATTTTGGTGAAACAAACCAGGGTGGGACTTGTACAGTTAATGTTCGGGCCCTGGGTAGTGTTACCAATCAGAGACCAGGGATGCAGGTACACAGTTCTTTGAATGTGGTGTCACAGGTAGACAGGCTGGTGAAGCAGGTGTTTGGGGTGGTTACTTTCATTGGGGAGAGCATTAAGGGTAAGAGTTGGGATGTCATGCTTTATCTGTAAAAGACATTGCTGGGGCCACCATAAAAACATTGTTGATCGGTAGGATGAACTCATCTAGTTCACTTACCTCCTTTAAGGAAGGACATAAAATATTCTAACCTGGTCTGATCAACGTTTGACTCCAGACCCACAGCAATATGGCTGACTCTGAGCTACCCTCTGGGTAATTAGCAGTGGGGTCAAAGAATGCTGGTCCAGGCAGCGACACCCACATCCTATGAATGAATAAATAAAATTACATATGCCCATCCCTACCTCTGCAAACCCCTCCAGCTGCAACAATCCATTCAGGCTTTGTAACACCGTTCAGACCCTGACCACTCTCTGTAGCACTCTCACCATCTCCAGCACCTTCACCTCTCCCTGTTCCTATCGTGTCATTAAACCCTGACAATGATTCCCCTTCCCACTGCCGCCCTCCTGTGAGCAGACCCTTTGCAATCCATTTAACATTTACTCCGAAAACACTATCTCACTTCAGAATTTTAAGTACTTTGTGGTGATCTTCTCAGCCTCATAATCTAGTATGATCCATTTTGCCCTGAGTGAGGGACCAGTGGGGTTTTTGCTGAGGTTTGTACTGTTTCAATGGAATGTCCTTCTGCTGAGTGTTTTATACAGTTCCATTATATGTTTTCCACTGTCCATTTACAGACACATGTTTCAGTCTGTTTAAAGTGTTTACCTCGGTCAGTTCTCCTCTCACACACATGTAATTGGCTATTTTTCTTTCTATTTGTAGCTTGTCCTCTGTGATTCACTTTAAAACTTTATATTTATTTAAACTGCACTTTATCACAATTTCCCGAAGGACATCTCCCGGTGATATTACTCATTCACTAAGTTTCATTACACGGTCGCTCTGCGATAGTTATGCCCCTAGCCAGTTGCACAATGTGTTTTTCAAAGAAACACTGAAAAAAAATTAACCGAAGTCCTCTTCCAATATCAATGTTGATCGTGTGTTTGTCCCAGATTATACGAGTATCGAAGTTTTCCAAAATTATCACAATGCCTTTGTTAAAAAATTCCAATGAGTTCCTGTTTGATGCAGTGATGAGCAATGAAATGCTGTTCTGTGGCTAAAACTGTTCTGCTGCTTATGTCCTTGGCAAGTAGTAGCCAGAATTTACATTCAGACTGACTATACTTCATGATCTGCAGCCAAATGCTTTCTCTGAAATGCCTTTGTTATCCAATATTTTTAGTGTTACCCATTTTTCCTGAGTTTCCGCAAGATTGTGAACCATTGAATATTTTTGTTCACCCTGTATCCATGTCTCCCTGGTGTCTAAATCTCTTTTATCTCTGTGTCACAAATCCATCTACCTAATTAGAGCGATGTTGTCCATTAAAACAAAAACATAACTTACTCTTTCCCACAATTTTCTGTCACAAATCTATTCGCTGATGTACACTTTTAGTTAAACTCTGTCCCTTCCTGTTCCTTTCTGCTTGTCTTCAGCCACATCCCCATGCTGTTCCATCGCTTCACCTTTTCTCTTTGGATTTGGAAAGTTCCTTTCACCTGAACCCTGTCCCTGCATCCTCTCTGTCAGTTTAAAGCGCTGTCCATAAACCTACCGACATGATCGGCCAGGAGCCTGGTCCCAGCATGGTTCCAGTCGGTCCATCCTGATGGATTATTTATGAAATCAGGTATGGGATGTGGGTGTCTCTGGCTGACCAGCCTTTCTTGCCCATTCCACCTGCCCTGAAACTGAGTAACTTGCTCGGCCTTTGAAGAGGGTAGTTGGGAGGCAAATACTTTGCTGTGGCTATGTCGTGCAGACCACGTGAGGATGGGCAGATGTCCTTCTCTGAATGACATAGCAGCCTGGGATACATTTCATTGGGCACTGGGGATTTCTCCACCTTTATGCCTGTGAAAACATTTAATACCGCCTCCTTATTGATCTTAACATGTTCTGGAACCTCAGCATCCCAACTGAAATCCCCGGCTACAATGCCTTTCTCCTGTGTGAATACAGATGGGAAGTATTCATTGAAGACCTCACCTTCTTCCTCTGGCTTCATGCATAGATTGTCCCTTTGGTTTCTCACAGGCCTTCCTCTTTCACTGGGAATCCTCTTACTCTCACGATGCTGATACAATTGCGGAAAAGCCACAGGTATTTTATCTGCCAAATATATTTCATGACCATTTTCCACAATCCCCTTGCACTCTCTATACTTGTGAAGGGCTTCACCTGATTTTATTGCGCTGTATTTTCTTTATCAAACTCACGATATCACTTGATCAGTATTCCCTGGACTTGCTGCCTTTACTATTCACTCTTCAAGGAGCACACTGGCCCTGCGTTCTCACTGCATCACTTTAAAATACTCCCACTTTCCTAACAGGGACCCAACTGCAGGGAGTTCCTCCCAGTCTATGTTTGCCAGATCCTCTGTAATGATCGTGATACTGATAGGAGACTCAGTTGTGAGGGGGACAGACAGGAGACTGTGTGGCTGCAGAAAAGACCCCAGGATGGTGTGCTGCCTCCCCGATACTAGGGTCAAGGATGTCTGAGTCATTAGTGAACATTATGAAGGGGGAGGGTGAACATCCAGAGGTCACTGTGCACATCGGTCCACATGACAGAGGTAGACAAAGGGATGGGGTCCTGTGAAAGGAGTACAGAGGGTCAGGTGATAAGTTAAAAAAGGAGGATATTGATATTAATTCTCTATAGATTACTCCCAGTGCCAAGTGCCAGTGAGGATAGAAATAGAAAGGTCGGCCAGACGGATGTGTGGCTGAGGAGCTGGTGTAGCGGGCAGAGTTTTCAGTTCTTGGGTCATTGGGATCTCTTCTGGGGTAGAGGGGACCTGTACAAAGGGGATGGTTTGCACTTGAAGCAAAAGGGTACAAGTATCCCAGGGAGGAGATTTGCTGGTGTTACCCAGGAGGATTTAAATTAGTTTGGCAGGGAGTTGAGACTCTGAGTGAGAGAGGGACCATCGAAGAGTCAGGGGAAATACATCAGCCATCAAGAGCAAGTTACCTATTCAGGATATCTGGGGCACAGTCGAGGGAGGGAAAAGACATCTGCTTTAAAGGGCATTTATTTCAATACACGAGGCCTGACTGGTAAGGCAGACGAGATAACAGAATGGGTTCGCTCTGGGGACTGGGATATTATAGTCATAATAGAAACATGGCTGAGAGAAGGGCAGGACTGGCAGCTCAGTGTTCCAGGATAAAGAAACTACAGGCGTGACAGAAGGGCAAGTAAGTGAGAAGGGGGAGTTGTCCTTTTGATTAGGAAGGACATAACACCTGTGCATCGAGACAATACTGTTAAGCAGTCATCAAATGAGGCCGTAAATGTAAAAGTTAGAAACAAAGAGGGGATGGTCAGTCTGGGGGGATCATGTTCTAGACCCTCAAATAGCCAGCGGGTATGAGAGGGGCAAATGTGTAGTCAGTTTGCAGGTATTTATAAAAATAATAGAGTAGTATTGGATGGAGATTTTAACTTCCCCTGGATTGACTGGGTCAGTCAGAGTGTAAAAGGCCTGTACTGGGTGGAATTTGTAAAATGTGTCCAAGAAAGTTTCCTAAATCAAGACATAGATGGCTCTACGCTACTCAGGCAGGTGCAACACTGGACCTGTCCTCAGAAAACGAGGTCAGGCAAGTGACTGAAGTATCAGTCGGAGAGCACATTGCATCCAATCACCACAACTGTCTTTGTTTTAACATAATTGTGGAAAAAGATCAGACAGGTTGACAGATTTAGGTCTTAAACTGGAACTGGGCCAATATTGCTACCATTCAGCAGGATTGAGCAGGGGTTGATTGGGTGAAGGTAAAAGTCACACAACACCAGGCTATAGTCCAGATGGTTTACAGAGGAACCTCGATTATCTGAACGAGATGGACAGACACTATTTCGTTTGGATAATTGATTATTCGGTTAATCAATTCAATGCCTTTCCTCTGGGGCTCGGTGTTTTCATTCCAGTCTGCTCCCTGTTAAGGTGACTCGGCAGCAGCAAGCCATGAGCGAGCCCCCACACCCTGTCAGACCCCAAAAACACACCTCGCTCGCCTCCAAATCCATCCAACACCGCGCCCACCCGCCCCTCAACGTCGGCCCCCAAACCGACCCAACAGCGAATCCCGCCCCCAAAACCGTCCGACACCACCCTCCATTCGTCCCCACCTCCAGACACGTCTGACATCACTCTCAGCCCATCCCCAAACCTGTTCACACCGCCCCCCCGCCCGTCACACCCACAGTTCC
This sequence comes from Chiloscyllium plagiosum, assembly GCF_037043375.1. Taxonomy (NCBI): domain Eukaryota; kingdom Metazoa; phylum Chordata; class Chondrichthyes; order Orectolobiformes; family Hemiscylliidae; genus Chiloscyllium; species Chiloscyllium plagiosum. Next base: position 63,430,024 of record NW_028270177.1, on the reverse strand, counting down.
AATCCATGTCCACGCCCGTGCCCCCGTAAGTGTTATCCAGGTAAGTGGATAGTGAAGAAGGTGTTTGGTATGCTTTCCTTTATTGGTCAGAGCATTGATTATAGGAGTTTGGAGATCATGTTGCAGCTGTACAGCACACTGGTTAGGGCACTTTTGGAATATTGCATGCAGTTCTGGTCTTTTTCCTGTTGGAAGGATGTTGTGAAACTTGAAAGTGTTTAGAAAAGTTTTACCAGGATGTTGCCAGGATTGGAGAATTTGAGCTATCGGGAGAGGCTGAAATGACTGAGACTGTTTTCCCTGGAACGTCAGAGGCTAAGGGGTGACATTCTTGAGGTTTATAAAATCATGAGGGGCATGGGTAGGATAAACAGACAAGTTCTTTTCCCTGGGGTGGTGGAGACCAGAGCTGGAGGGCATAGGTTTAGGGTGAGAGATGAAAGATTTAAAAGGGACCTAAGGGGCAACCTTTTCCTGCAGAGTGTGGTGTATGTATGGAATGTACTGCCAGAGGAAGTGGTGGAGGCTGGTACAATTGCATAATTCAAAACGCATCTGGATTGGTATATGAATAAAAAGGATTTATTGGGATATGGGCCAAGTACTGGCAGATGGGACGAGATTAGGAAAGGATATCAGGTCGGTGTGGACGAGTTGGACCGAAGGGTCTATTTATGTGCTGTACGTCTCTAGGTCTCTCTGGCTGTAAATGTTTTCCACTGTTCATTTACAGCCTGCCATTTCAGTCTGTTTCCCCTGTTTACCTTGGTCAGTTCTCTCTCTAGATCATGAAATTGGCTTTGTTACTGACGCTCGGATTTGCTTTCTGGTCACTTTAAAATGTCATAATCATTTTGAATTCCGTTATAATTTCTTGGAGGATCTCGGTGTGATATTACGCATTCACTCAGCTTCATCACCCAACGGTCGATCTGAGATAGTTACATCCCTAGCCATTTGCACGGTGTGTTATTCAAAGAAACACAGACAAAAACATTCAAGGAGGATCTTGGATAATGTCACTCTTGCCAATGTGTCTGTCCCAGATTATACAAAGATTGAAGTCTCCCAGAATGATCACACCTCCTTTGCTACAAATTCTAATGAATTTTTGTTTAATGCAGGGATGAGCAATGAAATACTGCAAGGCAGCATAAAAACTGTTCTCCTGCTTGTGGTTTTGACACAACATCCAGAATTTGCATTCAGGCTGATTCAGCTGCATAATCTGAGGCCAAATGCTTTCTCTGTAATACCTGTGTTATCCATTAGTGTCATGGTTCCCATCTTGCTCTTCTGCCTGAGATCTGTAAGGTTGTTTACCGTTGAATATTTACGTTTCACCTTTTGTTCAACCTGTAATCATGTCTGTCTGCTGACTAAATCTCATTTTTCTCTGTGTCACAAGTCACCGTAATGCAGATACTTTCCCCATTCCAAAAAAAATGATAATTTCCTCTTTCCTGTCACAATCCTATTCGCTGGTGTACAGTTTTAGTTCAGCTCTGTCCCTTCCTGTTCCTTTCTGCTTGTCCTCAGCCACATCCCCGTGCGGTTCCGAGGTTTCACATTTTCTCATGGGATTTGGAAAGCTGGTTTCACCTGAACCCTGTCCCTGCATCCTCTCTATCAGTTTAAAGCCCTGTCCATAAACCGACCGACATGATTGACCAGGACTCTGCTCCAGCAGGGTTGGTTTTAATGCACTCATGGGATGTTGCTGTCTCTGGCTGGGCAACATCCCAGGCCAATCCTGACCAGTCTTAGAGCTGAGTGGCTTGCCAGACCATTCCAGAGGGCATTTGAGAGTCAAACACATTGCTCTGGGTCTGGATTGATATGTAGGACAGACCGGCAGCCTAGAACAGATTTCCTTACTTAAAGGGTATTAAGTATTCAGATGGGTATCCCTGCTACCAGCATTAAATTCTGGATGAACAGTCGAGTGAAATTAACGCGAGGCCATTGCCTGGCCCACTGATAGCTCCCTCATCCCTGAGTACTGACCATAGTGCATCTTCTTCGTGACTGTGGTTTGATCGTGATGCCTTCCTGCATTCTGGTGATATCACTCAGTATCTCTCCATGTGGTATCTGTAACTGGGAGGGTCTAATTGATGTCAGTGACTGCAGCTTTTGCAGCTACTCCAGATCCTGAGCCAACAGAATTCTCCACTTCAGGGAGACGCAGCAGCACAGGCCAGGGATGGAGACTGGGATTTTCCAGATCTCTGTGGGACTCGGTGCCATTCTCCATGTGTAACCCTCACTGCATCAGTCTAATTTCCCATTTTGTCTATTTCTCTGTCTCCTGTAGGTAATCAGGAATGCCCTGACTCAACAGAATTCCCAATTCCTGTTTCGTCCATCACCACACTGAAGACAGTTGGTCAGCCACAGAGATTGAGAGTGAGATCTGGAGCCTTCAGTAAACCCTGCAGTGAGGTAAGATCACTCACACTGCACAGAGCAGAGTTTATTTAAGGCATCGAGTTTTGGTCCAGAAGACATGACATAGATACAGTGTTGAAGCACGAACACAGATCATGATGGTTTCCAGGCTCAATCTCCACCCTCTTTTTTACTTTTGTCTCTGCTGTACCTGAGCCTTCCCACGTCAATACGGGAAGTTGACAGTTACCAATCCAGGCCTGTGCTGTCTTAGTGAGGATCTGTACAACAGAGGGGAAACCAGGTCTCCCCCCAAGGAGATGGCATTGAAACCTGGGATCCTTCTGTTCTATATTCCCCCCTCACGCTGTGTCTTGTCGTGTGATAGAGTCATACAGCAAGGAGACATACCTTTCGGTCCAACTCATTTGCACCAGTATCTTGAATGCTTGTACTTGCCAGAAAATTTCCTGTTTCTATAACCTCCACCACCCCCCCCATATCCCCATATTTGAAACCTACTCCAATGCTGACGACTCTCCCTATGTGTAAATTGCTCCAGTGTTGATAACATGCCCAATCTCTATAATCTCATACTGTACTCAGTAAAATAATCCCTATTTCCGTAGTCTTGCACAATACTTACAGTGCCCACGTCTCTGTAAAATCCTCCAGCCTGGACCAAAATACCCACCTGTGTACCTTCCCCAAGCCCCAGGAGAACATGATATCACTGTAACCTTCTTCAGGCCCTATAACACTCCTGCCACCTGGCCTACAGCGCCACGCGACCACAGTAACCTTCTCCCATCCCTACCGCGTTCCTTATCTGTATAAACACCTCCAGACCCTTTTCAAGCCACAACAGCACTCCACGTCTCTGTTTGCTCCTCCACTCCCTGCAGCCCTCCCAGCACCTCAAACATTCTCTCTTTGTGTAATTCGCAAATTGGGGCAGCACGGTGACTCAGTGGTGAGCAATGGTGTCTCACAGCACCAGGGGCCCAGGTTCGATTTCTGCGTTGGGTGACTGTCTGTGTGGAGTTTGCACATTTTCCCTGTGTCTATGTTGGTTTCCTCCCGGTGCTCCTGTTTCTTCCCACAGTCCAAAGATGTACAGGTCAGGTGAATTGGCCATTCTAAGTTGTCCATAATGTTAGTTGCATTGTCAAGGAGAAGTGGGTCTGTGTGGGTTACTCTTTGGAGAGTTGGTGTGGCCTTGTTGGGCTGAAGTATCTATTCCCATGCTGAAGGGAATCTAATCTAAACTCTCCCTCTGCATTCCATGTTACTGTCCCCAAATATATCCCTATATCTATAAACAGCCTCAAAGCCTTCAAACGTCCGAGTCTCTGTGAACTCCCACAGCTCCGTCCTTAACTGTGTAACGTTTTCCAGTTCTGAAACACTCTGAAAATGTGAACATCCCTATCTGCGTAATCCTCTCAGGTACATGTAACCGCCACCGCCCCCCCCCCCCCCCCCACCTCACCCCACCCCGATCTGTGGAACCAGCTCCAATGCTTGTGACTCTCCCGGTCAGTTTCGACAAGACTTACTAACTATGCAACATTCGCCCGTCGCTAACACTAGCCCTGCCAATGTAAGCTCCTCCAGTCTCCCCATCAATCTAATCATCTTCATAACGTTCTCCAGCTCTTACACCCCTATGTGTGTAAACGTTACACTCCCCTACAACCATCCCTGAAGCAGAAACCTCCTCCAGTGTCTGCAATACTCCTTATCTGTGTTAGAGTCTCCAGGCTCTATTGCTGTTCCTGTCTCTGTAAGTTCTGACAGATTGTCCAGCTTTCCGGTCCATATAATTTCCAGAACCTCAGCATCCGACATCAACAAATGTCTTCATTAACCAGAGCCTTCCATATCTCTGTTCGTTCCTCAATTCTATACAACTACATAATCTCTGTAAATAGCACCATTCCATAAAATATTCCCTGCCTGCGTAAACTGCCCCATCCTGCACTGAGAAGCCTCACTGTCCTTTTGATCACCTGTAGTCCCTTCAGATCTCCCTGTATCTTCCCTGACTCCATTGCCTACAGCTCATCTCATGTTATAACTCCTCTAACTCATATGTTACTCCCCATCTCTGTGATATACTTCAGTTACTGCAATTCTCATTCTTTATCTCCAGAGCTTCCAATCCCCCTGATCAATGTAAGGTTATTGATCCCTTGCAGCATGTTTAATACCTATAGCAGCCTCCAACTCCTCAATGCATCCAGTCGCTGTAACCTCCTCAAATACTACAGCTTACTGCCTTTGTAATATCTTCCAGTGTCTGCAACCCTGTTGATTTCTGTAACCTCCTCCAGAACAGCACTCCACATCTCTGTGTAACTGATGGGAATGCTGCCAACCTGCCTTCACAGTCCTCACTAACTCTCTGAACTCCTGCAGCCCTACAACCCTCCGTATCTCTGGTCCCTCCAATCCCTACAATTCTCCCTGGCTGATTTAACTGATCCAGCCCCCCAGCCCTCCCTATCTCACACACTCCTGCAGCTCCAACTATTGTCCATGTTAGTGTAATTCCCGGCACCAACAATCCTCCCGGTCTCTATAAACTCCTGCAGCTCCAACTACCACCCCAATCTGTGTATTCTCTAGTCCGCCCAAGCCTGCCTTTCTCTATAAACTCCTGTAGCTCCAAATAACCACCCAATCTGTCTAATATCCAGGGCCTACAACCTTTCCTTTCTCTAAAGACTTCTTTCGCTCCAACTACCACCAATATCTGTGTAATCTCCAGTCCCGACAACCCTCCAAGTCTCTGTATCTCCTGAAGCTTCAACGACCACCATTGTCTGAGTAATCACTAGTCCCTGTATTCCTCCTGATCTCTGTAACTCCTTCAGGACTGATAATCCTATAACTCTCCTTGACATTTTTCAGCCTGACAACCCATCTGATCGCTAACCACCAACAGTGATCTCAAACCACCCAAACTCTGTAACATTCTCCAGTCTCTACAATCCAGCTTTTCTCTGTTAGCTTCTCTGGTGTCTGCATTCCCCTTTATCTCCAGTTACAGGTCCTTGTTCAGTGAAACACCAAATCTGTAAGAACACAAGAATCTTCGGTGTATCAATAAATTTGCCTAATTTTCTAAATTTAAATAACTACAAGTTCAACCTCTCCACCTCTTCTCATCAATATCCCTCCATTTTGAAGACCAATCTGGTGAACCTTCTCTAGACTGCCTCCAATTCAAAGACATCTTCCCTCGAGATAGTGCACCAAACCTGTTTACAGTATTCTCAATGTCGGCTGACTGGAGCTCTCTATAGTTGTTACAAGCCTTCCCTATTTTATTCACCATTCCCTTTGGAATCAATGCCAGCATTCCATTTGCCTTCTCTATGTCCTGCTGGCTCTGTATGCCACCTTTCTGAGATTTATACACAGTGATTCCCAAGTTATTTTGTGATGTAGCTTTCTGCAGTTGCTCTGAAACCAAGAGGTGACAGTAATAATCAGGAAAGTTCTGGAATGTATGGGAAACAAGATGCCAAAAATGATAACTGTACACTTAGAAACCTATGAAAAAAGCGCAGTCCTTAAGACCATCATGTATCGGTGCAGAATTAGGCCATTCGGTCCATTGGGTCTATTCCACTATTTGATTATGGCTGAATTGTTTCTCAACCTCATTCTCTGACTTACTCCCTGTAACCCTTGATCTCCTAACTCATCAAAAACCTAGCTATCTCTGAGTTAGATACATTGAATTACTTAGCATCCACAGCTCCATGAGGCAATGAGTTCCACAGGTCCATCACCCTGTGGCTGAATACATTCCTCCACATCTCTACTCTAAAGGGTCGTCCCTTCACTCTAAAGCTGTGCCCTTGGCTCCTCGTCTCTCCTGCTCGTCCTCTGGACCCCATCCACTCCATCCAGGCCCCTCAGTATTCTGTAAGTTTGAATGAGATTCTGCTGCCGCCTCTGAAACTTCATCAAGTGCAGACCCAGAGACGTCACCTGCTCCTCAAATAACATGAATTTCATCCCTGAGATCTTTCTTGGAAACCCATTTCTCGTACCCCTTCACTTTCTTTGTCCAGACTGTAAATGTATAAGTGTCGAGTGTAGTCCCAACACTGACCCCTGCGGAGCTCCCCTCATCACCAGTTCCCATCGTGAACTTTCTTCACTCTCTGTCTTGTGCCAATCACACAAATCTATCCATGCTCAGCATGTTGTTCTGAAATGGAAATTTCATTTCACACCCGCCGCTAGATTTATTTTTCTGTCTGGCTGTAAACAGCAGGGTTTCACCATTAACTTCCCACCTGTAATTCCCTGGAGAAGGTGGTGGTGAGCTGCCTTCCTGACCCACTCTAATCCTTTGGGTGTAGGGACAGACACAGTACTGGGAGGATGGAGCGTGGCTTGGAGGGCACCTTGGAAATGCCGGTGTTCCCGTGCATCGGGAACTCCTGTTGTGCAAGATAGGGGACTCTGCGACCCCCCATCAGGCACTCTGCTTCCCTTCCCAAGAACAAAGACACGGAGGAGTTCGTCCAAAACTATTTATTCAATTCTGCAGAACTGGGTGTTACCTCAATGGCTTCCCACGAGGCACACACACAGATTGTAATCCCCGCACGTTATATACATGTAGGAGTGGGCTGGGCCTTCTACTGTCTCAGCCAATGAGTGTTAAAGTTCCCCACTGTCCTCCTGATGTATGAGATTATTTGGTTATTCACCCAGCCAATCAGTGTTCGAGTTCCCCGCTTCTAGGAGAAAGTGAGGACTGCAGATGCTGGAGATCAAAGTTGAAACTTTATTGCTGGAACAGCACAGCAGGTCAGGCAGCATCCAGGGAACAGGAGATTCGACGTTTCGGGCACAGGCCCTCCTGAAGAAGGGCCTGTGCCCGAAACGTCGAATCTCCTGTTCCCTGGATGCTGCCTGACCTGCTGTGCTGTTCCAGCAATAAAGTTTCAACGAGTTCCCCGCTTCTCCCTTATATGGATGATGACGTACAGCCGTGGTTGTGGGCGGTCCCTCAGCCACGAGGAAAGCTGTTTCCATTGTTCCATTCATGAAAATCTGGGGAGTGTCTGCTCGTGCTTACTACAAGGTAGAGAAGACTAAAATGGTGGCTTTGTACTTACTATGTGCTTACTACAACAGTTAATGATTTAAAAATTACACCACCCCCTACAAATCCCCCGTGCCTTTTCTTACGGTTTGTAATTTTTAAACTGGGAGTTTCTTCTCCAGGGCGTCCAATAGCTCCAGAGCTTGTTTATCAAGCTGCCCGTCTCTAATGCTACCCCCGCCCAAGAGGGATTCAGACTGTTCTATCTCGAGGTTCATCCTTTCGACCTGCCCATAAGGAACATCCCTCTTAGTAAGGGCGGTTTCGATCAGTCGCTGAGTTAACCCCCTGGCGCAGGGAATGATACAACACCCGAGGGCAGTTAGTACCCCTGCCACCACTATACATGAGACGAGAAAGGAAACGACCACCCCCTTCCATTTACCGAACCAAGCTTCCAACCAACCCGTGAGGCCAGAATCAATGCCCGAGTTTTCGGCGAGTTCATCCACCAATGTGGTGAGCCCATCCAGGGCGCGGGTGATGGACCCATCAGGGGCTGTGTTGTTGGGGATGAAAGTGCAGCACTGAGTGCCTATCATGACACAAACACCCCCCTTTTCTGCTAACATCATGTCCAGGGCCAACCTATTTTCCCACGCCATTCTGCTAGTGGCGTCTAGTTGTTCTGCTATTCCCTTCACTGCATCCCGAGTATAATTAATGAACCTCTGCTGATTGTAGTAAATATAATTAATCCAATCCACGTTCTTATTGATGGTAACTCACCAGAACAGTGACGACTCAAAACCCGCCGCTATCTGGTTCCTAGCCTTGTACTCGTCAGGAACACCCCTGGGGACCCCGATGACATCTAAATATATATTATCATCAAAGGAGGTCTCCAAAGCCCTTAGTTATTCTACTGGAACGGGGTTGCTCTTGTTTTTCGAATGCCACGGTGAATGGGATGGCCAATTGAACGATGCACAAGTGCCCGCCCATTTTTGGGGCAGGGTCGGTCGCAGAATCCTCCCACCACAGTACCACCAGAGGTCTGCCCTAGGCACATGAATGTGGGAGTAATTCCTGCCCCCGGTAGTTTCGTTGACCCGCCGAATTGATCCGCTGCACTTGTCAAATGTCCCCACATCATTGTCCCATTGCGGTCCCGTCCGAGAGACGCAGGCTTGGTGCGTACCCGTTACCCCTGTGAATGACGGAGGGCGGGGCGCCCCTTTAGACCTGACGGGAGGAAACTTCAAACTTAAGGGTCGACAAGTGGGGTCGTTCCAGGCCTCTCGGTCCTGGTACAGCCTTACCATGCAGTCCAAGGCTTGTGGATGTTTCTCCCATCCCAGCGGGAATGGGACCACCTGAGGGTTAGGACGGGCACCCGTGCACGCGTAGCAATCACTCTTTTTCATGCTCCTTACCGTATATTTGACCCATTCCATCCAGGCATTCGCCTCCCCGTATCCCGTTTCTATTTCAAAGGTCCTTTCCAAGTCCGTCCACCTCAATTATCCTAACCTTTTCCTGCTCATCGGGGGTGATGAGGCCCCAGACCCAGCTTCAATGACCGTGATGGTTGTGCAGCACAGCTGCAACCCCTTCTGTCCTGCCTGGCCCCCAACCCTAATACCCACGATCGTTCCATTAAGGCTCGTCCCGTTGTTCCCCAAGGTCTTTATGGTCAGATAGAGTGGATTGCACTGATTCTGCTCACAATTCCGCCCAGGGGTGATGGGATCACGGACAATTGACACCATAGCCTGGACCCCGGGGGCCGGAGGCCTATTGATGCCTTCTTTGCCATGCAATTGTAATACTAACGTCTGACCCTGGAATCCCCTTTCTCTCTCTAGGTTACGCTTAGTCTGATTCAGTTCACTTTTAATCGCACAGGGCACCAACCCACATAGGTCTAAACTAAGTGTCTGTGTTGGCTTGTTGGCGGGAACGGAGATGGAGAGCCACCGACGGTCCTCTGCCTGTTTTTTTCCCAGAGGCCGAATTGGGTAACACGCACACTATGACCCAGCCGAAGGATAATGGCAAAGCAAGTTAACAATACGATTGACTGCATTTTGTTGCAACTCTCGTGTCCGGCCGGAGGACACAGTCCTTTAAACTCGCCAAAGTCCAATTAGTCTGTTCTCAGGGTCTCTGTTCCTTAGATGCCTCTGTCAGAGAGGTTTGTTTGTCCTCCGTCGGTTGTGGCACCGGTCCCTTGATCCGAGTATAATGTGTCCAGCCCTTTTCGGCCGTGCGGACAGCCGTTTCGGTAGTCAAAAGTACTAGGAAGGGACCGTCCCAAATTGGTTCGAGGGTGCGTTGCTTCCAGCTTTTAATCAGGACCCACTGACCCGGCTTGATGGTGTGCACCGCAAACTCGAGGGGCGGCGTCTGTGCCAAAAGTCCCTGTTGGCGTAAACGAGATAGAGCAGACCCCAGAGCCACCACATATTTTTGCACAAACATGTCCCGAGACTCGACTAAGGGAAGTTCTCCCTTCGGCCCATGGAACGGGAGGCCAAACAGCATTTCGTAAGGGGAGACACCCAAATCCCGTCTTGGCTGGTTGCGAATTTGCAACAGGGCGAGGGGTGGCATTTGGTAACTGTCTTCAGGCCCTGCCTCCCTTCCCAAGAGATGGGGTATTGGTGCACTCTGACGTCGGGGCTCTGGGGCTTTAATTTTACCTCCACAGGTCGAATTGCGAGCCCCCCCCTTTGGCGACCCAAACCCTAGGGTCTATCTCTGTCAATCAGGACTCACTAAGGTATGACATGGTAATGGCTAATTCTTCCTCTTCTCCCACTTCTATTCGTAGTCCGAAACGGACTATTAAATCCCGTCCCAACAACCCATAGGGAAGGTGCGGGAGGTGAAGGAGTTCCACTTAGAGCTCCTCCTCCTCCAGCCGCAAGGGTTGTGGTTCAAATATTCTTGCACTGAAAACCCCACCCTTTACTCCTGAAATGTTTAATGTTTTAGCCTGGAAGCCAACCCCCCTAGGATGGAGGGGGATTGAGGACCTGCCGGCGCCTGTGTCAACTAAGAAAGTAACATCTTGTCTAAATGGGCCCACCCGTAAATTTACCAGGGGTTCTTGGTAGGCCCGTGTTCCGATCCTCCCCTGACTTCCCTAATCCATTTGTTCGCGCTCCATTTCATACATCCCTTCTCGCTCCCTTTTAAAATCGGGACAATCCCTCTTGAAGTGTCCCAGTTTCCCACAATGGTAACATCCGGCCGCTTGAGGCCGTTCGATTCCATAAGATCCTCCTCTCCCACTTCTGCCCCGTCTCGCTCCTCTCCCTCTCCAACTTTCCCTCGACCTTCCTCTTTCCATCCCATAACCTTCTTCCCCCATTCCGGTGGATTTACAAGCTTCCCGTATGGCTGCCACCATCATTTTTGTCTTCTGTTTCTCCCTTATTACATCCCTCTGAATGTACACCTTCTGTGCTTCCCGTAATAATTCTGCAACATCTTTTTCAGCCCAATCCTCCACTTTCTGTAATTTCTTCTGAATGTCAGGCCATGACTTAGTCACAAAGTGCACCTTAAGCATGCCCTTGCCTATTTCCCCATCGGGGTCTAAACCTGAATACTTTCGCATGGACTCCCGCAAACGGTCTAAAAACTCACTCGGGGATTCATCCTTTTTCTGTCCAACTTCGAATGCTTTCGCTAAATTCCGCTGTTTAGGCACGCAGGTTTTGATTCCCCTGATTATAAGGTTTCTGAGGTCTGTCATATTAGCCCGTCCCCCCTCGTCATTATGATCCCACCGGGGGTCCTCTAAGGGGTACTTCTGCTCTCCACGCTGAGGGCCGTCCTGATGCTCCCTATCCCAAATGGCCATTGCACGATTCCGGATCATGACAATTTCATCGTAATTAAATAGTATTCTCATCATGGCCTGCAATTCGGCCCATGTGTATATACTGGGCCCCTGAAATTGATCTAATTGTGTTCCCACACTGACAGGGTCGTCCAGTAGACGGGGTAGTTCATTACGGAGTTGTCGGATATCCCCAGAATTTAAAGGTTGTACTACGAATCCGGTCCGTTCGTTCCCAAACGGCACCTCTCGTAAAGGGTTCATCTGTTCAACATTGTTAACCCTCTCAGCACCCAATCTCTCTTCTTGATCTCTCCGCATCTCAATTCGGGCTGATCTCCTAATGCCTGGGGTGGGCTCTTCTTCCCTTCCTGTGTCCCCCCCCCCCCCCCAACAGGCTCTCCCTCACTGAGCATGACCTGCCAGGAACCGGGATTATCCGACGCAGGAGGGAGCGCGCTGGACGCCTGGCCGTGCGCGGGTTGTACATACGGGGGCGGGGCAGAAGGGGGCAAACCGTCGGTGAGGACGTCCCAAGACTTCTGGGGCTTTCTCGGGTCTGTTTGGGGAATCAGAGGTAGAGACTCGTGGGGTCCCCGCAGTCACTCGCCAACCAGGCGGCGGCGTATTTGCTCTCTTCTGGGTCAAACGGTTGTTTTCTGTTAACATATATATTTAGGAGTTGACACACCCAGTCTTCATCAGACCCATACTCGGGCCAAACTACCGAGGGGGCGCGGATAGGTTCTTTGGTCCATATAAAACAACAATATTTTATCATAGTCTCTTTCTTTAAGTCCTTTGTCCTACTGCTTTCCATCCATAAACTCAATTTCCGACCTAGTGGACTATCGGGGGGTATTTCTTTTCCATTTACAGTCCTCCCTGACTTGTCCTTAGTGGACCTAAAAGTCTGATTTCCCATGGTCTATCTTCGGTCCTGATCTTAAACGCCTAAAGCATTTTCACAGATAACCGTCAAAACCACAATTTCCCGTGGTCTATCTTCGGTCCTGGTCTTAAACGCCTAAAGCGTTTTCACAGATGACCGTCAAAACCACAATTTCCCGTGGTCTATCTTCGGTCCTGGTCTTAAACGCTTAAAGCGTTCTCACAGATGACCGTCAAAACCACATGGCCAACAAGGAAGAACAAAAGAAACTCTCTTACCTTGATCCGTGCACGAAGTTGTCTGGCCTTTTTAAATGTGTGTACCCCCGTGTATAGTCACTAACCGGTCGTCCCAGCACTCGTCCGTGTGTTCCTTTTCTCGGGATCCAAAATTATTTTAATGAGCCGGGTCACTCTCTTGGCCGACGGCAGACGGACCAAGCCGATCCAGTGAGCAGTATAAATATATACCAGACGCGTCTTTTTGTATCAGACTTGATCCACGAGCCGAAGAGAGACCCGGCAATAATTATTGCATCCCGGACGAGCCCCCAATTGTGCAAGATAGGGGACTCTGCGACCCCCCATCAGGCACTCTGCTTCCCTTTCCAAGAACAAAGACACGGAGGAGTTCGTCCAAAACTATTTATTCAATTCTGCAGAACCGGGTGTTACCTCAATGGCTTCCCACGAGGCACACACACAGATTGTAATCCCCGCACGTTATATACATGTAGGAGTGGGCTGGGCCTTCTACTGTCTCAGCCAATGAGTGTTAAAGTTCCCCACTGTCCTCCTGATGTATGAGATTATTTGGTTATTCACCCAGCCAATCAGTGTTCGAGTTCCCCGCTTCTCCCTTATATGGATGATGACGTACAGCCATGGTTGTGGGTGGTCCCTCAGCCACGAGGAAAGCTGTTTCCATTGTTCCATTCATGAAAATCTGGGGAGTGTCTGCTCGTGCTTACTACAAGGTAGAGAAGACTAAAATGGTGGCTTTGTACTTACTATGTGCTTACTACAACAGTTAATGATTTAAAAATTACACCACCCCCTACACTTTCCTTCCAGGGTATAGTTTTTCCGGGTTTGTGAAGGGCTGTTGAAAGACCCATCCTGAGTGACCTCAGTGCTACTTGTAGATTTTATTCATCCATTCATGAGCTTTGTTGGCTGAGCCAGCATTTACTGTTGATTTGGAGTTGTCCCTGAGAAGGTGGTGGTGAGCTGTCTGCCACTGCAACAGCCATTGGAACAGTTGTTATCTGTGTCCCCTCCAGCAGGCGCTACAACACTCCTCATGTCTGTAACACATACAGACAATGCACCTCTCTCTGTATATGTGACATCCTTCTCTGCTCAGAATTCTTATAGTACCTCACAATATCTCTCCTCCTTCATTCCCATCTGTGCTAGACATCTCTAAAATGTCTTTATTCTTGTTTAAACTTCTGGTCACCTAAAATTTCTCCCTTTGTAAATTTGTCTCCCATTCAGTTTCTGTAACTCCATATAACTGTGATCAATGTCAGCACAGGTTCCCTTCCTAAATCTCTATAATTACAATGTAGAGCAGGTGTGTATGCTGGACTGGATAGAGATAGAGGAAGCTGATGTGGTGAAACTTTTGTCAAACATTCAGAATGACAAGTCGCCAGGCCTGGACCAGATTTGTCCTCGGCTGCTTTGGGAAACGAGAAATGCAATTGCTTCACCACATGCGAAGATCTTTGCATCCTCGCTCTCCACTGGAGTCGTACCTGAGGACTGGAGAGGGGCAGATGTAATTCCTCTCTTCAAGAAAGGAAATAGGGAAATCCCCAGCAATTACAGAACAGTAAGTCTCACGTCTGTCGTCTGCAAGGTGTTAGAAATTATTCTGAGGGACAGGATTTATGACCATCTGGAAGAGCGGGACTTGATTAAATGCAGTCAACACGGCTTTGTGAGGGGCAGGTCATGCCTCACAAACCTTACTGAGTTCTTTGAGGATGTGACTAGAAAAGTTGATGAGGTCGAGCTGTGGATGTGGTGTATATGGACTTCAGCAAGGCATTTGATAAGATTCCACATGGTAGGCTCATTCAGAAGGTCAGGAGGAATGGGTTACAGGGGAACTTAGCTGTGTGGATGCAGAATTGACTGGCCAAAAGAAGACAGCGAGTGATAGTAGAAGGAAAATTTTCTGCCTGGAAGTCAGTGGTGAGTGGTGTTCCACAGGGCGCTGTCCTTTGGCCTCTACTCTTTGTAATTTTTATTAATGACTTGGATGAGGGGACTGATGGATGGGTCAGCAAGTTTGCAGACGACACAAAGGTTGGAGGTGTTGTTGACAGTATAGAGGGCTGTTGTAGACTTCAGGGGGACATTGACAGGATTCAGAGATGGGGTGAGAGGTGGCAGATGGAGTTCAACTGGATAAATGCGAGGTGATGCATTTTGGAAGGTCGAATTTGAAAGCTGAGTCCAGGATTAAGGATAGGATTTTTGGCAGTGTGGAGGAACAGAGAGATCTTGATGTGCGGATACATCGATCCCTTAAAATGACCACCCAAGTGTATAGGGTTTTTAAGAAAGCATATGGTGTTTTGGCTTTCATTAACAGTGGGATTGAGTTTAAGAGTCGTGAGATCTTGTTGCAGCTCGATAAAAACTTGGTTAGACCGCAATTGGAATACTGCATCCAGTTCTGTTCGCCCTTTTATAGGAAAGATGTGGATGCTTTGGAGAGGGTTTAGAGGAGGTTTACCAGGATGCTGCCTGGACTGGAGGGCTTATCTTATGAAGAGAGGTTGACTGAGCTCGGACATTCTTCATTGGAGAAAAGGAGGAGGAGAGGGGACCTAATTGAGGTATACAAGATAATGAGAGGCATAAAGAGAGTTAATAGCCAGAGACTATTTCCCAGGGCAGAAATGGGTAACACGAGGGGTCATAGTTTTAAGCTGGTTAGAGAAAAGTATAGAGGGGATGTCAGAGGCGGGTTCTTTACACAGAGAGTTGTGAGAGCATGGAATGCGTTGCCAGCAGCAGTTGTGGAAGTGAGGTCATTGGGGACATTTAAGACACTGCTGGACATGCATATGGTCACAGAAATTTGAGGGTTCATACCTGAGGATCAGTGGTCGGCACAACATCGTGGGCTGAAAGGTCTGTTCTGTGCTGTACTGTTCTATGTTCTACAATGGTTGCGTGTGCTAAATTGGCACTTTCCTTCCTCCTTATACAACTCAGGACTTCCAGCCCTTACAATCCCACTATATGGAATGCTCCCTTTCTCTGCACCTCTTCATGCCCTGAGGGTCCTTGAACACTATCAGAGCTCCAAAAGTTTATATTCCCCCCCAGTTACTGTAACTTATAACTCTGTAACATCCAACAGTCTCCGGTACCATACAACACTTGCTGGCTGTTAATTTGCATTTGTTGAAGTCTACGCATCTCTGTAAGCAGCTCAGACAAAGCCCTTTAGACTCTACAAAGCTCCGTCATGAACAAGCCACAATCTCTCTATTTCCTTTGCCTTCTTCAGTGTCTGCAACTCTTGCTGTATCTTGCAGCCAATTTCTTTCATTGCTGCAGGTCTACCTAGCTCCCCAGATAACCTGTTCCATCCCATATAGTTCGCTCAATCACTGTAACACCCTCTGTATTATCTAATCCTCTTTTTCTCCACTGTCTTCCAGGCACAACAGCGATCCTGTAAGAGAGCAGTGCGGAATGGGATGTTATAAATCGCCGCTGAGGCTTGAGGCCTACCAATACTGGGAGTCACAAGGGGAAAGAACCCGAGAATGAACAGCACAGAGCGGGCGATTATAAATCAGCAGCGAGGATCGAGGCCTACTGGGACTCTGAGTTGGAGAAACAGCAGAACAGGAGGCTGGAAATCAGTAGCAAGGGAGTGACCATGTGAGGGAGCAATTTGTAGCAGGAGCTTAAGGCTCACTCAAACCGAGGAGGTGGAGGCACCAAAGTGGGAGGATATAAATCAGCACTGAGGATCGAGGCCTACACGTACCTGGGAGTCACAGAGACGGTGACCCTGTGAGGGAGCAGAGTAGAGTGGGCGCTGGAGGATTACACATACCTGGCAGTTACAGACACAGTGAACCTGTGAGGGAGCAGACTGGAGTGTGACAAGGAGGATTGCAAGTACCTGGGAATCACAGAGACGGCGACCCTGCGAGAGAGCAGACTGCAGTTGGTGCTGGAGAAATACATGCGCCTGTGAGTCAAAAAGACGGTGATTCTGTGAGGGAGCAGAGTGGAGAGGGAGCTGGAGGATTACACGTCCCTGGGAGTCACAGAGACGGTGATGCTGTGAGGGAGCAGAGTGGAGAGGGAGCTGGAGGATTACACGTCCCTGGGAGTCACAGAGACGGTGACCCTGTGAGGGAGCAGAGTGGAGTGGGAGCTGGAGGATTACACGTCCCTGGGAGTCACAGAGACGGTGACCCTGTGAGGGAGCAGAGTGGAGTGGGAGCTGGAGGATTACACGTACCTGGGAGTCACAGAGACGGTGACCATGTGAGGGAGCAGAGTGGAGAGGGAGCTGGAGGATTACACGTCCCTGGGAGTCACAGAGACGGTGACCCTGTGAGGGAGCAGAGTGGAGAGGGAGCTGGAGGATTACACGTCCTTGGGAGTCACAGAGACGGTGACCCTGTGAGGGAGCAGAGTGGGGTGGGAGCTGGAGGAGGACACGTACCTGGGAGTCACAGAGATGGTGACGCTGTGAGGGAGCAGAGTGGAGAGGGAGCTGGAGGATTACACGTCCCTGGGAGTCACAGAGACGGTGACCCTGTGAGGGAGCAGAGTGGAGTGGGAGCTGGAGGAGGACACGTACCTGGGAGTCACAGAGACGGTGACCCTGTGAGGGAGCAGAGTGGATTGGGAGCTGGAGTATTACACGTCCCTGGGAGTCACAGATACGGTGACCCTGTGAGGGAGCAGAGTGGAGTGGGAGCTGAAGGAGGACACGTACCTGGGAGTCACAGAGACGGTGACCCTGTGAGGAAGCAGAGTGGAGTGGGAGCTGGAGGATTACACGCCCCGGGGAGTCACAGAGATGGTGGCCCTGTGAGGGTGCAGAGTGGAGAGGGACCTGGAGAATTACACGCCCCGGGGAGTCACAGAGACAGTGACGCTGTGAGGGAGCAGAGTGGAGAGGGAGCTGGACGATTACACGCCCCTGGGAGTCACAGAGACGGTGACACTGAGGGAGCAGAGTGGAGTGGGAGCTGGAGGATTACACGTCCCTGGGAGTCACAGAGACGGTGACCCTGTGTGGGAGCAAAGTGGAGTGGGAGCTGGAGAATTACACGTCCCTGGGAATCACAGAGACGGTGACCCTGTGAGGGAGCAGAGTGGAGAGGGAACTGGAGGATTACACGTCCCTGGGAGTCACAGAGACGGTGACACTGTGAGGGAGCAGAGTGGAGAGGGACCTGGAGAATTACACGTCCCTGGGAGTCACAGAGACGGTGACCCTGTGAGGGAGCAGAGTGGAGAGGGAGCTGGAGGATTACACGTCCCGGGGAGTCACAGAGACCGTGACCCTGTGAGGGAGCAGAGTGGAGAGGGACCTGGAGAATTACACGCCCCTGGGAGTCACAGAGACGGTGACCCTGTGAGGGAGCAGAGTGGAGTGGGAGCTGGAGGATTACACGCCCCTGGGAGTCACAGAGACGGTGACCCTGTGAGGGAGCAGAGTAGAGAGGGAGCTGGAGGATTACACGTCCCTGGGAGTCACAGAGACGGTGATCCTGTGAGGGAGCAGAGTGGAGAGGGAGCTGGAGGATTACAGGTTCCTGGGAGTCACAGAGACGGTGACCCTGTGAGGGAGCAGAGTGGAGTGGGAGCTGGAGGATTACACGTCCCTGGGAGTCACAGAGACGGTGACCCTGTGAGGGAAGCAGAGTGGAGTGGGAGCTGGAGGAGGACACGTACCTGGGAGTCACAGAGATGGTGACCCTGTGAGGGAGCAGAGTGGAGAGGGAGCTGGAGGATTACACGTCCCTGGGAGTCACAGAGGCGGTGACCCTGTGAGGGAGCAGAGTGGAGAGGGAGCTGGAGGAGGACACGTACCTGGGAGTCACAGAGACGGTGACCGTGTGAGGGAGCAGAGTGGAGAGGGAGCTGGAGGATTACACGCCCCTGGGAGTCACAGAGACGGTGACACTGTGAGGGAGCAGAGTGGAGTGGGAGCTGGAGGATTACACGTCCCTGGGAGTCACAGAGACGGTGACCCTGTGTGGGAGCAAAGTGGAGTGGGAGCTGGAGGATTACACGTCCCTGGGAGTCACAGAGACGGAGACCCTGTGAGGGAGCAGAGTGGAGAGGGAACTGGAGGATTACACGTCCCTGGGAGTCACAGAGACGGTGACACTGTGAGGGAGCAGAGTGGAGAGGGACCTGGAGAATTACACGTCCCTGGGAGTCACAGAGACGGTGACCCTGTGAGGGAGCAGAGTGGAGTGGGAGCTGGAGGATTGCACGTCCCGGGGAGTCACAGAGACGGTGACCCTGTGAGGGAGCAGAGTGGAGAGGGACCTGGAGATGTACACGCCCCTGGGAGTCACAGAGACGGTCGCCCTGTGAGGGAGCAGAGTGGAGAGGGACCTGGAGAATTACACGCCCCTGGGAGTCACAGATACGTTGACCCTGTGAGGGAGCAGAGTGGAGTGGGAGCTGGAGGATTACACCTCCCTGGGAGTCACAGAGACGGTGACCCTGTGAGGGAGCAGAGTGGAGTGGGAGCTGGAGGATTACACGCCCCTGGGAGTCACAGAGACGGTGACCCTGTGTTGGAGCAGAGTGGAGTGGGAGCTGGAGGATTACACGTCCCTGGGAGTTACAGAGACGGTGACCATGCGAGGGAGCAGAGTGGAGAGGGAGCTGGAGGAGGACACGTCCCTGGGAGTCACTGAGACGGTGACCATGCGAGGTAGCAGAGTGGAGAGGGAGCTGGAGGAGGACACGTCCCTGGGAGTCACGGAGACAGTGACCCTGTGATGGAGCAGAGTGGAGAGGGAGCTGGAGGATTACACGTCCCTGGAAGTCACAGAGACGGTGACCATGCGAGGGAGCAGAGTGGAGAGGGAGCTGGAGGAGGACACGTCCCTGGGAGTCACAGAGACGGTGACCCTGTGAGGGAGCAGAGTGGAGAGGGAGCTGGAGGAGGACACGTCCCTGGGAGTCACAGAGACGGTGACCATGCGAGGGAGCAGAGTGGAGTGGGAGCTGGAGGATTACACGTCCCTGGGAGTTACAGAGACGGTGACGCTGTGAGGGAGCAGAGTGGAGTGGGAGCTGGAGGTTTACACGTCCCTGGGAGTTACAGAGACGGTGACCCTGTGAGGGAGCAGAGTGGAGTGGGAGTTGGAGGATTACACGTACTTGGGAGTCACAGAGGCGGTGACCCTGTGAGGGAGGAGAGTGGAGTGGGAGCTGGAGGATTACACGTCCCTGGGAGTCACAGAGACGGTGACGCTGTGAGGGAGCAGAGTGGAGAGGGAGCTGGAGGAGGACACGTACCTGGGAGTCACAGAGACGGTGACCGTGTGAGGGAGCAGAGTGGAGAGGGAGCTGGAGGATTACACGTCCCTGGGAGTCACAGGGACGGTGACCCTGTGAGGGAGCAGAGTGGAGAGGAAGCTGGAGGATTACACGTCCCTGGGAGTCACAGAGACGGTGACCCTGTGAGGGAGCAGAGTGGAGAGGGAGCTGGAGGAGGACACTAACCTGGGAGTCTCAGTGATAACGTTCTGCTGCTGGGACCTGCCTGCACTGAGTTTGAAAGTAGTGGAACAGCCATCATAGAAAAGGCTGTAAGTTCATTCGCCGTCAATGAACCGTTATTAGTGACTGTCAGTTAATTGCTGTAAGTCAGCAAATTTATTTTTTTAACTTCTGAAGTAAGGATTGAAATCAGAAATGAGAGGGAGAAGTGAAATTCTGAGCCAATATAATAAATTACCCTCAGTAAGCCACAATTGAATAAGGGACTTAACCACATTGTAATGCCCTGGATGTTAACTTCTTTCTAAGTCATTAAGTAAGTTACTCTGGACATGTTGCATTTTACGAGATGGTAAGATATATTTGTCAGATGGGAAATGTGTTCTGTTACATTGGGAAGTCATAACCCCGCTCGTGTCCTCGATGGATACGGGGTCTTGGAGCTCAGACAGTGACTAGAGACTCTATGATTCTGAGAGTTATGGGGATAGCACGCACACAGAGCAAATCACCCTGCAAACATGACAGTCTGGAATAAGTAAGGGAACGGGGGATTAGGCAATCGAAGAGAAATAGCCAGGCCACCCAGGAATAGCTTGACGTCTCCCTCCCAATTCAGTTTCCCAGTTTGGAAGCTGATGAATTTGAGGCCTGCTCAGGGGAGGGCAGTCAGAGCCATGTCTGTGGTACCACAAGCACCCTGACTGTACAGGAGGGTAGGGAGAAGGAAGGAGGAGCAATAGGCACAGGGGAGTCAAGAGGGTGAAGAAGGTGTCAGCGTTTCTGTAATTCCAGGGTAGTGGGGTTAAAAATGTCACGGTGTC
Organism: Chiloscyllium plagiosum; assembly: GCF_037043375.1. Classification (NCBI taxonomy): domain Eukaryota; kingdom Metazoa; phylum Chordata; class Chondrichthyes; order Orectolobiformes; family Hemiscylliidae; genus Chiloscyllium; species Chiloscyllium plagiosum. The sequence continues at coordinate 63,409,245 of NW_028270177.1, read as the reverse complement.
TGCAGGACATTCGTCTGGGGGACAGTGAGCAGACAAATGTCATGCCCATGTTGGTAGAATGACCTGGGTAGGAAGGGTGAAGTGGTCTGGGAATCAGAATTTAGGTAGCGAGGTGGATGGTTAGCAAGTGGGCCCTCAAATGTAGCAATCCCTGGAATACTCCCAGTGCTGTGTACAAGTGAGAATAGGACTCTGAATTTTAGGTAGATGAGAGTCTGACTGGAATGATGGTGCTGCAGGAAGGGCTTCAGATTCCTGGGACATTGGGACTGGTTCTGGGGAAGGCAGAAACGGTACGAGCTGAATGGGCTAACGTGACAAAGCTGGGACTGAATTTGTTACGGGCTGATTGGGAGGGATTGAAAATAACTTGGCGTGTGCTTAGGATCCAAAAAGGCATAGTAGAGGAGAGTACCAGGATTCTCAAAATAATGGGAGAAGCAATTAGTACTAATTTACAACAACAAGTTTATCAGTGGAAGATGGAATGAGAAAGAAAGCCCTAATCTGATGTACTCTGCACGGCCATGACTACTCAGAGTGTGGGGATTTACAGATATAGATTAGTGCGTGGAAATCTGATGTACTGATCACCGAGAGCTGGCTCAAGGATGCCAGGACTGGGGGTTAAATGTTGCTAGGTATAAAAGATTCCTAAATGATCGAAGTGAAGGGAAAGGATCGAGGTAGAAGTATTGGTTGAGATTAGCGTTAGTTCAGGAGTCCAAGACAAAGAGGATCCGTCCAAGGACAGAATGAATTTGGCTGGAGCAACAGAACAAAAAGTGTACAATTAAACTGTGAGGTACAGTCTGTCGGCCAGCAACCATTGGAAAGGTTGGAGAGAATAAATATGCAGGGTTATTTGAGAGCGATGACCATAGTACAGATTAGATATACTGAGAAACTTAATTTATCCAGATATTGACTGGGTTACTGGCGGTGCAGGGTCATGAGGGGCCAGTATCCCTGGATTACATGGAGGAGAGCTCACTTCAGGAGTATGTGTCCAGCCTAAGAGAGCATGTACTGTTGGACCTGGTCCTTGGGAAAGAGATGGGGCAAGTGGATCCAGTGTCAGTAGGGGAACGTTTTGGGGCACAACAATCATATTATTGTAATGTTCAGGATGATGGTAGAGCATGATGTGCAATAATTGAGAGTGAGAAACATTAGTTGACTGAGAGCAACTTTCGTAGGGGCAATAATAAAGCTGAGAACTTTTCAGCAAGGCCAATGAAATGGTAGCTTGAAATAGAGTGAACCAGGTCCAATGGAGCTGGGATTATTGAGGCGTGGCTGCAGTGTGACCATGACTGGGAATTGGATAATCAAAGGTTTTCCCCATTATCACAGGAAGGATAAATAGGCCAACACAGTAAAGTAGCATTGTGTAAAAGGATGGGATCAGTGATATTGTGATGCTAATCAATTCGCACACTGCTCCTCCCTGCCCTCTCCCCTCATCCCTGCGTATTGATCCTATCAGATATTGGTAACCTTTGAAAACTTCAGAAAATAACAGTATAGAGGAGATGACTCTGTCCACTGTCTGCATTGGCAGATGTAATGTTATTTTTGAAGCCCTCGTTCTATCTCCCCGGATACTATAGGACTTCAGCTGCAGATCCCGGCCCCTTTTTAAAATGGTTTGAGAATTCCTGCATCTACTCCGCTTCCATGCGTGACTCCCAGGTCCCTACGGTACTCTGGATTAAGTAACAGCTTTCCTCACCACTTCTCTAATATTTCCACCAATTGCATTAAATATTCACTGCTGGTAACTGAGCTGTCTGACAGGAGTAAGATGTTCTCTCCCTTTCTACCCAGGCTCCTGACAATATGTGCACCCCAATCGAATCTCCTCTCAGCATCCTCCATTCCAATCTTTCCCCATAACTGCACTTCCACTGTCACAGGGTGAAGAATCTCCTCTGTACTCTCTCCAGTCCAATTCCATCCTTTCTCTGTGATGGGGTGACCAGAACGGCACACAGTCCCCAAGCTGTGACTGAACTCAGTATTTATACAGTTCCTGCGTAAGCTTCCTGCTCTGAAATTCTGTATTTTGTCTGATGGAGGATATAATGCCATTTGTTACATTAATGAGATTATTGATGTTTCCATCTTCGTTCACTTATTTGCCCACACAGACTATGCTCTCATTTATTGTACATTCCTCTCTATTGTCGATGTCCTCAAATGCCTTGTCTTGCAATTCTCTGGGTTGTTTACTCTATTCACCTGGAATCCAAGTAAGTCACATGCAGTTACAAGTCACTGCCTCAAACCGACACAGTCAGATGAACTGCTCACGATCTTCCTTGAACAAATCCAGACCGACTGTTCTAGAGTCCCTGGGACTTCCTCAGTGACCGTTTATTCACTGTCTCAGAATTCCAGCCTCGACCTATTCAATCAGTCCCTTGCTCCACATTAAACAAAGCTGCGGTGTAAGGCGTAGTCCAGGCCTCTGGCACCATTCCTGCATTCAGTGAGGATTGGATAATGTAGGTAACTATAAGGCAGGGGATTTTCCCCAGCTCCTTTTAACAGTCTGGGACATTGTATTGCCCCTTTTTAAGGATTTGAATCTCCTGTTTAATTCTCTGCTCCAAGCTCTTTACTCCCAATATTTCATGCTGCATCCCTATTTTGATTCAGACAGACAGAGGCCTCAACCATCTTATGATTTGGTCAAGCCTTATTTTAGTCGAGTTTCACGGAGGGTTTCTCTCCACAAGGTGAAGTGTATTTTGTCATGATGCCATCCCCAATCTGCCTCATTAACTAACCTCCCTGCCCACGTGGTCTTCCTCTCATCTGACACTAACCCGATGATTTTTCACTTCGTCATGACAACCGCCCACTGCCTGGATATTCCAGAATGCACCGGCATCACTGTTACAGATGACATCTTTAAAAAGTCATTACACTCTTGGATTATCAATCCAAAACTGCCGTGGACATGGCAGAGGGGGTAAAACTGCGACCCCACTTTGTGGCCAAACCCCTGAGGTCCTGGTGGATGACATGGTGCAGGAGAGGGACATTATCTTCCTCCAGGACTGGCAGGGGAGACCATGACACCAGATCCTGCCAGTTTGGTCCGAGGGGGACCCCTGGTTCAGTGAGGTGCCAGCCTTCTGGATGAACGCCCAGCAGTGTTGGAAGGAGATCAGTGACCTTCTCCACTCCACCAGGGTAAGTGCCACCATCTGACGTGTGTGAACTCACCCTCATTCTCTGTGTTATGGCACCCACCTCCCACCAAGGCTCATGTTCCCCCACTCTCACTGAATGTAGCACCTCCTGTTGGTCTCTCTCTAACCTCTTCTCCATCCATCTTCCCAACTCTCCCCAATTCTCCCTGTGCTGCCTACTCACTCACTTAGGATACTTCACCACCTTTTCCCCAGCTGTACCAGCACTAACAGCTGTACCAACCACTTCCATTTCCCTAATCTTTCTTGGTAATTCCCACATTCCAGAAGGAAACATCCTGAAATAGGGCAGAGAGAGCCAAGTGAGATAGGGGTCACACAACATTCAGCTCCTCACCCCCTCATAGCGGAAGGATCCTGTCCCTAACAACCACGAGAGGCTGACTGACCGTGTCCAAGCTCCCGGACTGGGATCTGAGACTTCCCTTGTCTCACTGTGCTGGGCACCGTGACTGACTGTGGACAATGATATCAAGATTCCTGGGTTTGTCTGCGCTAAACACCAAGACAATACAGCAGACGGGTGAGCCTGGTAGCTCAGGCTGAGGGGTAACACTGCTAAAGGTGGGGTGAGGTAAGGCAATAATTTTGTGAGCATTCAAGTCAGCTCAAAGTGAATGTGTACAAACACGGAGTGAGCAGCCCGGAGGGACAGGCCGTGAGGTGAGTGTATGTCCCTGAGCACAGTGTCTTGCAACTGCATTGAGAGTGTACATACACGGAGTGAGCAACCCAGAGAGACAGGCCATGAACTGGGTGTGTGTCCCTGAGCACAGTGTCCTTGCAGCAGCATTGCAATGAGAGTTGGCAGTGCACCCTGAGCTGCAACATTGAAGTACAGAAGCGTGCTGTCAGTGGGTCGGAGATGAGATGGGATGGCATGGTGAGGCTGGCATGTGACCAATGCCATTGTTGGAGGGTGTGGAGTACATGCAGCCTCTGTCCGTGCCGTGTCCACCGAGACATTGATGTCTAAGATAGAAGGCCGTAGGAGCGTGGGGCGAGATGGAGTCACCAGTTACCAGCTCGGACTTTCACGTCCAATTCTCCATATTCCCCACAGGGGAAGGGAGGATATGAAACTGCAAGTTGTTGAGGAGAGATCCACTGAATGTGGCTGTTGATCATCAGTAATCATTCAGTCAACATCTTGACACTCCCGCACTCAAATCTTGTTTTAAAGAGCAGTCCAGCACAGGAACAGGCCCTTCATCCCAGCAAGCCCACGCTGACACATGATGCTGTTCTAAAGTTAAAAAGAAAGTTTTTGCTCCGACACCCACGATGTCATTCAGTTCCCTACTTACTCATATTTGTGCCAAGATCCCTCTTAAGCCTTGCTATATTAGCTTCTTCTCCTCTATCAGTGCATTCCTGGCACTTGCACATTCTGTCTGGAAAAGCAAAACAAAAGACTTGCCGATCATATCTCCTAAACTTTCTCCCTTTTACGTAAAACCTATGGTGCTGAGTAATTGATATTTCTACTCTGGGGAAAAAGCCTCTAACTGTCCTTTTATCTATGCCTCTGACAGATTTGTAAATATATATCAGGTAGCCCCAAAGCCAGTGATGTCCAATTGGAAACAAACCAAGTTTGTTCAATTTCTCCTTCTGGCTAATACCCTCCAAACCAGACAACATCCTGGTAAAACGTTTCCATACCCTCTCCAACACTTCCACATCGTTCTGCTGGTGTGGCAACCAGTACTGTACACAATATTCTAAATGTGCCCGAACTAAGTTTCTCTACAGCTGCAATATGACCTGCTAATTTTCATACTGCTCACTCCGATGCCTCCGATGTTTGCCGTCAGATTCTTGATCACCCTATCCACCCATGTTGCCACTTTCAGGGAACTGAGGAGCTGTATACCGAGATCCATTCGAATGTTGATGCGGCCAGTAATTTTTCCATCCACTTTATACTTCTCTCCTGCATTAGACCTTCTAAAACGCATCACGTCACAATTGTCCAGATAAAGTTTTCTCTGTCCAGGTCTGCAGCTGACCTATATCCCGCTGTATTCTCTGGCAATCATCCTCACAATCTGCAACTCCGCCAAGTGTTGGACAGCAGTATGATTCTGCTGCTGCTTCTGGCCCATTGCACCTCATAGATGCATCATCACTTGTTGCTCAATCTGTTTTACGCCTGTCCCAGTAGAAACCCATATCATGGTGAGGTGGGTCTGCAAAATGTAAAGGTAGCCCTTGCTCCCCATAAGGACTGTGCAGTGACCATTCTTACCGATATATGAAATAGAGAGGTGTATCTGCAGCAGGCAGATCGGTGATGATGTGGTCAATGATATGTTTCCCTTTTCCCGATTCCCCCATAACCTGCCGCAGAGCAGTCTAGCAGCTACAGGATTCAGCATCAATGCTGAGCACTGTATTGACTATATGCCAAGAACTGCCCCCTCAGCCTGGCTATGTCCTGTCAGTGGGACAGAACATACCAAAGAGGATGGTGAAGTTGCCAGTGACATAGTCCTGTTCACAGGCAATATCTGACTGTTTTTTGGTTAGTTTGTGGGAAATATACAACAGGTCACTTTTACATTTTGTATAATGAAGTGTTAATATCACTTTGTTTCTTACATATTTTAAAATAACCCAAACATCAATATTTGTCAATTGAAAACAATTGAAGTGAACAATAATTGAAATACCAGAGCGCACAGCTAACTATTACACAATTCAGTGACTGTAGTAAACAGCTGATTGATGTTCAGATGAATGAGCACACCATCTTGCAGGCAGCAAAGCTGTTGGAAATGACTTTGAGGAAAAGCCTGAATTCAGACACAGTGTTACTGGCCCTCACTATGACCTCCAAAACACTGACCATCTCCAAACTCTGTCCAGAGTGCTTCCAAACTGGAGCTGAGCAGTTACTCACGCAATAGACTGGTTTGAGACATTCCTGAACAATGGGGAGAGGTGTGTGGGGCAGACTGGTCAATGGACTAGCACATGGCGCAGTTCAACATTTGTAACAATGATCTGTAAACAACCATGTCTTGCAAGTATATCGCTTCTGGTATGGCATCTAAACTCTGTAATTCTGCACCTTGGACCTGATCCTGAATGAAGGTGTTATAAAGGTGATGGGCTCCTGCAACACATGGCATCTTACATTGAATCCCTCATAAACCATATCCAGTGTCTGTTAGCCCCACAATGTCAGTATCCAAACAGAATTGTGCAGTTCCATTGATGGCCGGCATCATTCCCAGACCAACGTTCTTGTGTGTGACTTGAGCTGGAAATCTCTGTGTAAATGTTTGCAGCGTTGTTCTAACCGTTAACAGCAAAGTCTCTTTACTGAAGGTTTATAATACCAACTTTTAGATGGTCCAATAAGCACAAAATCCACCCATGTATTCAGTTCACATTTATAACAACAATATGATGAAAACAGCGCCCAACTCACAGTAAGGAGCATTGATATGATGAGTCTCATTACCGCACCCAAGACCAAATTATGATTAAGTACAAGGAATTTGAAGATATACATTTATTTTCCCTGTTATTAATATTGTGAACTCATAGTCGACTCTCCTGCTCCTCAGCAGCTCCATGAATGGCTGTGCTATTTTTTCAGAAACACACTTTTTGACTCTGATCTCCAGCATCTGCAGCCCTCACTTCCTCCCTGCTAATATTCACTCATAATCATTTTCATGGCAACAATATCACTGCGTGTTTAAACGTTTTACAGTCAGATCTGGGTACATTTTGAATTGCTTCTGTCGATCTCAGAGCTCAGTAATGTGGGATGTAAATGGCAATGTCTATGTGATGCTCAGTATGTCGGCCATGCCTCTGAGAGACTGACAGATTGTTTAAAACAGCACATCCCTTCAGCTGTTTACAACAAACACGTTGCTGCCGAGACACTAACAGCCTGAGCTCACAAAATCCAAAGCACAGTGTCCAACATTGGGCAGGTCTGGACAATATTTTCATTTCTTCATGGAATATGATTCGGCCAGTATTTATTGTCCATCCCTTGTTGCCCTTGAGAAGGTGAGGGTGAGTTGCCACATTGAACCACTGCAGTCGATGTGCTGTAATTAGACTTGCAATACCTTGAGGATCTGACTAGAAACGTTGATGAGGGTCGAGCTGTGGATGTGGTGTATATGGACTTCAGCAAGGCATTTGATAAGGTTCCCCATGGTAGGCTCATTCAGAAGGTCAGGAGGAATGGGATATGGGGAACTTAGCTGTCTGGATACAGAATTAGCTGTCCAACAGAAGACAACGAGTGGTAGTAGAAGGAAAATATTCTGCCTGGAAGTGACTGGGTGTTCCACAGGGCTCTGTCCTTGGCCCTCTACTGTTTGTAATTTTTATTAAAGACTTGGGTGAGGGGATTGAAGAGTGGGTCAGCAAGATTGCAGATGACACAAAGGTTGGAGGTGTCATTGACAGTATCGAGGGCTGTTGTAGGCTGCAGAGGGACATTGACAGGATGCAGAGATGGGCTGAGAGGTGACAGATGGTCTTCAACCTGGATAAATGCGAGGTGGTGCATTTTGGAAGGTCAAATTTGAAAGCTGAGTACAGGATTAAAGATAGGATTCTTGGCAGTGTGGAGGAACAGAGGGATCTTGGTGTGCAGGTACATAGATCCCTTAAAATGGCCACCCAGGTGGACAGGTTGTTCAGAAAGCACATGGTGTTTTGGCTTTCATTAACGGGGGATTGAGTTTAAGAGTCGTGAGATCTTGTTGCAGCTCTATAAAACTTGGTTAGACCGCACTTGGAATATTGCGTCCAGTTCTGGTCGCCCTATTATAGGAAAGATGTGGATGCTTTGGAGAGGGTACAGAGGTTTACCAGGATGCTGCCTGGACTGGAGGACTTATCTTATGAAGAGAGGTTGACTGAGCTCGGACTCCTTTCATTGGAGAAAAGCAGGAGGAGAGGGGATCTAATTGAAGTATACAAGATAATGAGAGGCATAGATAGAGACGATAGCCAGAGACTATTTCAAAGGGCAGAAATGGCTAATACGAGGGGTCATAGTTTTAACCTGGTTGGAGGAAAGTATAGAGGGGATGTCAGAGGCGGGTTCTTTACACAGAGAGTTGTGAGAGCATGGAATGCGGTGCCAGCAGCAGTTGTGGAAGCAAGGTCGTTCGGGACATTTAAGACACTGCTGGGCATGCATATGGTCACAGAAATTTGAGGGTGCATACATGAGGATCAATGGTCGGCACAACATACTGGGTTGAAGGGCTTGTTCTGTGCTGTACTGTTCTATGTTCTAATACTATTGGGGGGGGGGGACCTTGAAATAGTGACACTGAAGGAATGGCAATATACTTCCCAATCAGGATGGTGGTTGGCTTGGAACGGAAAGCGAAGATGATGATAATCACATGTGTCTGTTTCCCTTGTCCTTCTTGACGGTCATGGGTTCAGAGGTACGTTGTAAGAAGCCTTGTTAAATTTCTGCAGAGCACCGTGCAGATGGCAGGTATTGATGCTCCTGAGTGTCAGTGGTTGAGGGGTGAAGCTGCATTCACAGGGAAAATGGGGAGGGGGTGGGTATTTCATCACACACACATTCAATGTGTGTCTTATAGATGGTGTACAGGATTTTGGAAATCATGAGGTATGTTATTTCTGCAGGATTCCTAGCCCTTGAGATATTCTTGTAGCCAATTAATTTATATGCGTCAAAGTGTGACACTGAAAAAGCACAACAGGTCAGGCAGCATCTGAGGTACAGGAGAGTGGACGTTTTAGCATAAGGCCTTTACAGGAATGGGTAATGAAAGTATACGGTCAGTTCTGGTTAACGGTAATCCGCAGGATATTGGTCGTTGGGAATTCAATGATGGTGGTGACATTGAACGTTAGAGGATATGATTCCATTTTCAATTATTAGAGGTAGTCGTTGTCTGGCATGTGTGCAATGGAAATTGTACTTTTCACTGTTAAACACACATCTTCATATTTCCAAGTACTTGTTGCATTTGGATAAGGATTGCTTCAGTATCAGAATAAATCACTAATAGTGGTTAATATTGCCCAATCATTGGCAAACAATCCCAGTTGTAACTTCACTTGAGTAGGGATGGTCATTTATGAAGCAGCTGAAAATTATTGGGCCTAGGGCAGAGAGCGCTTTTACAGCTTCCTGATGCTGTCCCTCTCTCTAAGCTAGGAAGCTGGCTTCTAGTTCCACCTGCTCCAAAGGTGTTTAGCAACATATCTGAACAGAATAATATTACAATACCTACCACATGGAGCTGAGTGATGACTTGGTTAGTTGGACAGCTGGTTTGTAATGCAGATTAATACTAACAGTGTGGGTTCAATTCCTGCACGAAGTGAGGTGCATGATAAGGGCTGGCCTACTCAAGCTCTCCCTCACTTGAGGCATGATGACTATCCAGTTAATCTACCGTCAGTCGTCTCTGTCTAACGAGAAAGCAGCCCAATCATCCTGTCGGGGTATGGTGCCCTACCTTTCCATTTCTGATCTACAGGCTTACCTAGAAACCCCTCCCTTGGGAAACTGCGGCAGAGCTGAGATGGTTGCTCTCCACCAACCCCAGCCACCTTCCTTTGTACCAGGTATAACTTCTGCCAATGCAGACGATTCCTATTTGCTCCAGGTTTGCCGTTAATCCTGATACGACATTTGGTCAAATGCAGTTATGATCATGTTAAAAGTGAAGTCACTGTCACCTCACCTCTCGAATTCAGCTGTGTGTTTTCTTGTTGTAAATCGTTTAGCTGAAGACTGCCATCTGGAGGAGACTAAAGTTGGTCCTCCCATCGATATTTCTGTCTGAACATTGTTGTGAAAGTTTCAGCCTTAGCTTTTCTATTATTGTGCTGGGCTCTTCAATCTTTAAGGAAGGTGGTATTTGTGGATCCTCCTCCTCCGGTGAGTTGTGTGATTGTCCACCACCACTCACCCAGACTGTATATGTGAGGATTGCAGAGATGAGTCCTGATTCATTGGATAGATCTGTGTATCATTTTCTGTTTATACTATGTGGTGAGAAAGTAGCCCAATTTAGTAACTTCATCTCATTCTGAGGTGTATTTGGTGCTACTACAGGCAGGCCCTCCTGTATTCTCCATTTAACAAGGCTGTATCCCTGGCTTGATGGTCAGAATAAAGTGGAGCATACACCAGGCAGTGATAGTGAAACATATGCTGGAGTACAATTCTGCTGCTGTTGGTAATGACCCGAACCGCCTCACACAGGCCAGTGCAAAGTTCCAAAATCAATTGGAAATTTGCACTGTTTAGCACAGTGATGGTGTCACACATACACAGGGGGTCATCACGATGTAAAAAAAGAACTTTGTCTCCAGAAATACTGTGTGCAGTAGTTCGCCGTTCAGAACACGGAAATCGAACAATGTGTCTGCAGCCAGTAGGCTGGTGAGGATGAGGTCAAGGATGTTTCTACCTGTCAGGCGTTCCCCCCGACCGGGTGCAGTCGCAGTGAAGCAGTTATATCCTTTGGGAACCGACCACCTCGATCAGTAATGCTGCTGCTGAGCCACTCTTGGAGTTGGTTTTGAAATGGCCCACCCAGTATACATTCTCCAGCTCTGTCACTTTCTCAGTGCATCCTCCAAGTGCTGTTCAAGGCAGAGGGATACTGATTCACCAGCTCACGCAGGGGAGTCAGCAGGAGGTTTCTGTGTCAGTGTTTGATCTGACCCCGTGAGGATGAGGGAGGGGAGTCAGCAGGAGGTTTCCGTGTCTGTGTTTCATCTGACACCGTGAGGCTGAGAGAGGGGAGTCAGCAGGAGGTTTCCGTGTCAGTGTTTGATCTGACCCCGTGAGGCTGAGGGAGGGGAGTCAGCAGGAGGTTTCCGTGTCAGTGTTTGATCTGACACCGTGAGGCTGAGGGAGGGGAGACAGCAGGAGGTTTCCGTGTCAGTGTTTGATCTGACACCGCGAGGCTGAGGGAGGGGAGTCAGCAGGAGGTTTCCGTGTCAGTGTTTGATCTGACCCCGTGAGGCTGAGGGAGGGGAGTCAGCAGGAGGTTTCCGTGTCTGTGTTTGATCTGACACCGTGAGGCTGAGAGAGGGGAGTCAGCAGGAGGTTTCCGTGTCAGTGTTTGATCTGACCCCGTGAGGCTGAGGGAGGGGAGTCAGCAGGAGGTTTCCGTGTCAGTGTTTGATCTGACACCGTGAGGCTGAGGGAGGGGAGTCAGCAGGAGGTTTCCGTGTCAGTGTTTGATCTGACACCGCGAGGCTGAGGGAGGGGAGTCAGCAGGAGGTTTCCGTGTCAGTGTTTGATCTGACCCCGTGAGGCTGAGGGAGGGGAGTCAGCAGGAGGTTTCCGTGTCAGTGTTTGATGTGACACCGTGAACCTGAGGGAGGGGAGTCAGCAGGAGGATTCCGTGTCAGTGTTTGATCTGACCCCGTGAGGCTGAGGGAGGGGAGTCAGCAGGAGGTTTCCGTGTCAGTGTTTGATCTGACACAGTGAGGCTGAGGGAGGGGAGTCAGCAGGACGTTTCCGTGTCAGTGTTTGATCTGACACCGTGAGGCTGAGGGAGGGGGGTCATCAGGATGTTTCCGTGTCTGTGTTTGATCTGACACCGTGAGGCTGAGGGAGGGGAGTCAGCAGGAGGTTTCTATGTCAGTGTTTGATCTGACCCCGTGAGGCTGAGGGAGGGGAGTCAGCAGGAGGTTTCCGTGTCAGTGTTTGATGTGACACCGTGAACCTGAGGGAGGGGAGTCAGCAGGAGGATTCCGTGTCAGTGTTTGATCTGACCCCGTGAGGCTGAGGGAGGGGGGTCAGCAGGAGGTTTTCGAGTCAGTGTTTGATGTGACACCGTGAGGGTGAGGGAGGGGAGTCAGCAGGAGGTTTCCGTGTCACTGTTTGATCTGACACCGTGAAGCTGAGGGAGGGAAGTCAGCAGGATGTGTCCGGGTCAGTGTTGATCTGACCACGTGAGGCTGCGGGAGGGGAGTCAGCAGGAGGTTTCCGTGTCAGTGTTTGATCTGACACCGTGAGGCTGAGGGAGGGGAGTCAGCAGGAGGTGTCTGTGTCTGTGTTTATTCTGACACCGTGAGGCTGAGGGAGGGGAGTCAGCAGGAGGTGTCCGTGTCAGTGTTTGATCTGACGCCGTGAGGCTGAGGGAGGGGAGTCAGCAGGAGGTTTCCGTGTCTGTGTTTGATCTGACACCGTGAGGCTGAGGGAGGGGAGTCAGCAGGAGGTTTCCGTGTCTGTGTTTGATCTGACACCGTGAGGCTGCGGGACGGGAGTCAGCAGGAGGTTTCCGTGTCTGTGTTTGATCTGACACCGTGAGGCTGAGGGAGGGGAGTCAGCAGGAGGTTTCCGTGTCAGTGTTTGATCTGACACCGTGAGGCTGAGGGAGGGGAGTCAGCAGGAGGTTTCTGTGTCAGTGTTTGATCTGACACCGTGAGGCTGAGGGAGGGGAGTCAGCAGGAGGTTTCTGTGTCAGTGTTTGATCTGACCCCGTGAGGCTGCGGGAGGGGAGTCAGCAGGAGGTTTCCGTGTCAGTGTTTGATCTGACACCGTGAGGCTGAGGGAGGGGAGTCAGCAGGAGGTTTCTGTGTCAGTGTTTGATCTGACCCCGTGAGGCTGAGGGAGGGTAGTCAGCAGGAGGTTTCCGTGTCAGTGTTTGATGTGACACCATGAGGCTGAGGGAGGGGAGTCAGCGGGACGTTTCCGTGTCAGTGTTTGATCTGACACCGTGACGCTGAGGGAGGGGGGTCAGCAGGATGTTTCCGTGTCTGTGTTTGATCTGACACCGTGAGGCTGAGGGAGGGGAGTCAGCAGGAGGTTTCCGTGTCAGTGTTTGATGTGACACCGTGAACCTGAGGGAGGGGAGTCAGCACGAGGATTCCGTGTCAGTGTTTGACCTGACCCCGTGAGGCTGAGGGAGGGGAGTCAGCAGGAGGTTTCCGTGTCAGTGTTTGATGTGACACCGTGAGGCTGAGGAAGGGGGGTCATCAGGATGTTTCCGTGTCTGTGTTTGATCTGACACCGTGAGGCTGAGGGAGGGGAGTCAGCAGGAGGTTTCTATGTCAGTGTTTGATCTGACCCCGTGAGGCTGAGGGAGGGGAGTCAGCAGGAGTTTTCCGTTTCAGTGTTTGATGTGACACCGTGAACCTGAGGGAGGGGAGTCAGCAGGAGGATTCCGTGTCAGTGTTTGATCTGACCCCGTGAGGCTGAGGGAGGGGGGTCAGCAGGAGGTTTCCGAGTCAGTGTTTGATGTGACACCGTGAGGCTGAGGGAGGGGAGTCAGCAGGAGGTTTCCGTGTCAGTGTTTGATCTGTCCCCGTGAGGCTGAGGGAGGGGAGTCAGCAGGAGGTTTCCGTGTCAGTGTTTGATGTGACACCGTGAGGCTGAGGGAGGCGGGTCATCAGGATGTTTCGGTGTCTGTGTTTGATCTGACCCCGTGAGGCTGCGGGAGGGGAGTCAGCAGGAGGTTTCCGTGTCAGTGTTTGATCTGACACCGTGAGGCTGAGGGAGGGGAGTCAGCAGGAGGTTTCCGTGTCAGTGTTTGATCTGACACTGTGAGGCTGAGGAAGGGGAGTCAGCAGGAGGTTTCCGTGTCAGTGCTTGATCTGACCCCGTGAGGCTGAGGGAGGGGAGTCTGCAGGAGGATTCCGTGTCAGTGTTTGATGTGACACCATGAGGCTGAGGGAGGGGAGTCAGCAGGACGTTTCCGTGTCAGTGTTTGATCTGCCACCGTGACGCTGAGGGAGGGGGGTCAGCAGGATGTTTCCATGTCTGTGTTTGATCTGACACCGTGAGGCTGAGGGAGGGGAGTCAGCAGGAGGTTTCCGTGTCAGTGTTTGATGTGACACCGTAAACCTGAGGGAGGGGAGTCAGCAGGAGGATTCCGTGTCAGTGTTTGATCTGACCCCGTGAGACTGAGGGAGGGGAGTCAGCAGGAGGTTTCCGTGTCAGTGTTTGATGTGACACCGTGAGGCTGAGGGAGGGGAGTCAGCAGGAGGTTTCCGTGTCTGTGTTTGATCTGACACCGTGAGGCTGACGGAGGGGAGTCAGCAGGAGGTGTCCGTGTCAGTGTTTGATCTGACCCCGTGAGGCTGAGGGAGGGGAGTCAGCAGGAGGTTTCCGTGTCTGTGTTTGATCTGACCCCGTGAGGCAGCGGGAGGGGAGTCAGCAGGAGGTTTCCGTGTCTGTGTTTGATCTGACACAGTGAGGCTGAGGGAGGGGAGTGACCAGGAGGTTTCCGTGTCTGTGTTTGATCTGACACCGTGAGGCTGAGGGAGGGGAGTCAGCAGGAGGTTTCCGTGTCAGTGTTTGATATGACCCCGTGAGGCTGAGGGAGGGGAGTCAGCAGGAGGTTTCCATGTCAGTGCTTGATCTGACCCCGTGATGCTGAGGGAGGGGAGTCAGCAGGAGGTTTCCGTGTCAGTGTTTGATGTGACACCGTGAGGTTGCGGGAGGGGAATCAGCAGGACGTTTCCGTGTCAGTGTTTGATCTGACACCGTGAGGCTGAGGGAGGGGGGTCAGCAGGATGTTTCCGTGTCTGTGTTTGATCTGACACCGTGAGGCTGAGGGAGGGGAGTCAGCAGGAGGTTTCTATGTCAGTGTTTGATCTGACCCCGTGAGGCTGAGGGAGGGGAGTCAGCAGGAGGTTTCCGTGTCAGTGTTTGATGTGACACCGTGAACCTGAGGGAGGGGAGTCAGCAGGAGGTTTCCGTGTCTGTGTTTGATCTGACACCGTGAGGCTGAGTGAGGGGAGTCACCAGGAGGTTTCCGTGTCTGTGTTTGATCTGACACCGTGAGGCTGAGGGAGGGGAGTCAGCAGGAGGTTTCCGTGTCTGTGTTTGATGTGACACCGTGAGGCTGAGGGAGGGGGCTCAGCAGGAGGTTTCCGTGTCAGTGTTTGATCTGACACCGTGAGGCTGAGGGAGGGGAGTCAGCAGGAGGTTTCCGTGTCAGTGTTTGATCTGACACCGTGAGGCTGAGGAAGGGGAGTCAGCAGGAGGTTTCCGTGTCAGTGTTTGATCTGACCCCGTGAGGCTGAGGGAGGGGAGTCAGCAGGAGGATTCCGTGTCAGTGTTTGATGTGACACCATGAGGCTGAGGGAGGGGAGTCAGCAGGACGTTTCCGTGTCAGTGTTTGATCTGACACCGTGACGCTGAGGGAGGGGGGTCAGCAGGATTTTTCCGTGTCTGTGTTTGATCTGACACCGTGAGGCAGAGGGAGGGGAGTCAGCAGGAGGTTTCCGTGTCAGTGTTTGATCTGACACCGTGAGGCTGAGGAAGGGGAGTCAGCAGGAGGATTCCGTGTCAGTGTTTGATCTGACCCCGTGAGGCTGAGGGAGGGGAGTCAGCAGGAGGTTTCCGTGTCTGTGTTTGATCTGACACCGTGAGGCTGCGGGAGGGGAGTCAGCAGGAGGTTTCCATGTCTGTGTTTGATCTGACACAGTGAGGCTGAGGGAGGGGAGTCAGCAGGATGTTTCCGTGTCAGTGTTTGATGTGACACCGTGAGGCTGAGGGAGGGGAGTCAGCAGGACGTTTCCGTGAAAGTGTTTGATCTGACACCGTGAGGCTGAGGGAGGGGAGTCAGCAGAATGTTTCCGTGTCTGTGTTTGATCTGACACCGTGAGGCTGAGGGAGGGGAGTCAGCAGGAGGTTTCTATGTCAGTGTTTGATCTGACCCCGTGAGGCTGAGGGAGGGGAGTCAGCAGGAGGTTTCCGTGTCAGTGTTTGATCTGACACCGTGAACCTGAGGGAGGGGAGTCAGCCGGAGGTTTCCGTGACAGTGTTTGATATGACCCCGTGAGGCTGAGGGAGGGGAGTCTGCAGGAGGTTTCCATGTCAGTGTTTGATCTGACCCCGTGAGGCTGAGGGAGGGGAGTCAGCAGGAGGTTTCCGTGTCAGTGTTTGATGTGACACCGTGAGGATGAGGGAGGGGAGTCAGCAGGACGTTTCCGTGTCAGTGTCTGATCTGACACCGTGAGGCTGAGGGAGGGGGGTCTGCAGAATGTTTCCATGTCTGTGTTTGATCTGACACCGTGAGGCTGAGGGAGGGGAGTCAGCAGGAGGTTTCTATATCAGTGTTTGATCTGACCCCGTGAGGCTGAGGGAGGGGAGTCAGCAGGAAGTTTACGTGTCAGTGTTTGATGTGACACCGTGAACCTGAGGGAGGGGAGTCAGCAGGAGGTTTCCGTGTCTGTGTTTGATCTGACAGCGTGAGGCTGAGTGAGGGGAGTCACCAGGAGGATTCCATGTCTGTGTTTGATCTGACACCGTGAGGCTGAGGGAGGGGAGTCAGCAGGAGGTTTCCGTGTCAGTGTGTGATGTGACACCGTGAGGCTGAGGGAGGGGAGTCAGCAGGAGGTTTCCGTGTCAGTGTTTGATCTGACACCGTGAGGCTGAGGGAGGGGGGTCAGCAGGAGGTTTCCGTGTCAGTGTTTGATCTGACACCGTGAGGCTGAGGGAGGGGAGTCAGCAGGAGGTTTCCGTGTCAGTGTTTGATCTGACACCCTGAGGCTGAGGAAGGGGAGTCAGCAGGAGGTTTCCGTGTCAGTGTTTGATCTGACACCGTGAGGCTGAGGGAGGGGAGTCAGCAGGAGGTTTCCGTGTCTGTGTATGATCTGACCCCGTGAGGCTGCGGGAGGGGAGTCAGCAGGAGGTTTCCATGTCTGTGTTTGATCTGACATAGTGAGGCTGAGGGAGGGGAGTCAGCAGGAGGTTTCCGTGTCAGTGTTTGATGTGACACCGTGAGGCTGAGGGAGGGGAGTCAGCAGGACGTTTCCGTGTCAGTGTTTGATCGGACAACGTGTGGCTGAGGGAGGGGAGTCAGCAGAATGTTTCCGTGTCTGTGTTTGATCTGACACCGTGAGGCTCTGGGAGGGGAGTCAGCAGGAGGTTTCTATGTCAGTGTTTGATCTGACCCCGTGAGGCTGAGGGAGGGGAGTCAGCAGGAGGTTTCCGTGTCAGTGTTTGATGTGACACCGTGAACCTGAGGGAGGGGAGTCAGCAGGAGCTTTCCGTGTCAGTGTTTGATATGACCCCGTGAGGCTGAGGGAGGGGAGTCTGCAGGAGGTTTCCATGTCAGTGCTTGATCTGACCCCGTGAGGCTGAGGGAGGGGAGTCAGCAGGAGGTTTCCGTGTCAGTGTTTGATGTGACACCGTGAGGATGAGGGAGGGGAGTCAGCAGGACGTTTCCGTGTCAGTGTCTGATCTGACACCGTGAGGCTGAGGGAGGGGGGTCTGCAGAATGTTTCCATGTCTGTGTTTGATCTGACACCGTGAGGCTGAGGGAGGGGAGTCAGCAGGAGGTTTCTATATCAGTGTTTGATCTGACCCCGTGAGGCTGAGGGAGGGGAGTCAGCAGGAAGTTTACGTGTCAGTGTTTGATGTGACACCGTGAACCTGAGGGAGGGGAGTCAGCAGGAGGTTTCCGTGTCTGTGTTTGATCTGACAGCGTGAGGCTGAGTGAGGGGAGTCACCAGGAGGATTCCATGTCTGTGTTTGATCTGACACCGTGAGGCTGAGGGAGGGGAGTCAGCAGGAGGTTTCCGTGTCAGTGTGTGATGTGACACCGTGAGGCTGAGGGAGGGGAGTCAGCAGGAGGTTTCCGTGTCAGTGTTTGATCTGACACCGTGAGGCTGAGGGAGGGGGGTCAGCAGGAGGTTTCCGTGTCAGTGTTTGATCTGACACCGTGAGGCTGAGGGAGGGGAGTCAGCAGGAGGTTTCCGTGTCAGTGTTTGATCTGACACCCTGAGGCTGAGGAAGGGGAGTCAGCAGGAGGTTTCCGTGTCAGTGTTTGATCTGACACCGTGAGGCTGAGGGAGGGGAGTCAGCAGGAGGTTTCCGTGTCTGTGTATAATCTGACCCCGTGAGGCTGCGGGAGGGGAGTCAGCAGGAGGTTTCCATGTCTGTGTTTGATCTGACATAGTGAGGCTGAGGGAGGGGAGTCAGCAGGAGGTTTCCGTGTCAGTGTTTGATGTGACACCGTGAGGCTGAGGGAGGGGAGTCAGCAGGACGTTTCCGTGTCAGTGTTTGATCGGACAACGTGTGGCTGAGGGATGGGAGTCAGCAGAATGTTTCCGTGTCTGTGTTTGATCTGACACCGTGAGGCTCTGGGAGGGGAGTCAGCAGGAGGTTTCTATGTCAGTGTTTGATCTGACCCCGTGAGGCTGAGGGAGGGGAGTCAGCAGGAGGTTTCCGTGTCAGTGTTTGATGTGACACCGTGAACCTGAGGGAGGGGAGTCAGCAGGAGCTTTCCGTGTCAGTGTTTGATATGACCCCGTGAGGCTGAGGGAGGGGAGTCTGCAGGAGGTTTCCATGTCAGTGCTTGATCTGACCCCGTGAGGCTGAGGGTGGGGAGTCAGCAGGAGGTTTCTGTGTCAGTGTTTGATGTGACACCGTGAGGCTGAGGGAGGGGAGTCAGCAGGACGTTTCCGTGTCAGTGTCTGATCTGACACCGTGAGGCTGAGGGAGGGGGGTCAGCAGAATGTTTCCATGTCTGTGTTTGATGTGACACCGTGAGGCTGAGGGAGGGGAGTCAGCAGGAGGTTTCTATGTCAGTGTTTGATCTGACCCCGTGAGGCTGAGGGAGGGGAGTCAGCAGGAAGTTTCCGTGTCAGTGTTTGATGTGAAACCGTGAACCTGAGGGAGGGGAGTCAGCAGGAGGTTTCCGTGTCTGTGTTTGATCTGACACCGTGAGGCTGAGTGAGGGGAGTCACCAGGAGGATTCCATGTCTGTGTTTGATCTGACACCGTGAGGCTGAGGGAGGGGAGTCAGCAGGAGGTTTCCGTGTCAGTGTGTGATGTGACACCGTGAGGCTGAGGGAGGGGAGTCAGCAGGAGATTTCCGTGTCAGTGTTTGATCTGACACCGTGAGGCTGAGGGAGGGGTGTCAGCAGGAGGTTTCCGTGTCAGTGTTTGATCTGACACCGTGAGGCTGAGGAAGGGGAGTCAGCAGGAGGTTTCCGTGTCAGTGTTTGATCTGACCCCGTGAGGCTGAGGGAGGGGAGTCAGCAGGAGGTTTCCGTGTCAGTGTTTGATGTGACACCATGAGGCTGAGGGAGGGGAGTCAGCAGGACGTTTCCGTGTCAGTGTTTGATCTGACAACGTGACGCTGAGGGAGGGGGGTCAGCAGGATTTTTCCATGTCTGTGTTTGATCTGACACCGTGAGGCTGAGGGAGGGGAGTCAGCAGGAGGTTTCCGTGTCAGTGTTTGATGTGACACCGTGAACCTGAGGGAGGGGAGTCAGCAGGAGGATTCCGTGTCAGTGTTTGATCTGACCCCGTGAGGCTGAGGGAGGGGAGTCAGCAGGAGGTTTCCGTGTCAGTGTTTGATCTGACACCGTGAGGCTGAGGGAGGCGGGTCATCAGGATGTTTCCGTGTCTGTGTTTGATCTGACACCGTGAGGCTGAGGGAGGGGAGTCAGCAGGAGGTTTCTATGTCAGTGTTTGATCTGACCCCGTGAGGCTGAGGGAGGGGAGTCAGCAGGAGGTTTCCGTGTCAGTGTTTGATGTGACACCGTGAACCTGAGGGAGGGGAGTCAGCAGGAGGATTCCGTGTCAGTGTTTCATCTGACCCCGTGAGACTGAGGGAGGGGGGTCAGCTGGAGGTTTCCGAGTCAGTGTTTGATGTGACACCGTGAGGCTGAGGGAGGGGAGTCAGCAGGAGGTTTCCGTGTCAGTGTTTGATCTGACCCCGTGAGGCTGAGGCAGGGGAGTCAGCAGGAGGTTTCCGTGTCAGTGTTCGATGTGACACCGTGAGGCTGAGGGAGGGGGGTCATCAGGATGTTTCCGTGTCTGTGCTTGATCTGACCCCGTGAGGCTGCGGGAGGGGAGTCAGCAGGAGGTTTCCGTGTCAGTGTTTGTTCTGACACAGTGAGGCTGAGGGAGGGGAGTCAGCAGGAGGTTTCCGTGTCAGTGTTTGATCTGACACCGTGAGGCTGAGGAAGGGGAGTCAGCAGGAGGTTTCCGTGTCAGTGTTTGATCTGACCCCGTGAGGCTGAGGGAGGGGAGTCAGCAGGAGGTTTCCGTGTCAGTGTTTGATCTGACACCGTGAGGCTGAGGAAGGGGAGTCAGCAGGAGGTTTCCGTGTCAGTGTTTGATCTGACCCCGTGAGGCTGAGGGAGGGGAGTCAGCAGGAGGTTTCCGTGTCAGTGTTTGATGTGACACCATGAGGCTGAGGGAGGGGATTCAGCAGGACGTTTCCGTGTCAGTGTTTGATCTGACACCGTGACGCTGAGGGAGGGGGGTCAGCAGGATGTTTCCGTGTCTGTGTTTGATCTGACACCGTGAGGCAGAGGGAGGGGAGTCAGCAGGAGGTTTCCGTGTCAGTGTTTGATGTGACACCGTGAACCTGAGGGAGGGGAGTCAGCAGGAGGATTCCGTGTCAGTGTTTGATCTGACCCCGTGAGGCTGAGGGAGGGGAGTCAGCAGGAGGTTTCCGTGTCAGTGTTTGATGTGACACCGTGAGGCTGAGGGAGGGGAGTCAGCAGGAGGTTTCCGTGTCTGTGTTTGATCTGACACCGTGAGGCTGAAGGAGGGGAGTCAGCAGGAGGTGTCCGTCTCAGTGTTTGATCTGACCCCGTGAGGCTGAGGGAGGGGAGTCAGCAGGAGGTTTCCGTGTCTGTGTATGATCTGACCCCGTGAGGCTGCGGGAGGGGAGTCAGCAGGAGGTTTCCATGTCTGTGTTTGATCTGACATAGTGAGGCTGAGGGAGGGGAGTCAGCAGGAGGTTTCCGTGTCAGTGTTTGATGTGACACCGTGATGCTGAGGGAGGGGAGTCAGCAGGACGTTTCCGTGTCAGTGTTTGATCGGACACCGTGAGGCTGAGGGAGGGGAGTCAGCAGAATGTTTCCGTGTCTGTGTTTGATCTGACACCGTGAGGCTCTGGGAGGGGAGTCAGCAGGAGGTTTCTATGTCAGTGTTTGATCTGACCCCGTGAGGCTGAGGGAGGGGAGTCAGCAGGAGGTTTCCGTGTCAGTGTTTGATGTGACACCGTGAACCTGAGGGAGGGGAGTCAGCAGGAGCTTTCCGTGTCAGTGTTTGATATGACCCCGTGAGGCTGAGGGAGGGGAGTCTGCAGGAGGTTTCCATGTCAGTGCTTGATCTGACCCCGTGAGGCTGAGGGTGGGGAGTCAGCAGGAGGTTTCCGTGTCAGTGTTTGATGTGACACCGTGAGGCTGAGGGAGGGGAGTCAGCAGGACGTTTCCGTGTCAGTGTCTGATCTGACACCGTGAGGCTGAGTGAGGGGGGTCAGCAGAATGTTTCCATGTCTGTGTTTGATGTGACACCGTGAGGCTGAGGGAGGGGAGACAGCAGGAGGTTTCTATGTCAGTGTTTGATCTGACCCCGTGAGGCTGAGGGAGGGGAGTCAGCAGGAAGTTTCCGTGTCAGTGTTTGATGTGAAACCGTGAACCTGAGGGAGGGGAGTCAGCAGGAGGTTTCCGTGTCTGTGTTTGATCTGACACCGTGAGGCTGAGTGAGGGGAGTCACCAGGAGGATTCCATGTCTGTGTTTGATCTGACACCGTGAGGCTGAGGGAGGGGAGTCAGCAGGAGGTTTCCGTGTCAGTGTGTGATGTGACACCGTGAGGCTGAGGGAGGGGAGTCAGCAGGAGATTTCCGTGTCAGTGTTTGATCTGACACCGTGAGGCTGAGGGAGGGGGGTCAGCAGGAGGTTTCCGTGTCAGTGTTTGATCTGACACCGTGAGGCTGAGGAAGGGGAGTCAGCAGGAGGTTTCCGTGTCAGTGTTTGATCTGACCCCGTGAGGCTGAGGGAGGGGAGTCAGCAGGAGGTTTCCGTGTCAGTGTTTGATGTGACACCATGAGGCTGAGGGAGGGGAGTCAGCAGGACGTTTCCGTGTCAGTGTTTGATCTGACAACGTGACGCTGAGGGAGGGGGGTCAGCAGGATTTTTTCATGTCTGTGTTTGATCTGACACCGTGAGGCTGAGGGAGGGGAGTCAGCAGGAGGTTTCCGTGTCAGTGTTTGATGTGACACCGTGAACCTGAGGGAGGGGAGTCAGCAGGAGGATTCCGTGTCAGTGTTTGATCTGACCCCGTGAGGCTGAGGGAGGGGAGTCAGCAGGAGGTTTCCGTGTCAGTGTTTGATCTGACACCGTGAGGCTGAGGGAGGCGGGTCATCAGGATGTTTCCGTGTCTGTGTTTGATCTGACACCGTGAGGCTGAGGGAGGGGAGTCAGCAGGAGGTTTCTATGTCAGTGTTTGATCTGACCCCGTGAGGCTGAGGGAGGGGAGTCAGCAGGAGGTTTCCGTGTCAGTGTTTGATGTGACACCGTGAACCTGAGGGAGGGGAGTCAGCAGGAGGATTCCGTGTCAGTGTTTCATCTGACCCCGTGAGGCTGAGGGAGGGGGGTCAGCTGGAGGTTTCCGAGTCAGTGTTTGATGTGACACCGTGAGGCTGAGGGAGGGGAGTCAGCAGGAGGTTTCCGTGTCAGTGTTTGATCTGACCCCGTGAGGCTGAGGGAGGGGAGTCAGCAGGAGGTTTCCGTGTCAGTGTTCGATGTGACACCGTGAGGCTGAGGGAGGGGGGTCATCAGGATGTTTCCGTGTCTGTGCTTGATCTGACCCCGTGAGGCTGCGGGAGGGGAGTCAGCAGGAGGTTTCCGTGTCAGTGTTTGTTCTGACACAGTGAGGCTGAGGGAGGGGAGTCAGCAGGAGGTTTCCGTGTCAGTGTTTGATCTGACACCGTGAGGCTGAGGAAGGGGAGTCAGCAGGAGGTTTCCGTGTCAGTGTTTGATCTGACCCCGTGAGGCTGAGGGAGGGGAGTCAGCAGGAGGTTTCCGTGTCAGTGTTTGATCTGACACCGTGAGGCTGAGGAAGGGGAGTCAGCAGGAGGTTTCCGTGTCAGTGTTTGATCTGACCCCATGAGGCTGAGGGAGGGGAGTCAGCAGGAGGTTTCCGTGTCAGTGTTTGATGTGACACCATGAGGCTGAGGGAGGGGATTCAGCAGGACGTTTCCGTGTCAGTGTTTGATCTGACACCGTGACGCTGAGGGAGGGGGGTCAGCAGGATGTTTCCGTGTCTGTGTTTGATCTGACACCGTGAGGCAGAGGGAGGGGAGTCAGCAGGAGGTTTCCGTGTCAGTGTTTGATGTGACACCGTGAACCTGAGGGAGGGGAGTCAGCAGGAGGATTCCGTGTCAGTGTTTGATCTGACCCCGTGAGGCTGAGGGAGGGGAGTCAGCAGGAGGTTTCCGTGTCAGTGTTTGATGTGACACCGTGAGGCTGAGGGAGGGGAGTCAGCAGGAGGTTTCCGTGTCTGTGTTTGATCTGACACCGTGAGGCTGAAGGAGGGGAGTCAGCAGGAGGTGTCCGTCTCAGTGTTTGATCTGACCCCGTGAGGCTGAGGGAGGGGAGTCAGCAGGAGGTTTCCGTGTCTGTGTTTGATCTGACACCGTGAGGCTGAGGGAGGGGAGTCAGCAGGAGCTTTCCGTGTCTGTGTTTGATCTGACACCGTGAGGCTGAGGGAGGGGAGTCAGGAGGAGGTTTCCGTGTCAGTGTTTGATCTGACACCGTGAGGCTGAGTGAGGGGAGTCAGCAGGAGGTTTCTGAGTCAGTGTTTGATCTGACACCGTGAGGCTGAGGGAGGGGAGTCAGCAGGAGGTTTCCGTGTCAGTGTTTGATCTGACACCGTGAGGCAGCGGGAGGGGAGTCAGCAGGAGGTTTCCGTGTCTGTGTTTGATCTGACACAGTGAGGCTGAGGGTGGGGAGTGAGCAGGAGGTTTCCGTGTCTGTGTTTGATCAGACACCGTGAGGCTGAGGGAGGGGAGTCAGTAGGAGGTTTCCGTGTCAGTGTTTGATATGACTCCGTGAGGCTGAGGGAGGGGAGTCAGCAGGAGGTTTCCATGTCAGTGTTTGATCTGACCACGTGAGGCTGAGGGAGGGGAGTCAGCAGGAGGTTTCCGTGTCAGTGTTTGATGTGACACCGTGAGGCTGCGGGAGGGGAATCAGCAGGACGTTTCCGTGTCAGTGTTTGATCTGACACCGTGAGGCTGAGGGAGGGGGGTCAGCAGGATGTTTCCGTGTCTGTGTTTGATCTGACACAGTGAGGCTGAGGGAAGGGAGTCAGCAGGAGGTTTCTATGTCAGTGTTTGATCTGACCCCGTGAGGCTGAGGGAGGGGAGTCAGCAGGAGGTTTCCGTGTCAGTGTTTGATGTGACACCGTGAACCTGAGGGAGGGGAGTCAGCAGGAGGTTTCCGTGTCTGTGTTTGATCTGACACCGTGAGGCTGGGTGAGGGGAGTCACCAGGAGGTTTCCGTGTCTGTGTTTGATCTGACACCGTGAGGCTGAGGGAGGGGAGTCAGCAGGAGGTTTCCGTGTCAGTGTTTGATGTGACACCGTGAGGCTGAGGGAGGGGGGTCAGCAGGAGGTTTCCGTGTCAGTGTTTGATCTGACACCGTGAGGCTGAGGGAGGGGGGTCAGCAGGAGGTTTCCGTGTCAGTGTTTGATCTGACACCGTGAGGCTGAGGGAGGGGAGTCTGCAGGAGGTTTCCGTGTCAGTGTTTGATCTGACCCCGTGAGGCTGAGGGAGGGGAGTCAGCAGGAGGTTTCCGTGTCAGTGTTTGATCTGACACGGTGAGGCTGAGGGAGGGGGGTCAGCAGGAGGTTTCTGTGTCATTGTTTGATCTGACCCCTTGAGGCTGAGGGAGGGGAGTCAGCAGGAGGTTTCTGTGTCAGTGTTTGATCTGACACCGTGAGGCTGAGGGAGGGGGGTCAGCAGGAGGTTTCTGTGTCATTGTTTGATCTGACCCCTTGAGGCTGAGGGAGGGGAGTCAGCAGGAGGTTTCTGTGTCAGTGTTTGATCTGACACCGTGAGGCTGAGGGAGGGGAGTCAGAAGGAGGTTTCCGTGTCAGTGTTTGATGTGACACCGTGAGGCTGAGGGAGGGGAGTCAGCAGGAGGTTTCCGTGTCAGTGTTTGATCTGACCCCGTGAGGCTGAGGGAGGGGAGTCAGCAGGAGGTTTCCGTGTCAGTGTTCGATGTGACACCGTGAGGCTGAGGGAGGGGGGTCATCAGGATGTTTCCGTGTCTGTGCTTGATCTGACCCCGTGAGGCTGCGGGAGGGGAGTCAGCAGGAGGTTTCCGTGTCAGTGTTTGTTCTGACACAGTGAGGCTGAGGGAGGGGAGTCAGCAGGAGGTTTCCGTGTCAGTGTTTGATCTGACACCGTGAGGCTGAGGAAGGGGAGTCAGCAGGAGGTTTCCGTGTCAGTGTTTGATCTGACCCCGTGAGGCTGAGGGAGGGGAGTCAGCAGGAGGTTTCCGTGTCAGTGTTTGATCTGACACCGTGAGGCTGAGGAAGGGGAGTCAGCAGGAGGTTTCCGTGTCAGTGTTTGATCTGACCCCGTGAGGCTGAGGGAGGGGAGTCAGCAGGAGGTTTCCGTGTCAGTGTTTGATGTGACACCATGAGGCTGAGGGAGGGGATTCAGCAGGACGTTTCCGTGTCAGTGTTTGATCTGACACCGTGACGCTGAGGGAGGGGGGTCAGCAGGATGTTTCCGTGTCTGTGTTTGATCTGACACCGTGAGGCAGAGGGAGGGGAGTCAGCAGGAGGTTTCCGTGTCAGTGTTTGATGTGACACCGTGAACCTGAGGGAGGGGAGTCAGCAGGAGGATTCCGTGTCAGTGTTTGATCTGACCCCGTGAGGCTGAGGGAGGGGAGTCAGCAGGAGGTTTCCGTGTCAGTGTTTGATGTGACACCGTGAGGCTGAGGGAGGGGAGTCAGCAGGAGGTTTCCGTGTCTGTGTTTGATCTGACACCGTGAGGCTGAAGGAGGGGAGTCAGCAGGAGGTGTCCGTCTCAGTGTTTGATCTGACCCCGTGAGGCTGAGGGAGGGGAGTCAGCAGGAGGTTTCCGTGTCTGTGTTTGATCTGACACCGTGAGGCTGAGGGAGGGGAGTCAGCAGGAGCTTTCCGTGTCTGTGTTTGATCTGACACCGTGAGGCTGAGGGAGGGGAGTCAGCAGGAGGTTTCCGTGTCAGTGTTTGATCTGACACCGTGAGGCTGAGTGAGGGGAGTCAGCAGGAGGTTTCTGAGTCAGTGTTTGATCTGACACCGTGAGGCTGAGGGAGGGGAGTCAGCAGGAGGTTTCCGTGTCAGTGTTTGATCTGACACCGTGAGGCAGCGGGAGGGGAGTCAGCAGGAGGTTTCCGTGTCTGTGTTTGATCTGACACAGTGAGGCTGAGGGTGGGGAGTGAGCAGGAGGTTTCCGTGTCTGTGTTTGATCAGACACCGTGAGGCTGAGGGAGGGGAGTCAGTAGGAGGTTTCCGTGTCAGTGTTTGATATGACTCCGTGAGGCTGAGGGAGGGGAGTCAGCAGGAGGTTTCCATGTCAGTGTTTGATCTGACCACGTGAGGCTGAGGGAGGGGAGTCAGCAGGAGGTTTCCGTGTCAGTGTTTGATGTGACACCGTGAGGCTGCGGGAGGGGAATCAGCAGGACGTTTCCGTGTCAGTGTTTGATCTGACACCGTGAGGCTGAGGGAGGGGGGTCAGCAGGATGTTTCCGTGTCTGTGTTTGATCTGACACAGTGAGGCTGAGGGAAGGGAGTCAGCAGGAGGTTTCTATGTCAGTGTTTGATCTGACCCCGTGAGGCTGAGGGAGGGGAGTCAGCAGGAGGTTTCCGTGTCAGTGTTTGATGTGACACCGTGAACCTGAGGGAGGGGAGTCAGCAGGAGGTTTCCGTGTCTGTGTTTGATCTGACACCGTGAGGCTGGGTGAGGGGAGTCACCAGGAGGTTTCCGTGTCTGTGTTTGATCTGACACCGTGAGGCTGAGGGAGGGGAGTCAGCAGGAGGTTTCCGTGTCAGTGTTTGATGTGACACCGTGAGGCTGAGGGAGGGGGGTCAGCAGGAGGTTTCCGTGTCAGTGTTTGATCTGACACCGTGAGGCTGAGGGAGGGGGGTCAGCAGGAGGTTTCCGTGTCAGTGTTTGATCTGACACCGTGAGGCTGAGGGAGGGGAGTCTGCAGGAGGTTTCCGTGTCAGTGTTTGATCTGACCCCGTGAGGCTGAGGGAGGGGAGTCAGCAGGAGGTTTCCGTGTCAGTGTTTGATCTGACACGGTGAGGCTGAGGGAGGGGGGTCAGCAGGAGGTTTCTGTGTCATTGTTTGATCTGACCCCTTGAGGCTGAGGGAGGGGAGTCAGCAGGAGGTTTCTGTGTCAGTGTTTGATCTGACACCGTGAGGCTGAGGGAGGGGAGTCAGAAGGAGGTTTCCGTGTCAGTGTTTGATGTGACACCGTGAGGCTGAGGGAGGGGGGTCAGCAGGAGGTTTCCGTGTAAGTGTTTGATCTGACACCGTGAGGCTGAGGGAGGGGAGTCAGCAGAAGGTTTCCGTGTCAGTGTTTGATCTGACACCGTGAGGCTGAGGGAGGGGAGTCAGCAGGAGGTTTCTGTGTCAGTGTTTGATCTGACACCGTGAGGCTGAGGGAAGGGAGTCAGCAGGAGGTTTCCGTGTCTGTGTTTGATCTGACACCGTGAGGCTGAGGGAGGTGAGTCAGTAGGAGGTTTCTGTGTCAGTGTTTGATGTGACACCGTGAAGCTGAGGGAGGGGAGTCAGCAGGATTTGTCCGTGTCAGTGTTTGATCTGACCCCGTGAGATTGAGGGAGGGTAGTCAGCAGGAGGTTTCCGTGTCAGTGTTTGATCTGACACCGTGAGGCTGAGGGAGGGGAGTCAGCAGGAGGTTTCCATGTCAGCGTTTGATCTGACCCCGTGAGGCTGAGGGAGGGGAGTCAGCAGGAGGTTTCCGTGTCACTGTTTGATCTGACACCGTGAAGCTGAGGGAGGGGAGTCAGCAGGATGTGTCCGGGTCAGTGTTTGATCTGACCACGTGAGGCTGAGGGAGGGGAGTCAGCAGGAGGTTTCCGTGTCTGTGTTTGATCTGAGCCTGTGAGGCTGAGGGAGGGGAGTCAGCAGGATGTTTCCGAGTCAGTGTTTGATCTGACACCGTGAGGCTGAGGGAGGGGAGTCAGCAGGAGGTTTCCGTGTCAGTGTTTGATCTGACATCGTGAGGCTGAGGGAGGGTAGTCAGCAGGAGGTTTCCGTGTCAGTGTTTGATCTGACACCGTGAGGCTGAGGGAGGGGAGTCAGCAGGATGTTTCCGTGTCTGTGTTTGATCTGAACCCGTGAGGCTGCGGGAGGGGAGTCAGCAGGAGGTTTCCATGTCTGTGTTTGATCTGACACAGTGAGGCTGAGGGAGGGGAGTCAGCAGGACGTTTCCGTGTCAGTGTCTGATCTGACACCGTGAGGCTGAGGGAGCGGGGTCTGCAGAATGTTTCCGTGTCTGTGTTTGATCTGACACCGTGAGGCTGAGGGACGGGAGTCAGCAGGAGGTTTCTATGTCAGTGTTTGATCTGACCCCGTGAGGCTGAGGGAGGGGAGTCAATAGGAAGTTTCCGTGTCAGTGTTTGATGTGACACCGTGAACCTGAGGTAGGGGAGTCAGCAGGAGGTTTCCGTGTCTGTGTTTGATCTGACACCGTGAGGCTGAGTGAGGGGAGTCACCAGGAGGATTCCGTGTCTGTGTTTGATCTGACACGGTGAGGCTGAGGGAGGGGAGTCAGCAGGAGGTTTCCGTGTCAGTGTGTGATGTGACACCGTGAGGCTGAGGGAGGGGGGTCAGCAGGAAGTTTCAGTGTCAGTGTTTGATCTGACCCCGTGAGGCTGAGGGAGGGGAGTCAGCAGGAGGTTTCCGTGTCAGTGTTTGATCTGACACCGTGAGGCTGAGGGAGGGGAGTCAGCAGTAGGTTTCCGTGTCAGTGTTTGATCTGACCGCGTGAGGCTGAGGGAAGGGAGTCAGCAGGAGGTTTCTGTGTCAGTGTTTGATCTGACACCGTGAGGCTGAGGGAGGGGAGTCAGCAGGAGTTTTCCGTGTCTGTGTTTGATCTGACCCCGTGAGGCTGCGGGAGGGGAGTCAGCAGGAGGTTTCCATGTCTGTGTTTGATCTGACACCGTGAGGCTGAGGGAGGGGAGTCAGCAGGAGGTTTCCGTGTCTGTGTTTGATCTGACACCGTGAGGCTGAGGGAGGGGAGTCAGCAGGAGGTTTCCGTGTCAGTGTTTGATCTGACACCGTGAGGCTGAGTGAGCGGAGTCAGCAGGAGGTTTCTGAGTCAGTGTTTGATCTGACACCGTGAGGCTGAGGGAGGGGAGTCAGCAGGAGGTTTCCGTGTCAGTGTTTTATCTGACCCCGTGAGGCAGCGGGAGGGGAGTCAGCAGGAGGTTTCCGTGTCTGTGTTTGATCTGACACAGTGAGGCTGAGGGTGGGGAGTGAGCAGGAGGTTTCCGTGTCTGTGTTTGATCAGACACCGTGAGGCTGAGGGAGGGGAGTCAGTAGGAGGTTTCCGTGTCAGTGTTTGATATGACTCCGTGAGGCTGAGGGAGGGGAGTCAGCAGGAGGTTTCCATGTCAGTGTTTGATCTGACCACGTGAGGCTGAGGGAGGGGAGTCAGCAGGAGGTTTCCGTGTCAGTGTTTGATGTGACACCGTGAGGCTGCGGGAGGGGAATCAGCAGGACGTTTCCGTGTCAGTGTTTGATCTGACACCGTGAGGCTGAGGGAGTGGGGTCAGCAGGATGTTTCCGTGTCTGTGTTTGATCTGACACAGTGAGGCTGAGGGAAGGGAGTCAGCAGGAGGTTTCTATGTCAGTGTTTGATCTGACCCCGTGAGGCTGAGGGAGGGGAGTCAGCAGGAGGTTTCCGTGTCAGTGTTTGATCTGACCCCGTGAGGCAGCGGGAGGGGAGTCAGCAGGAGGTTTCCGTGTCTGTGTTTGATCTGACACAGTGAGGCTGAGGGTGGGGAGTGAGCAGGAGGTTTCCGTGTCAGTGTTTGATATGACTCCGTGAGGCTGAGGGAGAGGAGTCAGCAGGAGGTTTCCATGTCAGTGTTTGATCTGACCACGTGAGGCTGAGGGAGGGGAGTCAGCAGGAGGTTTCCGTGTCAGTGTTTGATGTGACACCGTGAGGCTGCGGGAGGGGAATCAGCAGGACGTTTCCGTGTCAGTGTTTGATCTGACACCGTGAGGCTGAGGGAGGGGGGTCAGCAGGATGTTTCCGTGTCTGTGTTTGATCTGACACAGTGAGGCTGAGGGAAGGGAGTCGGCAGGAGGTTTCTATGTCAGTGTTTGATCTGACCCCGTGAGGCTGAGGGAGGGGAGTCAGCAGGAGGTTTCCGTGTCAGTGTTTGATGTGACACCGTGAACCTGAGGGAGGGGAGTCAGCAGGAGGTTTCCGTGTCTGTGTTTGATCTGACACCGTGAGGCTGGGTGAGGGGAGTCACCAGGAGGTTTCCGTGTCTGTGTTTGATCTGACACCGTGAGGCTGAGGGAGGGGAGTCAGCAGGAGGTTTCCGTGTCAGTGTTTGATGTGACACCGTGAGGCTGAGGGAGGGGGGTCAGCAGGAGGTTTCCGTGTCAGTGTTTGATCTGACACCGTGAGGCTGAGGGAGGGGGGTCAGCAGGAGGTTTCCGTGTCAGTGTTTGATCTGACACCGTGAGGCTGAGGGAGGGGAGTCTGCAGGAGGTTTCCGTGTTAGTGTTTGATCTGACCCCGTGAGGCTGAGGGAGGGGAGTCAGCAGGAGGTTTCCGTGTCAGTGTTTGATCTGACACGGTGAGGCTGAGGGAGGGGGGTCAGCAGGAGGTTTCTGTGTCATTGTTTGATCTGACCCCGTGAGGCTGAGGGAGGGGAGTCAGCAGGAGGTTTCTGTGTCAGTGTTTGATCTGACACCGTGAGGCTGAGGGAGGGGAGTCAGAAGGAGGTTTCCGTGTCAGTGTTTGATGTGACACCGTGAGGCTGAGGGAGGGGGGTCAGCAGGAGGTTTCCGTGTAAGTGTTTGATCTGACACCGTGAGGCTGAGGGAGGGGAGTCAGCAGAAGGTTTCCGTGTCAGTGTTTGATCTGACACCGTGAGGCTGAGGGAGGGGAGTCAGCAGGAGGTTTCTGTGTCAGTGTTTGATCTGACACCGTGAGGCTGAGGGAAGGGAGTCAGCAGGAGGTTTCCGTGTCTGTGTTTGATCTGACACCGTGAGGCTGAGGGAGGTGAGTCAGTAGGAGGTTTCTGTGTCAGTGTTTGATGTGACACCGTGAAGCTGAGGGAGGGGAGTCAGCAGGATGTGTCCGTGTCAGTGTTTGATCTGACCCCGTGAGGCTGAGGGAGGGTAGTCAGCAGGAGGTTTCCGTGTCAGTGTTTGATCTGACACCGTGAGGCTGAGGGAGGGGAGTCAGCAGGAGGTTTCCATGTCAGTGTTTGATCTGACCCCGTGAGGCTGAGGGAGGGGAGTCAGCAGGAGGTTTCCGTGTCACTGTTTGATCTGACACCGTGAAGCTGAGGGAGGGGAGTCAGCAGGATGTGTCCGGGTCAGTGTTTGATCTGACCACGTGAGGCTGAGGGAGGGGAGTCAGCAGGAGGTTTCCGTGTCTGTGTTTGATCTGAGCCTGTGAGGCTGAGGGAGGGGAGTCAGCAGGATGTTTCCCAGTCAGTGTTTGATCTGACACCGTGAGGCTGAGGGAGGGGAGTCAGCAGGATGTTTCCGTGTCAGTGTTTGATCTGACATCGTGAGGCTGAGGGAGGGTAGTCAGCAGGAGGTTTCCGTGTCAGTGTTTGATCTGACACCGTGAGGCTGAGGGAGGGGAGTCAGCAGGATGTTTCCGTGTCTGTGTTTGATCTGAACCCGTGAGGCTGCGGGAGGGGAGTCAGCAGGAGGTTTCCATGTCTGTGTTTGATCTGACACAGTGATGCTGAGGGAGGGGAGTCAGCAGGACGTTTCCGTGTCAGTGTCTGATCTGACACCGTGAGGCTGAGGGAGGGGGGTTAGCAGAATGTTTCCGTGTCTGTGTTTGATCTGACACCGTGAGGCTGAGGGAGGGGAGTCAGCAGGAGGTTTCTATGTCAGTGTTTGATCTGACCCCGTGAGGCTGAGGGAGGGGAGTCAATAGGAAGTTTCCGTGTCAGTGTTTGATGTGACACCGTGAACCTGAGGTAGGGGAGTCAGCAGGAGGTTTCCGTGTCTGTGTTTGATCTGACACCGTGAGGCTGAGTGAGGGGAGTCACCAGGAGGATTCCGTGTCTGTGTTTGATCTGACACGGTGAGGCTGAGGGAGGGGAGTCAGCAGGAGGTTTCCGTGTCAGTGTGTGATGTGACACCGTGAGGCTGAGGGAGGGGGGTCAGCAGGAAGTTTCCGTGTCAGTGTTTGATCTGACCCCGTGAGGCTGAGGGAGGGGAGTCAGCAGGAGGTTTCCGTGTCAGTGTTTGATCTGACACCGTGAGGCTGAGGGAGGGGAGTCAGCAGTAGGTTTCCGTGTCAGTGTTTGATCTGACCGCGTGAGGCTGAGGGACGGGAGTCAGCAGGAGGTTTCCGTGTCAGTGTTTGATCTGACACCGTGAGGCTGAGGGAGGGGGGTCAGCAGGAGGTTTCTGTGTCAGTGTTTGATCTGACCCCGTGAGGCTGAGGGAGGGGAGTCAGCAGGAGGTTTCTGTGTCAGTGTTTGATCTGACACCGTGAGGCTGAGGGAGGGGAGTCAGCAGGAGTTTTCCGTGTCAGTGTTTGATCTGACACCGTGAAGCTGAGGGAGGGGAGTCAGCAGGATGTGTCCGGGTCAGTGTTTGATCTGACCACGTGAGGCTGAGGGAGGGGGGTCAGCATGAGGTTTCCGTGTCTGTGTTTGATCTGAGCCTGTGAGGCTGAGGGAGGGGAGTCAGCAGGATGTTTCCCAGTCAGTGTTTGATCTGACACCGTGAGGCTGAGGGAGTGGAGTAAGCAGGAGGTTTCCGTGTCAGTGTTTGATCTGACATCGTGAGGCTGAGGGAGGGTAGTCAGCAGGAGGTTTCCGTGTCAGTGTTTGATCTGACACCGTGAGGCTGAGGGAGGGGAGTCAGCAGGATGTTTCCGTGTCTGTGTTTGATCTGAACCCGTGAGGCTGCGGGAGGGGAGTCAGCAGGAGGTTTCCATGTCTGTGTTTGATCTGACACAGTGAGGCTGAGGGAGGGGAGTCAGCAGGACGTTTCCGTGTCAGTGTCTGATCTGACACCGTGAGGCTGAGGGAGGGGGGTTAGCAGAATGTTTCCGTGTCTGTGTTTGATCTGACACCGTGAGGCTGAGGGAGGGGAGTCAGCAGGAGGTTTCTATGTCAGTGTTTGATCTGACCCCGTGAGGCTGAGGGAGGGGAGTCAATAGGAAGTTTCCGTGTCAGTGTTTGATGTGACACCGTGAACCTGAGGGAGGGGAGTCAGCAGGAGGTTTCCGTGTCTGTGTTTGATCTGACACCGTGAGGCTGAGTGAGGGGAGTCACCAGGAGGATTCCGTGTCTGTGTTTGATCTGACACGGTGAGGCTGAGGGAGGGGAGTCAGCAGGAGGTTTCCGTGTCAGTGTGTGATGTGACACCGTGAGGCTGAGGGAGGGGGGTCAGCAGGAGGTTTCCGTGTCAGTGTTTGATCTGACCCCGTGAGGCTGAGGGAGGGGAGTCTGCAGGAGGTTTCCGTGTCAGTGTTTGATCTGACACCGTGAGGCTGAGGGAGGGGAGTCAGCAGTAGGTTTCCGTGTCAGTGTTTGATCTGACCGCGTGAGGATGAGGGACGGGAGTCAGCAGGAGGTTTCCGTGTCAGTGTTTGATCTGACACCGTGAGGCTGAGGGAGGGGGGTCAGCAGGAGGTTTCTGTGTCAGTGTTTGATCTGACCCCGTGAGGCTGAGGGAGGGGAGTCAGCAGGAGGTTTCTGTGTCAGTGTTTGATCTGACACCGTGAGGCTGAGGGAGGGGAGTCAGCAGGAGTTTTCCGTGTCAGTGTTTGATGTGACACCGTGAGGCTGAGGGAGAGGGGGTCAGCAGGAGGTTTCCGTGTAAGTGTTTGATCTGACACCGTGATGCTGAGGGAGGGGAGTCAGCAGGAGGTTTCCGTGTCTGTGTTTGCTCTGACACCGTGAGGCTGAGGGAGGGGAGTCAGCAGGAGGTTTCTGTGTCTGTGTTTGATCTGACACCGTGAGGCTGAGGGAGGGGAGTCAGCAGGAGCTTTCCGTGTCTGTGATTGTTCTGACACCGTGAGGCCGGGGGAGGGGAGTCAGCAGGAGTTTTCCGTGTCAGTGTTTGATTTGACACCGTGAGGCTGAGGGAAGGGAGTCAGCAGGATGTGTCCGTGTCAGTGTTTGATCTGACCCCGTGAGGCTGAGGGAGGGGAGTCAGCTGGAGGTTTCTGTGTCAGTGTTTGATCTGACCCCGTGAGGCTGAGGGAGGGGAGTCAGCAGGAGGTTTCTGTGTCAGTGTTTGATCTGACTACGTGAGGCTGAGGGAGGGGAGTCAGCAGGAGGTTTCTGTGTCTGTGTTTGATCTGACCCCGTGAGGCTGAGGGAGGGGAGTCAGCAGGAGGTTTCTGTTTCAGTGTTTGATCTGACCCCGTGAGGCTGAGGGAGAGGAGTCAGCAGGAGGTTTCCGTGTCAGTGTTTGATGTGACTCCGTGAGGCTGAGGGAGGGGAGTCAGCAGGACGTTTCCGTGTCAGTGTTTGATCTGACACCGTGAGGCTGAGGGAGGGGGGTCAGTAGGATGTTTCCGTGTCTGTGTTTAATCTGACACCGTGAGGCTGAGGGAGAGGAGTCAGCAGGAGGTTTCCGTGTCTGTGTTTGATCTGACACCGTGAGGCTGAGGGAGGGGAGTCAGCAGGAGGTTTCCGTGTCAGTGTTTGATCTGATCCCGTGAGGCTGAGGGAGGGGAGTCAGCAGGAGGTTTCCGTGTCAGTGTTTGATGTGACACCGTGAGGCTGCGGCAGGGGAATCAGCAGGACGTTTCCGTGTCAGTGTTTGATATGACACCGTGAGGCTGAGGGAGGGTGTCAGCTGGATGTTTCCGTGTCTGTGTTTGATCTGACACCGTGAGGCTGAGGGAGGGGAGTCAGCAGGAGGTTTCTCTGTCAGTGTTTGATCTGACCCCGTGAGGCTGAGGGAGGGGAGTCAGCAGGAGGTTTCCGTGTCAGTGTTTGATGTGACACCGTGAACCTGAGGGAGGGGAGTCAGCAGGAGGTTTCCGTGTCTGTGTTTGATCTGACACCGTGAGGCTGAGTGAGGGGAGTCACCAGGAGGTTTCCGTGTCTGTGTTTGATCTGACACCGTGAGGCTGAGGGAGGGGAGTCAGCAGGAGGTTTCCGTGTCAGTGTTTGATGTGACACCGTGAGGCTGAGGGAGGGGGGTCAGCAGGAGGTTTCCATGTCAGTGTTTGATCTGACACCGTGAGGCTGAGTGAGGGGGGTCAGCAGGAGGTTTCCGTGTCAGTGTTTGATCTGACACCGTGAGGCTGACGGAGGGGAGTCAGCAGGAGGTGTCCGTGCCAGTGTTTGATCTGACCACGTGAGGCTGAGGGAGGGGAGTCAGCAGGAGGTTTCCGTGCCTGTGTTTGATCTGACCCTTTGAGGCTGAGGGAGGGGAGTCAGCAGGAGGTTTCCCTGTCATGGTTTGATCTGACATCGTGAGGCTGAGGGAAGGGAGTCAGCAGGAGGTTTCTGTGTCAGTGTTTGATCTGACACCGTGAGGCTGAGGGAGGGGAGTCAGCAGGAGTTTTCCGTGTCTGTGTTTGATCTGACCCCGTGAGGCTGCGGGAGGGGAGTCAGCAGGAGGTTTCCATGTCTGTGTTTGATCTGACACAGTGAGGCTGAGGGAGGGGAGTCAGCAGGAGGTTTCCGTGTCAGTGTTTGATGTGACACCGTGAGGCTGAGGGAGGGGAGTCAGCAGGACGTTTCCGTGTCAGTGTTTGATCTGACACCGTGAGGCTGAGGGAGGGGAGTCAGCAGAATGTTTCCGTGTCTGTATTTGATCTGACACCGTGAGGCTGAGGGAGGGGAGTCAGCAGGAGGTTTCTATGTCAGTGTTTGATCTGACCCCGTGAGGCTGAGGGAGGGGAGTCAGCAGGAGGTTTCCGTGTCAGTGTTTGATGTGACACCGTGGACCTGAGGGAGGGGAGTCAGCAGGAGGTTTCCGTGTCAGTGTTTGATATGGCCACGTGAGGCTGAGGGAGGGGAGTCTGCAGGAGGTTTCCATGTCAGTGTTTGATCTGACCCCGTGAGGCTGAGGGTGGGGAGTCAGCAGGAGGTTTCCGTGTCAGTGTTTGATCTGACCCCGTGAGGCTGAGGCAGGGGAGTCAGCAGGAGGTTTCCGTGTCAGTGTTTGATGTGACACCGTGAGGCTGAGGGAGGGGAGTCAGCAGGACGTTTCCGTGTCACTGTTTGATCTGACACCGTGAAGCTGAGGGGGAAAAGTCAGCAGGATGTGTCCGGGTTAGTGTTTGATCTGACCCCTTGAGGCTGAGGGAGGGGAGTCAGCAGGAGGTTTCCGTGTCAGTGTTTGATCTGACACCGTGAGGCTGACGGAGGGGAGTCAGCAGGAGGTGTCCGTGTCTGTGTTTGATCTGACCACGTGAGGCTGAGGGAGGGGAGTCAGCAGGAGGTTTCCGTGTCTGTGTTTGATCTGACCCTGTGAGGCTGAGGGAGGGGAGTCAGCAGGAGGTTTTCCAGTCAGTGTTTGATCTGACACCGTGAGGCTGAGGGAGGGGAGTCAGCAGGAAGTTTCCGTGTCTGTGTTTGATCTGACACCGTGAGGCTGAGGGAGGGGAGTCAGCAGGCGGTTTCCGTGTCAATGTTTGATCTGACCCCGTGCGGCTGAGGGACGGGAGTCAGCAGGAGGTTTCCGTGTCTGTGTTTGATCTGACACCGTGAGGCTGAGGGAGGGGAGTCAGCAGGAGGTTTCTGTGTCTGTGTTTGATCTGACACCGTGAGGCTGGGGGAGGTGAGTCAGCAGGAGGTTTTTGTGTCAGTGTTTGATGTTACACCGTGAAGCTGAGGGAGGGGAGTCAGCAGGATGTGTCCGTGTCAGTGTTTGATCTGACCCCGTGAGGCTGAAGGAGGGGAGTCAGCAGGAGGTTTCCGTGTCAGTGTTTGATCTGACACCGTGAGGCTGAGGGAGGGGAGTCAGCAGGAGGTTTCCATGTCAGTGTTTGATCTGACCCCGTGAGGCTGAGGGAGGGGAGTCAGCAGGAGGTTTCCGTGCCAGTGTTTGATCTGACACCGTGAGGCTGAGGGAGGGGAGTCTGCAGGAGGTTTCCGTGTCAGTGTTTGATCTGACCCCGTGAGGCTGAGGGAGGGGAGTCAGCAGGAGGTTTCCGTGTCAGTGTTTGATGTGACTCCGTGAGGCTGAGGGAGGGGGGTCAGCAGGATGTTTCCGTGTCTGTGTTTGATCCGACACGGTGAGGCTGAGGGAGGGGAGTCAGCAGGAGGTTTCTATGTCAGTGTTTGATCTGACCCCGTGCGGCTGAGGGAGGGGAGTCAGCAGGAGGTTTCCGTGTCAGTGTTTGATGTGACACCGTGAACCTGAGGGAGGGGAGTCAGCAGGAGGATTCCGTGTCAGTGTTTGATCTGACACCGTGAGGCTGAGGCAGGGGAGTCAGCAGGAGGTTTCCGTGTCAGTGTTTGATGTGACACCGTGAGGCTGAGGGAGGGGAGTCTGCAGGAGGTTTCCGTGTCAGTGTTTGATCTGACACCGTGAGGCTGAGGGAGGGGAGTCAGCAGTAGGTTTCCGTGTCAGTGTTTGATCTGACCGCGTGAGGATGAGGGACGGGAGTCAGCAGGAGGTTTCCGTGTCAGTGTTTGATCTGACACCGTGAGGCTGAGGGAGGGGGGTCAGCAGGAGGTTTCTGTGTCAGTGTTTGATCTGACCCCGTGAGGCTGAGGGAGGGGAGTCAGCAGGAGGTTTCTGTGTCAGTGTTTGATCTGACACCGTGAGGCTGAGGGAGGGGAGTCAGCAGGAGTTTTCCGTGTCAGTGTTTGATGTGACACCGTGAGGCTGAGGGAGAGGGGGTCAGCAGGAGGTTTCCGTGTCTGTGTTTGCTCTGACACCGTGAGGCTGAGGGAGGGGAGTCAGCAGGAGGTTTCTGTGTCTGTGTTTGATCTGACACCGTGAGGCTGAGGGAGGGGAGTCAGCAGGAGCTTTCCGTGTCTGTGTTTGTTCTGACACCGTGAGGCCGGGGGAGGGGAGTCAGCAGGGGTTTTCCGTGTCAGTGTTTGATTTGACACCGTGAGGCTGAGGGAAGGGAGTCAGCAGGATGTGTCCGTGTCAGTGTTTGATCTGACCCCGTGAGGCTGAGGGAGGGGAGTCAGCTGGAGGTTTCTGTGTCAGTGTTTGATCTGACCCCGTGAGGCTGAGGGAGGGGAGTCAGCAGGAGGTTTCTGTGTCAGTGTTTGATCTGACCACGTGAGGCTGAGGGAGGGGAGTCAGCAGGAGGTTTCTGTGTCTGTGTTTGATCTGACCCCGTGAGGCTGAGGGAGGGGAGTCAGCAGGAGGTTTCTGTTTCAGTGTTTGATCTGACCCCGTGAGGCTGAGGGAGAGGAGTCAGCAGGAGGTTTCCGTGTCAGTGTTTGATGTGACTCCGTGAGGCTGAGGGAGGGGAGTCAGCAGGACGTTTCCGTGTCAGTGTTTGATCTGACACCGTGAGGCTGAGGGAGGGGGGTCAGTAGGATGTTTCCGTGTCTGTGTTTGATCTGACACCGTGAGGCTGAGGGAGGGGAGTCAGCAGGAGGTTTCCGTGTCTGTGTTTGATCTGACACCGTGAGGCTGAGGGAGGGGAGTCAGCAGGAGGTTTCCGTGTCAGTGTTTGATCTGATCCCGTGAGGCTGAGGGAGGGGAGTCAGCAGGAGGTTTCCGTGTCAGTGTTTGATGTGACACCGTGAGGCTGCGGCAGGGGAATCAGCAGGACGTTTCCGTGTCAGTGTTTGATATGACACCGTGAGGCTGAGGGAGGGTGTCAGCTGGATGTTTCCGTGTCTGTGTTTGATCTGACACCGTGAGGCTGAGGGAGGGGAGTCAGCAGGAGGTTTCTCTGTCAGTGTTTGATCTGACCCCGTGAGGCTGAGGGAGGGGAGTCAGCAGGAGGTTTCCGTGTCAGTGTTTGATGTGACACCGTGAACCTGAGGGAGGGGAGTCAGCAGGAGGTTTCCGTGTCTGTGTTTGATCTGACACCGTGAGGCTGAGTGAGGGGAGTCACCAGGAGGTTTCCGTGTCTGTGTTTGATCTGACACCGTGAGGCTGAGGGAGGGGAGTCAGCAGGAGGTTTCCGTGTCAGTGTTTGATGTGACACCGTGAGGCTGAGGGAGGGGGGTCAGCAGGAGGTTTCCATGTCAGTGTTTGATCTGACACCGTGAGGCTGAGTGAGGGGGGTCAGCAGGAGGTTTCCGTGTCAGTGTTTGATCTGACACCGTGAGGCTGACGGAGGGGAGTCAGCAGGAGGTGTCCGTGCCAGTGTTTGATCTGACCACGTGAGGCTGAGGGAGGGGAGTCAGCAGGAGGTTTCCGTGTCTGTGTTTGATCTGACCCTTTGAGGCTGAGGGAGGGGAGTCAGCAGGAGGTTTCCCTGTCATGGTTTGATCTGACATCGTGAGGCTGAGGGAAGGGAGTCAGCAGGAGGTTTCTGTGTCAGTGTTTGATCTGACACCGTGAGGCTGAGGGAGGGGAGTCAGCAGGAGTTTTCCGTGTCTGTGTTTGATCTGACCCCGTGAGGCTGCGGGAGGGGAGTCAGCAGGAGGTTTCCATGTCTGTGTTTGATCTGACCCCGTGAGGCTGAGGGAGGGGAGTCAGCAGGAGGTTTCCGTGTCAGTGTTTGATGTGACACCGTGAGGCTGAGGGAGGGGAGTCAGCAGGACGTTTCCGTGTCAGTGTTTGATCTGACACCGTGAGGCTGAGGGAGGGGAGTCAGCAGAATGTTTCCGTGTCTGTATTTGATCTGACACCGTGAGGCTGAGGGAGGGGAGTCAGCAGGAGGTTTCTATGTCAGTGTTTGATCTGACCCCGTGAGGCTGAGGGAGGGGAGTCAGCAGGAGGTTTCCGTGTCAGTGTTTGATGTGACACCGTGAACCTGAGGGAGGGGAGTCAGCAGGAGGTTTCCGTGTCAGTGTTTGATATGGCCACGTGAGGCTGAGGGAGGGGAGTCTGCAGGAGGTTTCCATGTCAGTGTTTGATCTGACCCCGTGAGGCTGAGGGAGGGGAGTCAGCAGGAGGTTTCCGTGTCAGTGTTTGATCTGACCCCGTGAGGCTGAGGCAGGGGAGTCAGCAGGAGGTTTCCGTGTCAGTGTTTGATGTGACACCGTGAGGCTGAGGGAGGGGAGTCAGCAGGACGTTTCCGTGTCACTGTTTGATCTGACACCGTGAAGCTGAGGGGGAAAAGTCAGCAGGATGTGTCCGGGTTAGTGTTTGATCTGACCCCGTGAGGCTGAGGGAGGGGAGTCAGCAGGAGGTTTCCGTGTCAGTGTTTGATCTGACACCGTGAGGCTGACGGAGGGGAGTCAGCAGGAGGTGTCCGTGTCTGTGTTTGATCTGACCACGTGAGGCTGAGGGAGGGGAGTCAGCAGGAGGTTTCCGTGTCTGTGTTTGATCTGACCCTGTGAGGCTGAGGGAGGGGAGTCAGCAGGAGGTTTCCGTGTCTGTGTTTGATCTGACA
Organism: Chiloscyllium plagiosum; assembly: GCF_037043375.1. NCBI lineage: Eukaryota > Metazoa > Chordata > Chondrichthyes > Orectolobiformes > Hemiscylliidae > Chiloscyllium > Chiloscyllium plagiosum. The sequence goes on along the minus strand of NW_028270177.1, from coordinate 63,368,577 downwards.
CCGTGAGGCTGAGGGAGGGGAGTCAGCAGGAAGTTTCCGTGTCTGTGTTTGATCTGACACCGTGAGGCTGAGGGAGGGGAGTCAGCAGGCGGTTTCCGTGTCAATGTTTGATCTGACCCCGTGCGGCTGAGGGACGGGAGTCAGCAGGAGGTTTCCGTGTCTGTGTTTGATCTGACACCGTGAGGCTGAGGGAGGGGAGTCAGCAGGAGGTTTCTGTGTCTGTGTTTGATCTGACACCGTGAGGCTGGGGGAGGTGAGTCAGCAGGAGGTTTTTGTGTCAGTGTTTGATGTGACACCGTGAAGCTGAGGGAGGGGAGTCAGCAGGATGTGTCCGTGTCAGTGTTTGATCTGACCCCGTGAGGCTGAAGGAGGGGAGTCAGCAGGAGGTTTCCGTGTCAGTGTTTGATCTGACACCGTGAGGCTGAGGGAGGGGAGTCAGCAGGAGGTTTCCATGTCAGTGTTTGATCTGACCCCGTGAGGCTGAGGGAGGGGAGTCAGCAGGAGGTTTCCGTGCCAGTGTTTGATCTGACACCGTGAGGCTGAGGGAGGGGAGTCAGCAGGAGGTTTCCGTGTCAGTGTTTGATCTGACCCCGTGAGGCTGAGGGAGGGGAGTCAGCAGGAGGTTTCCGTGTCAGTGTTTGATGTGACTCCGTGAGGCTGAGGGAGGGGGGTCAGCAGGATGTTTCCGTGTCTGTGTTTGATCCGACACGGTGAGGCTGAGGGAGGGGAGTCAGCAGGAGGTTTCTATGTCAGTGTTTGATCTGACCCCGTGCGGCTGAGGGAGGGGAGTCAGCAGGAGGTTTCCGTGTCAGTGTTTGATGTGACACCGTGAACCTGAGGGAGGGGAGTCAGCAGGAGGATTCCGTGTCAGTGTTTGATCTGACACCGTGAGGCTGAGGCAGGGGAGTCAGCAGGAGGTTTCCGTGTCAGTGTTTGATGTGACACCGTGAGGCTGAGGGAGGGGAGTCAGCAGGACGTTTCCGTGTCACTGTTTGATCTGACACCGTGAAGCTGAGGGAGAAAGGTCAGCAGGATGTGTCCGGGTAAGTGTTTGATCTGACACCGTGAGGCTGAGGGAGGGGAGTCAGCAGGAGGTTTCCGTGTCAGTGTTTGATCTGACACCGTGAGGCTGACGGAGGGGAGTCAGCAGGAGGTGTCCGTGCCAGTGTTTGATCTGACCACGTGAGGCTGAGGGAGGGTAGTCAGCAGGCGGTTTCCGTGTCTGTGTTTGATCTGAACCTGTGAGGCTGAGGGAGGGGAGTCAGCAGGAGGTTTCCCAGTCAGAGTTTGATCTGACACCGTGAGGCTGAGGGCGGGGAGTCAGCAGGAGGTTTCCGTGTCTGTGTTTGATCTGACACCGTGAGGCTGAGGGAGGGGAGTCAGCAGGAGGTTTCCGTGTCAATGTTTGATCTGACCCCGTGCGGCTGAGGGACGGGAGTCAGCAGGAGGTTTCCATTTCAGTGTTTGATGTGACACCGTGAACCTGAGGGAGGGGAGTCAGCAGGAGGATTCCGTGTCAGTGTTTGATCTGACCCCGTGAGGCTGAGGCAGGGGAGTCAGCAGGAGGTTTCCGTGTCAGTGTTTGATGTGACACCGTGAGGCTGAGGGAGGGGAGTCAGCAGGAGGTTTCCGTGTCACTGTTTGATCTGACACCGTGAAGCTGAGGGAGAAAAGTCAGCAGGATGTGTCCGGGTCAGTGTTTGATCTGACCCCGTGAGGCTGAGGGAGGGGAGTCAGCAGGAGGTTTCCGTGTCAGTGTTTGATCTGACACCGTGAGGCTGAGGGAGGGGAGTCAGCAGGAGGTTTCCGTGTCTGTGTTTGATCTGACACCGTGAGGCTGACGGAGGGGAGTCAGCAGGAGGTGTCCGTGCCAGTGTTTGATCTGACACCGTGAGGCTGAGGGAGGGGAGTCAGCAGGAGGTTTCCGTGTCTGTGTTTGATCTGACCCTGTGAGGCTGAGGGAGGGGAGTCAGCAGGAGGTTTCCCAGTCAGTGTTTCATCTGACACCGTGAGGCTGAGGGAGGGGAGTCAGCAGGAGGTTTCCGTGTCTGTGTTTGATCTGACACCGTGAGGCTGAAGGAGGGGAGTCAGCAGGAGGTTTCCCTGTCAGTGTTTGATCTGACATCGTGAGGCTGAGGGAGGGGAGTCAGCAGGAGGTTTCTGTGTCAGTGTTTGATCTGACACCGTGAGGCTGAGGGAGGGGAGTCAGCAGGAGGTTTCCGTGTCTGTGTTTGATCTGACCCCGTGAGGCTGCGGGAGGGGAGTCAGCAGGAGGTTTCCATGTCTGTGTTTGATCTGACACAGTGAGGCTGAGGGAGGGGAGTCAGCAGGAGGTTTCCGTGTCAGTGTTTGATGTGACACCGTGAGGCTGAGGGAGGGGAGTCAGCAGGACGTTTCCGTGTCAGTGTTGGATCTGACACCGTGAGGCTGAGGGAGGGGAGTCAGCAGAATGTTTCCGTGTCTGTGTTTGATCTGACACCGTGAGGCTGAGGGAGGGGAGTCAGCAGGAGGTTTCTATGTCAGTGTTTGATCTGACCCCGTGAGGCTGAGGGAGGGGAGTCAGCAGGAGGTTTCCGTGTCAGTGTTTGATCTGACACCGTGAACCTGAGGGAGGGGAGTCAGCCGGAGGTTTCCGTGACAGTGTTTGATATGACCCCGTGAGGCTGAGGGAGGGGAGTCTGCAGGAGGTTTCCATGTCAGTGTTTGATCTGACCCCGTGAGGCTGAGGGAGGGGAGTCAGCAGGAGGTTTCCGTGTCAGTGTTTGATGTGACACCGTGAGGCTGAGGGAGGTGAGTCAGCAGGACGTTTCCGTGTCAGTGTTTGATCGGACACCGTGAGGCTGAGGGAGGGGGGTCAGCAGAATGTTTTGTCTGCGTTTGATCTGACACCGTGAGGCTGAGGGAGGGGAGTCAGCAGGAGGTTTCTATGTCAGTGTTTGATCTGACCCCGTGAGGCTGAGGGAGGGGAGTCAGCAGGAAGTTTCCGTGTCTGTGTTTGATCTGACACCGTGAGGCTGAGGGAGGGGAGTCAGCAGGAGGTTTCCGTGTCTGTGTTTGATCTGACACCGTGAGGCTGAGTGAGGGGAGTCACCAGGAGGTTTCCGTGTCTGTGTTTGTTCTGACACCGTGAGTCTGAGGGAGGGGAGTCAGCAGGAGGTTTCCGTGTCAGTGTTTGATGGGACACCGTGAGGCTGAGGGAGGGGGGTCAGCAGGAGGTTTCCGTGTCAGTGTTTGATCTGACACCGTGAGGCTGAGGGAGGGGGGTCAGCAGGAGGTTTCCGTGTCAGTGTTTGATCTGACCCCGTGAGGCTGAGGGAGGGGAGTCAGCAGGAGGTTTCCGTGTCAGTGTTTGATCTGACACCGTGAGGCTGAGGGAGGGGAGTCAGCAGGAGGTTTCCGTGTCAGTGTTTGATCTGACCCCGTGAGGCTGAGGGAGGGGAGTCAGCAGAACGTTTCCGTGTCAGTGTTTGATCTGACACCGTGAGGCTGAGGGAGGGGGGTCAGCAGGAGGTTTCCGTGTAAGTGTTTGATCTGACACCGTTAGGCTGAGGGAGGGAAGTCAGTAGGAGGTTTCCGTGTCTGTGTTTGATCTGACACCGTGAGGCTGAGGGAGGGGAGTCAGCAGGAGCTTTCCGTGTCTGTGTTTGTTCTGACCCCGTGAGGCTGAGGGAGGGGAGTCAGCAGGAGGTTTCCGTGTCAGTGTTTGATCTGACCCCGTGAGGCTGAGGGAGGGGAGTCTGCAGGAGGTTTCCGTGTCAGTGTTTGATGTGACTCCGTGAGGCTGAGGGTGGGGAGTCAGCAGGACGTTTCCGTGTCAGTGTTTGATCTGACACCGTGAGGCTGAGGGAGGGGGGTCAGTAGGATGTTTCCGTGTCTGTGTTTGATCTGACACCGTGAGGCTGAGGGAGGGGAGTCAGCAGGAGGTTTCTATGTCAGTGTTTGATCTGACCCCGTGAGGCTGAGGGAGCGGAGTTAGCAGGAGGTTTCCGTGTCAGTGTTTGATGTGACACCGTGAACCTGAGGGAGGGGAGTCAGCAGGAGGATTCCGTGTCAGTGTTTGATACGACCCAGTGAGGCTGAGGGAGGGGAGTCAGCAGAAGGTTTCCATGTCAGTGTTTGATGTGACACCGTGAGGCTGAGGGAGGGGAGTCAGCAGGAGGTTTCCGTGTCACTGTTTGATCTGACACCGTGAGGCTGAGGGAGGGGAGTCAGCAGGAGGTTTCCGTGTCTGTGTTTGATCTGACACCGTGAGGCTGACGGAGGGGAGTCAGCAGGAGGTGTCCGTGTCAGTGTTTGATCTGACCACGTGAGGCTGAGGGAGGGGAGTCAGCAGGAGGTTTCCGTGTCTGTGTTTGATCTGACCCTGTGAGGATGAGGGCGGGGAGTCAGCAGGAGGTTTCCTAGTCAGTGTTTGATCTGACACCGTGAGGCTGAGGGAGGGGAGTCAGCAGGAGGTTTCCGTGTCTGTGTTTGATCTGACACCGTGAGGCTGAGGGAGGGGGGTGTGCAGGAGGTTTCCGTGTCTGTGTTTGATCTGACACCGTGAGGCTGAGGGAGGGGGGTCAGCAGGAGGTTTCCGTGTCAGTGTTTGATCTGACATCGTGAGGCTGAGGGAGGGGAGTCAGCAGGAGGTTTCTGTGTCAGTGTTTGATCTGACACCGTGAGGCTGAGGGAGGGGAGTCAGCAGGAGGTTTCCATGTCACTGTTTGATCTGACCCCGTGAGGCTGCGGGAGGGGAGTCAGCAGGAGGTTTCCGTGTCTGTGTTTGATCTGACACAGTGAGGCTGAGGGAGGGGAGTCAGCAGGAGGTTTCCGTGTCTGTGTTTGATCTGACACCGTGAGGCTGAGGGAGGAGAGTCAGCAGGAGGCTTCGTGTCAGTGTTTGATCTGACACCGTGAGGCTGAGGGAGGGGAGTCAGCAGGACGTTTCCGTGTCAGTGTTTGATATGACCCCGTGAGGCTGAGGGAGGGGAGTCAGCAGGAGGTTTCCATGTCAGTGTTTGATCTGACCACGTGAGGCTGAGGGAGGGGAGTCAGCAGGAGGTTTCCGTGTCAGTGTTTGATGTGACACCGTGAGGCTGAGGGAGGGGAGTCAGCAGGAGGTTTCCATGTCAGTGTTTGATCTGACCCCGTGAGGCTGAGGGAGAGGAGTCAGCAGGACGTTTCCGTGTCAGTGTTTGATCTGACACCGTGAGGTTGAGGGAGGGGCTCAGCAGAATGTTTCCGTGTCTGTGTTTGATCTGACACCGTGAGGCTGAGGGAGGGGAGTCAGCAGGAGGTTTCTATGTCAGTGTTTGATCTGACCCCGTGAGGCTGAGGGAGGGGAGTCAGCATGAGTTTTCCCTGTCAGTGTTTGATGTGACATCGTGAACCTGAGGGAGGGGAGTCAGCAGCAGGGTTCCGTGTCAGTGTTTGATATGACCCCGTGAGGCTGAGGGAGGGGAGTCAGCAGGAGGTTTCCATGTCAGTGTTTGATCTGACCCCGTGAGGCTGAGGGAGGGGAGTCAGCAGGAGGTTTCCGTGTCAGTGTTTGATGTGACACCGTGAGGCTGAGGGAGGGGAGTCAGCAGGAGGTTTCCATGTCAGTGTTTGATCTGACCCCGTGAGGCTGAGGGAGAGGAGTCAGCAGGACGTTTCCGTGTCAGTGTTTGATCTGACACCGTGAGGCTGAGGGAGGGGGGTCAGCAGAATGTTTCCGTGTCTGTGTTTGATCTGACACCGTGAGGCTGAGGGAGGGGAGTCAGCAGGAGGTTTCTATGTCAGTGTTTGATCTGACCCCGTGACGCTGAGGGAGGGGAGTCAGCAGGAGGTTTCCCTGTCAGTGTTTGATGTGACACCGTGAACCTGAGGGAGGGGAGTCAGCAGGAGGTTTCCGTGTCAGTGTTTGATCTGACACCGTGAGGCTGAGGGAGGGGAGTCAGCAGGAGGTTTCCGTGTCTGTGTTTGATCTGACACCGTGAGGCTGACGGACGGGAGTCAGCAGGAGGTTTCCGTGTCTGTGTTTGATCTGACACCGTGAGGCTGACGGAGGGGAGTCAGCAGGAGGTTTCCCTGTCAGTGTTTGATCTGACCCCGTGAGGCTGAGGGAGGGGAGTCAGCAGGAGGTTTCCGTGTCAGTGTTTGATGTGACACCGTGAGGCTGAGGGAGGGGAGTCAGCAGGAGGTTTCCGTGTCAGTGTTTGATCTGACACCGTGAGGCTGAGGGAGGGGAGTCAGCAGGAGGTTTCCGTGTCAGTGTTTGATCTGACACCATGAGGCTGACGGAGGGGAGTCAGCAGGAGGTTTCCGTGTCTGTGTTTGATCTGACAACGTGAGGCTGAGGGAGGGGAGTCAGCAGGAGGTTTCCGTGTCAGTGTTTGATGTGACAGCGTGAGGCTGAGGGAGGGGGGTCAGCAGGAGGTTTCCGTGTCAGTGTTTGATCTGACACCGTGAGGCTGAGGGAGGGGAGTCAGCAGGAGGTTTCCGTGTCTGTGTTTGATCTGACACCGTGAGGCTGACGGACGGGAGTCAGCAGGAGGTTTCCGTGTCTGTGTTTGATCTGACACCGTGAGGCTGAGGGAGGGGAGTCAGCAGGAGGTTTCCCTGTCAGTGTTTGATCTGACCCCGTGAGGCTGAGGGAGGGGAGTCAGCAGGAGGTTTCCGTGTCTGTGTTTGATCTGACCCTGTGAGGCTGAGGGAGGGGAGTCAGCAGGAGGTTTCCCTGTCAGTGTTTGATCTGACACCGTGAGGCTGAGGGAGGGGAGTCAGCAGGAGGTTTCCGTATCTGTGTTTGATCTGACACCGTTAGGCTGAGGGAGGGGAGTCAGCAGGAGGTTTCCGTGTCTGTGTTTGATCTGACACCGTGAGGCTGAGGGAGGGGAGTCAGCAGGAGGTTTCCGTGTCAGTGTTTGATCTGACACCGTGAGGCTGAGGGAGGGGAGTCAGCAGGAGGTTTCCGTGTCTGTGTTTGATCTGACACCGTGAGGCTGACGGACGGGAGTCAGCAGGAGGTTTCCGTGTCTGTGTTTGATCTGACACCGTGAGGCTGACGGAGGGGAGTCAGCAGGAGGTTTCCCTGTCAGTGTTTGATCTGACCCCGTGAGGCTGAGGGAGGGGAGTCAGCAGGAGGTTTCCGTGTCAGTGTTTGATGTGACACCGTGAGGCTGAGGGAGGGGAGTCAGCAGGAGGTTTCCGTGTCAGTGTTTGATCTGACACCGTGAGGCTGAGGGAGGGGAGTCAGCAGGAGGTTTCCGTGTCAGTGTTTGATCTGACACCATGAGGCTGACGGAGGGGAGTCAGCAGGAGGTTTCCGTGTCTGTGTTTGATCTGACAACGTGAGGCTGAGGGAGGGGAGTCAGCAGGAGGTTTCCGTGTCAGTGTTTGATGTGACAGCGTGAGGCTGAGGGAGGGGGGTCAGCAGGAGGTTTCCCTGTCAGTGTTTGATCTGACACCGTGAGGCTGAGGGAGTGGAGTCAGCAGGAGGTTTCCGTGTCTGTGTTTGATCTGACACCGTGAGGCTGACGGACGGGAGTCAGCAGGAGGTTTCCGTGTCTGTGTTTGATCTGACACCGTGAGGCTGAGGGAGGGGAGTCAGCAGGAGGTTTCCCTGTCAGTGTTTGATCTGACCCCGTGAGGCTGAGGGAGGGGAGTCAGCAGGAGGTTTCCGTGTCTGTGTTTGATCTGACCCTGTGAGGCTGAGGGAGGGGAGTCAGCAGGAGGTTTCCCTGTCAGTGTTTGATCTGACACCGTGAGGCTGAGGGAGGGGAGTCAGCAGGAGGTTTCCGTATCTGTGTTTGATCTGACACCGTTAGGCTGAGGGAGGGGAGTCAGCAGGAGGTTTCCGTGTCTGTGTTTGATCTGACACCGTGAGGCTGAGGGAGGGGAGTCAGCAGGAGGTTTCCGTGTCAGTGTTTGATGTGACACCGTGAGGCTGAGGGAGGGGGGTCAGCAGGAGGTTTCCGTGTCAGTGTTTGATCTGACACCGTGAGGCTGAGGGAGGGGAGTCAGCAGGAGGTTTCCGTGTCTGTGTTTGATCTGACACCGTGTGGCTGACGGAGGGGAGTCAGCAGGAGGTGTCCGTGCCAGTGTTTGATCTGACCACGTGAGGCTGACGGAGGGGAGTCAGCAGGAGGTTTCCCTGTCAGTGTTTGATCTGACCCCGTGAGGCTGAGGGAGGGGAGTCAGCAGGAGGTTTCCGTGTCTGTGTTTGATCTGACCCTGTGAGGCTGAGGGAGGGGAGTCAGCAGGAGGTTTCCCTGTCAGTGTTTGATCTGACACCGTGAGGCTGAGGGAGGGGAGTCAGCAGGAGGTTTCCGTATCTGTGTTTGATCTGACACCGTTAGGCTGCGGGAGGGGAGTCAGCAGGAGGTTTCCGTGTCAATGTTTGATCTGACACCGTGAGGCTGAGGGAGGGGAGTCAGCAGGAGGTTTCCGTGTCAGTGTTTCATCTGACACCGTGAGGCTGAGGGAGGGGAGTCAGCAGGAAGTTTCCGTGTCAATGTTTGATCTGACATCGTGAGGCTGAGGGAGTAGAGTCAGCAGGAGGTTTCTGTGTCAGTGTTTGATCTGACACCGTGAGGCTGAGGGAGGGGAGTCAGCAGGAGGTTTCCGTGTCTGTGTTTGATCTGAACCCGTGAGGCTGCGGGAGGGGAGTCAGCAGGAGCTTTCCGTGTCTGTGTGTTATCTGACAAAGTGAGGCTGAGGGAGGGGAGTCAGCAGGAGGTTTCCGTGTCAGTGTTTGATCTGACACCGTGAGGCTGAGGGAGGGGAGTCAGCAGGAGGTTTCCGTGTCAGTGTTTGATATGACCCCGTGAGGCTGAGGGAGGGGAGTCAGCAGGATGTTTCCATGTCAGTGTTTGATCTGACCCCGTGAGGCTGAGGGAGGGGAGTCAGCAGGAGGTTTCCGTGTCAGTGTTTGATGTGACACCGTGAGGCTGAGGGAGGGGAGTCAGCAGGACGTTTCCGTGTCAGTGTTTGATCTGACACCGTGAGGCTGAGGGAGGGCGGTCAGCAGAATGTTTCCGTGTCTGTGTTTGATCTGACACCATGAGGCTGAGGGAGGGGAGTCAGCAGAAGGTTTCTAGGTCAGTGTTTGATCTGACACCGTGAGGCTGAGGGAGGGGAGTCAGCAGGAGATTTCCGTGTCTGTGTTTGATCTGACACCGTGAGGCTGAGGGAGGGGAGTCAGCAGGAGGTTTCCGTGTCAGTGTTTGATGTGACACCGTGAGGCTGAGGGAGGGGGGTCAGCAGGAGGTTTCCGTGTCAGTGTTTGATCTGACACCGTGAGGCTGAGGGAGGGGAGTCAGCAGGAGGTTTCCGTGTCTGTGTTTGATCTGACACCGTGAGGCTGAGGGAGGGGATTCAGCAGGAGGTTTCCATGTCAGTGTTTGATCTGACACCGTGAGGCTGAGGGAGGGGAGTCAGCAGGAGGTTTCCATGTCTGTGTTTGATGTGACACCGTGAACCTGAGGGAGGGGAGTCTGCAGGAGGTTTCCGTGTCTGTGTTTGATCTGACACCGTGAGGCTGAGTGAGGGGAGTCACCAGGAGGTTTCCGTATCTGTGTTTGATCTGACACCGTGCGTCTGAGGGAGGGGAGTCAGCAGGAGGTTTCCGTGTCAGTGTTTGATGTGACACCGTGAGGCTGAGGGAGGGGGGTCAGCAGGAGGTTTCCGTGTCAGTGTTTGATCTGACACCGTGAGGCTGAGGGAGTGGGGTCAGCAGGAGGTTTCCGTGTCAGTGTTTGATCTGACCCCGTGAGGCTGAGGGAGGGGAGTCAGCAGGAGGTTTCCGTGTCAGTGTTTGATCTGACACCGTGAGGCTGAGGGAGGGGAGTCAGCAGGAGGTTTCCGTGTCAGTGTTTTATCTGACATCGTGAGGCTGAGGGAGGGGAGTCAGCAGGAGGTTTCTGTGTCAGTGTTTGATCTGACACCGTGAGGCTGAGGGAGGGGAGTCAGCAGGAGGTTTCCGTGTCTGTGTTTGATCTGACCCCGTGAGGCTGCGGAGGGGAGTCAGCAGGAGCTTTCCGTGTCTGTGTGTTATCTGACACAGTGAGGCTGAGGGAGGGGAGTCAGCAGAAGGTTTCCGTGTCAGTGTTTGATCTGACACCGTGAGGCTGAGGGAGGGGAGTCAGCAGGAGGTTTCCGTGTCAGTGTTTGATATGACCCCGTGAGGCTGAGGGAGGGGAGTCAGCAGGATGTTTCCATGTCAGTGTTTGATCTGACCCCGTGAGGCTGAGGGAGGGGAGTCAGCAGGAGGTTTCCGTGTCAGTGTTTGATGTGACACCGTGAGGCTGAGGGAGGGGAGTCAGCAGGACGTTTCCGTGTCAGTGTTTGATCTGACACCGTGAGGCTGAGGGAGGGCGGTCAGCAGAATGTTTCCGTGTCTGTGTTTGATCTGACACCATGAGGCTGTGGGAGGGGAGTCAGCAGGAGGTTTCTATGTCAGTGTTTGATCTGACCCCGTGAGGCTGAGGGAGGGGAGTCAGCAGGAGGTTTCCGTGTCAGTGTTTGATGTGACACCGTGAACCTGAGGGAGGGGAGTCAGCAGGTGGTTTCCGTGTCAGTGTTTCATGTGACACCGTGAGGCTGAGGGAGGGGAGTCAGCAGGAGGTTTCCGTGTCTGTGTTTGATCTGACACCGTGAGGCTGAGGGAGGGGAGTCAGCAGGAGGTTTCCGTGTCAGTGTTTGATGTGACACCGTGAGGCTGAGGGAGGGGGGTCAGCAGGAGGTTTCCGTGTCAGTGTTTGATCTGACACCGTGAGGCTGCGGGAGGGGAGTCAGCAGGAGGTTTCCGTGTCTGTGTTTGATCTGACACCGTGAGGCTGAGGGAGGGGATTCAGCAGGAGGTTTCCATGTCAGTGTTTGATCTGACACCGTGAGGCTGAGGGAGGGGAGTCAGCAGGAGGTTTCCGTGTCAGTGTTTGATGTGACACCGTGAGGCTGAGGGAGGGGAGTCAGCAGGACGTTTCCATGTCAGTGTTTGATCGGATACCGTGAGGCTGAGGGAGGGGGGTCAGCAGAATGTTGCCGTGTCTGTGTTTGATCTGACACCGTGAGGCTGAGGGAGGGGAGTCAGCAGGAGGTTTCTATGTCAGTGTTTGATCTGACCCCGTGAGGCTGAAGGTGGGGAGTCAGCAGGAAGTTTCCGTGTCAGTGTTTGATGTGACACCGTGAACCTGAGGGAGGGGAGTCAGCAGGAGGTTGCCGTGTCTGTGTTTGATCTGACACCGTGAGGCTGAGTGAGGGGAGTCACCAGGAGGTTTCCGTATCTGTGTTTGATCTGACACCGTGAGTCTGAGGGAGGGGAGTCAGCAGGAGGTTTCCGTGTCAGTGTTTGATCTGACACCGTGAGGCTGAGGGAGGGGGGTCAGCAGGAGGTTTCCGTGTCAGTGTTTGATCTGACCCCGTGAGGCTGAGGGAGGGGAGTCAGCAGGAGGTTTCCGTGTCAGTGTTTGATCTGACACCGTGAGGCTGAGGGAGGGGAGTCAGCAGGAGGTTTCCGTGTCAGTGTTTCATCTGACCCCGTGAGGCTGAGGGAGGGGAGTCAGCAGGACGTTTCCGTGTCAGTGTTTGATCTGACACCGTGAGGCTGAGGGAGTGGGGTCAGCAGGAGGTTTCTGTGTCAGTGTTTGATCTGACCCCGTGAGGCTGAGTGAGGGGAGTCAGCAGGAGGTTTCTGTGTCAGTGTTTGATCTGACACCGTGAGGCTGAGGGAGGGGAGACAGCAGGAGGTTTCCGTGTCAGTGTTTGATGTGACACCGTGAGGCTGAGGGAAGGGGGTCAGCAGGAGTTTTCCGTGTAAGTGTTTGATCTGACACCGTGAGGCTGAGGGAGGGGAGTCAGCAGGAGGTTTCCGTGTCTGTGTTTGATCTGACACCGTGAGGCTGAGGGAGGGGAGTCAGCAGGAGGTTTCTGTGTCTGTGTTTGATCTGACACCGTGAGGCTGAGGGAGGGGAGTCAGCAGGAGGTTTCTATGTCAGTGTTTGATCTGACCCCGTGAGGCTGAGGGAGGGGAGTCAGCAGGAGGTTTCCGTGTCAGTGTTTGATGTGACACCGTGAACCTGAGGGAGGGGAGTCAGCAGGTGGTTTCCGTGTCAGTGTTTCATGTGACACCGTGAGGCTGAGGGAGGGGAGTCAGCAGGAGGTTTCCGTGTCTGTGTTTGATCTGACACCGTGAGGCTGAGGGAGGGGAGTCAGCAGGAGGTTTCCGTGTCAGTGTTTGATGTGACACCGTGAGGCTGAGGGAGGGGGGTCAGCAGGAGGTTTCCGTGTCAGTGTTTGATCTGACACCGTGAGGCTGCGGGAGGGGAGTCAGCAGGAGGTTTCCGTGTCTGTGTTTGATCTGACACCGTGAGGCTGAGGGAGGGGATTCAGCAGGAGGTTTCCATGTCAGTGTTTGATCTGACACCGTGAGGCTGAGGGAGGGGAGTCAGCAGGAGGTTTCCGTGTCAGTGTTTGATGTGACACCGTGAGGCTGAGGGAGGGGAGTCAGCAGGACGTTTCCATGTCAGTGTTTGATCGGATACCGTGAGGCTGAGGGAGGGGGGTCAGCAGAATGTTGCCGTGTCTGTGTTTGATCTGACACCGTGAGGCTGAGGGAGGGGAGTCAGCAGGAGGTTTCTATGTCAGTGTTTGATCTGACCCCGTGAGGCTGAAGGTGGGTAGTCAGCAGGAAGTTTCCGTGTCAGTGTTTGATGTGACACCGTGAACCTGAGGGAGGGGAGTCAGCAGGAGGTTGCCGTGTCTGTGTTTGATCTGACACCGTGAGGCTGAGTGAGGGGAGTCACCAGGAGGTTTCCGTATCTGTGTTTGATCTGACACCGTGAGTCTGAGGGAGGGGAGTCAGCAGGAGGTTTCCGTGTCAGTGTTTGATCTGACACCGTGAGGCTGAGGGAGGGGGGTCAGCAGGAGGTTTCCGTGTCAGTGTTTGATCTGACCCCGTGAGGCTGAGGGAGGGGAGTCAGCAGGAGGTTTCCGTGTCAGTGTTTGATCTGACACCGTGAGGCTGAGGGAGGGGAGTCAGCAGGAGGTTTCCGTGTCAGTGTTTCATCTGACCCCGTGAGGCTGAGGGAGGGGAGTCAGCAGGACGTTTCCGTGTCAGTGTTTGATCTGACACCGTGAGGCTGAGGGAGGGGGGTCAGCAGGAGGTTTCTGTGTCAGTGTTTGATCTGACCCCGTGAGGCTGAGTGAGGGGAGTCAGCAGGAGGTTTCTGTGTCAGTGTTTGATCTGACACCGTGAGGCTGAGGGAGGGGAGACAGCAGGAGGTTTCCGTGTCAGTGTTTGATGTGACACCGTGAGGCTGAGGGAAGGGGGTCAGCAGGAGTTTTCCGTGTAAGTGTTTGATCTGACACCGTGAGGCTGAGGGAGGGGAGTCAGCAGGAGGTTTCCGTGTCTGTGTTTGATCTGACACCGTGAGGCTGAGGGAGGGGAGTCAGCAGGAGGTTTCTGTGTCTGTGTTTGATCTGACACCGTGAGGCTGAGGGAGGGGAGTCAGCAGGAGCTTTCCGTGTCTGTGTTTGTTCTGACCCCGTGAGGCTGAGGGAGGGGAGTCAGCAGGAGGTTTCCGTGTCAGTGTTTGATCTGACCCCGTGAGGCTGAGGGAGGGGAGTCAGCAGGAGGTTTCCGTGTCAGTGTTTGATGTGACTCCGTGAGGCTGAGGGAGGGGAGTCAGCAGGACGTTTCCGTGTCAGTGTTTGATCTGACACCATGAGGCTGAGGGAGGGGGGTCAGTAGGATGTTTCCGTGTCTGTGTTTGATCTGACACCGTGAGGCTGAGGGAGGGGAGTCAGCAGGAGGTTTCTATGTCAGTGTTTGATCTGACCCCGTGAGGCTAAGGGAGGGGAGTTAGCAGGAGGTTTCCGTGTCAGTGTTTGATGTGACACCGTGAACCTGAGGGAGGGGAGTCAGCAGGAGGGTTCCGTGTCAGTGTTTGATACGACCCCGTGAGGCTGAGGGAGGGGAGTCAGCAGAAGGTTTCCGTGTCAGTGTTTGATGTGACACCGTGAGGCTGAGGGAGGGGAGTCAGCAGGAGGTTTCCGTGTCACTGTTTGATCTGACACCGTGAGGCTGAGGGAGGGGAGTCAGCAGGAGGTTTCCGTGTCTGTGTTTGATCTGACACCGTGAGGCTGACGGAGGGGAGTCAGCAGGAGGTGTCCGTGTCAGTGTTTGACCTGACCACGTGAGGCTGAGGGAGGGGAGTCAGCAGGAGGTTTCCGTGTCTGTGTTTGATCTGACCCTGTGAGGATGAGGGCGGGGAGTCAGCAGGAGGTTTCCTAGTCAGTGTTTGATCTGACACCGTGAGGCTGAGGGAGGGGAGTCAGCAGGAGGTTTCCGTGTCTGTGTTTGATCTGACACCGTGAGGCTGAGGGAGGGGGGTGTGCAGGAGGTTTCCGTGTCTGTGTTTGATCTGACACCGTGAGGCTGAGGGAGGGGAGTCAGCAGGAGGTTTCCGTGTCAGTGTTTGATCTGACATCGTGAGGCTGAGGGAGGGGAGTCAGCAGGAGGTGTCTGTGTCAGTGTTTGATCTGACACCGTGAGGCTGAGGGAGGGGAGTCAGCAGGAGGTTTCCGTGTCACTGTTTGATCTGACCCCGTGAGGCTGCGGGAGGGGAGTCAGCAGGAGGTTTCCGTGTCTGTGTTTGATCTGACACCGTGAGGCTGAGGGAGGGGAGTCAGCAGGAGGTTTCCGTGTCTGTGTTTGATCTGACACCGTGAGGCTGAGGGAGGGGAGTCAGCAGGAGGTTTCCGTGTCAGTGTTTGATGTGACACCGTGAGGCTGAGGGAGGGGAGTCAGCAGGACGTTTCCATGTCAGTGTTTGATCGGATACCGTGAGCCTGAGGGAGGGGGGTCAGCAGAATGTTGCCGTGTCTGTGTTTGATCTGACACCGTGAGGCTGAGGGAGGGGAGTCAGCAGGAGGTTTCCGTGTCAGTGTTTTATCTGACATCGTGAGGCTGAGGGAGGGGAGTCAGCAGGAGGTTTCTGTGTCAGTGTTTGATCTGACACCATGAGGCTGAGGGAGGGGAGTCAGCAGGAGGTTTCCGTGTCTGTGTTTGATCTGACCCCGTGAGGCTGCGGAGGGGAGTCAGCAGGAGCTTTCCGTGTCTGTGTGTTATCTGACACAGTGAGGCTGAGGGAGGGGAGTCAGCAGGAGGTTTCCGTGTCAGTGTTTGATCTGACACCGTGAGGCTGAGGGAGGGGAGTCAGCAGGAGGTTTCCGTGTCAGTGTTTGATATGACCCCGTGAGGCTGAGGGAGGGGAGTCAGCAGGATGTTTCCATGTCAGTGTTTGATCTGACCCCGTGAGGCTGAGGGAGGGGAGTCAGCAGGAGGTTTCCGTGTCAGTGTTTGATGTGACACCGTGAGGCTGAGGGAGGGGAGTCAGCAGGACGTTTCCGTGTCAGTGTTTGATCTGACACCGTGAGGCTGAGGGAGGGCGGTCAGCAGAATGTTTCCGTGTCTGTGTTTGATCTGACACCATGAGGCTGTGGGAGGGGAGTCAGCAGGAGGTTTCTATGTCAGTGTTTGATCTGACACCGTGAGGCTGAGGGAGGGGAGTCAGCAGGAGGTTGCCGTGTCAGTGTTTGATGTGACACCGTGAACCTGAGGGAGGGGAGTCAGCAGGTGGTTTCCGTGTCAGTGATTGATCTGACACCGTGAGGCTGAGGGAGGGGAGTCAGCAGGAGGTTTCCGTGTCTGTGTTTGATCTGACACCGTGAGGCTGAGGGAGGGGAGTCAGCAGGAGGTTTCCGTGTCAGTGTTTGATGTGACACCGTGAGGCTGAGGGAGGGGGGTCAGCAGGAGGTTTCCGTGTCAGTGTTTGATCTGACACCGTGAGGCTGCGGGAGGGGAGTCAGCAGGAGGTTTCCGTGTCTGTGTTTGATCTGACACCGTGAGGCTGAGGGAGGGGATTCAGCAGGAGGTTTCCATGTCAGTGTTTGATCTGACACCGTGAGGCTGAGGGAGGGGAGTCAGCAGGAGGTTTCCGTGTCAGTGTTTGATGTGACACCGTGAGGCTGAGGGAGGGGAGTCAGCAGGACGTTTCCATGTCAGTGTTTGATCGGATACCGTGAGGCTGAGGGAGGGGGGTCAGCAGAATGTTGCCGTGTCTGTGTTTGATCTGACACCGTGAGGCTGAGGGAGGGGAGTCAGCAGGAGGTTTCTATGTCAGTGTTTGATCTGACCCCGTGAGGCTGAAGGTGGGGAGTCAGCAGGAAGTTTCCGTGTCAGTGTTTGATGTGACACCGTGAACCTGAGGGAGGGGAGTCAGCAGGAGGTTGCCGTGTCTGTGTTTGATCTGACACCGTGAGGCTGAGTGAGGGGAGTCACCAGGAGGTTTCCGTATCTGTGTTTGATCTGACACCGTGAGTCTGAGGGAGGGGAGTCAGCAGGAGGTTTCCGTGTCAGTGTTTGATCTGACACCGTGAGGCTGAGGGAGGGGGGTCAGCAGGAGGTTTCCGTGTCAGTGTTTGATCTGACCCCGTGAGGCTGAGGGAGGGGAGTCAGCAGGAGGTTTCCGTGTCAGTGTTTGATCTGACACCGTGAGGCTGAGGGAGGGGAGTCAGCAGGAGGTTTCCGTGTCAGTGTTTCATCTGACCCCGTGAGGCTGAGGGAGGGGAGTCAGCAGGACGTTTCCGTGTCAGTGTTTGATCTGACACCGTGAGGCTGAGGGAGGGGGGTCAGCAGGAGGTTTCTGTGTCAGTGTTTGATCTGACCCCGTGAGGCTGAGTGAGGGGAGTCAGCAGGAGGTTTCTGTGTCAGTGTTTGATCTGACACCGTGAGGCTGAGGGAGGGGAGACAGCAGGAGGTTTCCGTGTCAGTGTTTGATGTGACACCGTGAGGCTGAGGGAAGGGGGTCAGCAGGAGTTTTCCGTGTAAGTGTTTGATCTGACACCGTGAGGCTGAGGGAGGGGAGTCAGCAGGAGGTTTCCGTGTCTGTGTTTGATCTGACACCGTGAGGCTGAGGGAGGGGAGTCAGCAGGAGGTTTCTGTGTCTGTGTTTGATCTGACACCGTGAGGCTGAGGGAGGGGAGTCAGCAGGAGCTTTCCGTGTCTGTGTTTGTTCTGACCCCGTGAGGCTGAGGGAGGGGAGTCAGCAGGAGGTTTCCGTGTCAGTGTTTGATCTGACCCCGTGAGGCTGAGGGAGGGGAGTCAGCAGGAGGTTTCCGTGTCAGTGTTTGATGTGACTCCGTGAGGCTGAGGGAGGGGAGTCAGCAGGACGTTTCCGTGTCAGTGTTTGATCTGACACCATGAGGCTGAGGGAGGGGGGTCAGTAGGATGTTTCCGTGTCTGTGTTTGATCTGACACCGTGAGGCTGAGGGAGGGGAGTCAGCAGGAGGTTTCTATGTCAGTGTTTGATCTGACCCCGTGAGGCTAAGGGAGGGGAGTTAGCAGGAGGTTTCCGTGTCAGTGTTTGATGTGACACCGTGAACCTGAGGGAGGGGAGTCAGCAGGAGGGTTCCGTGTCAGTGTTTGATACGACCCCGTGAGGCTGAGGGAGGGGAGTCAGCAGAAGGTTTCCGTGTCAGTGTTTGATGTGACACCGTGAGGCTGAGGGAGGGGAGTCAGCAGGAGGTTTCCGTGTCACTGTTTGATCTGACACCGTGAGGCTGAGGGAGGGGAGTCAGCAGGAGGTTTCCGTGTCTGTGTTTGATCTGACACCGTGAGGCTGACGGAGGGGAGTCAGCAGGAGGTGTCCGTGTCAGTGTTTGACCTGACCACGTGAGGCTGAGGGAGGGGAGTCAGCAGGAGGTTTCCGTGTCTGTGTTTGATCTGACCCTGTGAGGATGAGGGAGGGGAGTCAGCAGGAGGTTTCCTAGTCAGTGTTTGATCTGACACCGTGAGGCTGAGGGAGGGGAGTCAGCAGGAGGTTTCCGTGTCTGTGTTTGATCTGACACCGTGAGGCTGAGGGAGGGGGGTGTGCAGGAGGTTTCCGTGTCTGTGTTTGATCTGACACCGTGAGGCTGAGGGAGGGGAGTCAGCAGGAGGTTTCCGTGTCAGTGTTTGATCTGACATCGTGAGGCTGAGGGAGGGGAGTCAGCAGGAGGTGTCTGTGTCAGTGTTTGATCTGACACCGTGAGGCTGAGGGAGGGGAGTCAGCAGGAGGTTTCCGTGTCACTGTTTGATCTGACCCCGTGAGGCTGCGGGAGGGGAGTCAGCAGGAGGTTTCCGTGTCTGTGTTTGATCTGACACCGTGAGGCTGAGGGAGGGGAGTCAGCAGGAGGTTTCCGTGTCTGTGTTTGATCTGACACCGTGAGGCTGAGGGAGGGGAGTCAGCAGGAGGTTTCCGTGTCAGTGTTTGATCTGACACCGTGAGGCTGAGGGAGGGGAGTCAGCAGGAGGTTTCCGTGTCAGTGTTTGATATGACCCCGTGTGGCTGAGGGAGGGGAGTCAGCAGGAGGTTTCCATGTCAGTGTTTGATCTGACCACGTGAGGCTGAGGGAGGGGAGTCAGCAGGAGGTTACCGTGTCAATGTTTGATGTGACACCGTGAGGCTGAGGGAGGGGAGTCAGCAGGAGGTTTCCATGTCAGTGTTTGATCTGACCCCGTGAGGCTGAGGGAGAGGATTCAGCAGGACGTTTCCGTGTCAGTGTTTGATCTGACACCGTGAGGTTGAGGGAGGGGGGTCAGCAGAATGTTTCCGTGTCTGTGTTTGATGTGACACCGTGAGGCTGAGGGAGGGGAGTCAGCAGGAGGTTTCTATGTCAGTGTTTGATCTGCCCCCGTGAGGCTGAGGGAGGGTAGTCAGCAGGAGGTTTCCCTGTCAGTGTTTGATGTGACACCGTGAACCTGAGGGATGGGAGTCAGCAGGAGGTTTCCGTGTCAGTGTTTGTTATGACCCCGTGAGGCTGAGGGAGGGGAGTCAGCAGGAGGTTTCCATATCTGTGTTTGATCTGACACCGTTAGGCTGCGGGAGGGGAGTCAGCAGGAGGTTTCCGTGTCAATGTTTGATCTGACACCGTGAGGCTGAGGGAGGGGAGTCAGCAGGTGGTTTCCGTGTCAGTGTTTCATGTGACACCGTGAGGCTGAGGGAGGGGAGTCAGCAGGAGGTTTCCGTGTCAGTGTTTGATCTGACATCGTGAGGCTGAGGGAGGGGAGTCAGCAGGAGGTTTCTGTGTCAGTGTTTGATCTGACACCGTGAGGCTGAGGGAGGGGAGTCAGCAGGACGTTTCCGTGTCTGTGTTTGATCTGACCCCGTGAGGCTGCGGGAGGTGAGTCAGCAGGAGCTTTCCGTGTCTGTGTGTTATCTGACACAGTGAGGCTGAGGGAGGGGAGTCAGCAGGAGGTTTCCGTGTCAGTGTTTGATCTGACACCGTGAGGCTGAGGGAGGGGAGTCAGCAGGAGGTTTCCGTGTCAGTGTTTGATATGACACCGTGAGGCTGAGGGAGGGGAGTCAGCAGGATGTTTCCATGTCAGTGTTTGATCTGACCCCGTGAGGCTGAGGTAGGGGAGTCAGCAGGAGGTTTCCGTGTCAGTGTTTGATGTGACAACGTGAGGCTGAGGGAGGGGAGTCAGCAGGACGTTTCCGTGTCAGTGTTTGATCTGACACCGTGAGGCTGAGGGAGGGCGGTCAGCAGAATGTTTCCGTGTCTGTGTTTGATCTGACACCATGAGGCTGAGGGAGGGGAGTCAGCAGGAGGTTTCTATGTCAGTGTTTGATCTGACCCCGTGAGGCTGAGGGAGGGGAGTCAGCAGGAGGTTTCCGTGTCAGTGTTTGATGTGACACCGTGAGGCTGAGGGAGGGGGGTCAGCAGGAGGTTTCCGTGTCAGTGTTTGATCTGACACCGTGAGGCTGAGGGAGGGGGGTCAGCAGGAGGTTTCCGTGTCAGTGTTTGATCTGACACCGTGAGGCTGAGGGAGGGGGGTCAGCAGGAGGTTTCCGTGTCAGTGCTTGATCTGACCCAGTGAGGCTGAGGGAGGGGGGTCAGCAGGAGGTTTCCGTGTAAGTGTTTGATCTGACACCGTGAGGCTGAGGGAGGGGAGTCAGCAGGAGGTTTCCGTGTCAGTGTTTGATGTGACACCGTGAGGCTGAGGGAGGGGGGTCAGCAGGAGGTTTCCGTGTCAGTGTTTGATCTGACACCGTGAGGCTGAGGGAGGGGGTCAGCAGGAGGTTTCCGTGTCAGTGTTTGATCTGACCCCGTGAGGCTGAGGGAGGGGAGTCAGCAGGAGGTTTCCGTGTCAGTGTTTGATCTGACACCGTGAGGCTGAGGGAGGGGAGTCAGCAGGAGGTTTCCGTGTCAGTGTTTGATCTGACCCCGTGAGGGTGAGGGAGGGGAGTCAGCAGGACGTTTCCGTGTCAGTGTTTGATCTGACACCGTGAGGCTGAGGGAGGGGGGTCAGCAGGAGGTTTCTGTGTCAGTGTTTGATCTGACCCCGTGAGGCTGTGAGGGGAGTCAGCAGGAGGTTTCTGTGTCAGTGTTTGATCTGACACCGTGAGGCTGAGGGAGGGGATTCAGCAGGAGGTTTCCGTGTCAGTGTTTGATCTGACCCCGTGAGGCTGAGGGAGGGGAGTCAGCAGGAGGTTTCCGTGTCAGTGTTTGATCTGACACCGTGAGGCTGAGGGAGGGGAGTCAGCAGGAGGTTTCCGTGTCTGTGTTTGATCTGACACCGTGAGGCTGAGGGAGGGGAGTCAGCAGGAGATTTCCGTGTCTGTGTTTGATCTGACACCGTGAGGCTGAGGGAGGGGATTCAGCAGGAGGTTTCCGTGTCAGTGTTTGATGTGACACCGTGAGGCTGAGGGAGGGGAGTAAGCAGGAGGTTTCTGTGTCAGTGTTTGATGTGACACCGTGAGGCTGAGGGAGGGGGTGTCAGCAGAATGTTTCCGTGTCTGTGTTTGATCTGACACCGTGAGGCTGATGGAGGGGAGTCAGCAGGAGGTTTCTATGTCAGTGTTTGATCTGATCCCGTGAGGCTGAGGGAGGGGAGTCAGCAGGAAGTTTCCGTGTCAGTGTTTGATGTGGCACCGTGAACCTGAGGGAGGGGAGTCATCAGGAGGTTTCCTTGTCTGTGTTTGATCTGACACCGTGAGGCTGAGTGAGGGGAGTCACCAGGAGGTTTCCGTGTCTGTGTTTGATCTGACACCGTGAGGCTGAGGGAGTGGAGTCAGCAGGAGGTTTCCGTGTCCGTGTTTGATGTGACACCGTGAGGCTGAGGGAGGGGGGTCAGCAGGAGGTTTCCGTGTCAGTGTTTGATCTGACACCGTGAGGCTGAGGGAGGGGGGTCAGCAGGAGGTTTCCGTGTCAGTGTTTGATCTGACCCCGTGAGGCTGAGGGAGGGGAGTCAGCAGGAGGTTTCCGTGTCAGTGTTTGATCTGACACCGTGAGGCTGAGGGAGGGGAGTCAGCAGGAGGTTTCCGTGACAGTGTTTGATCTGACCCCGTGAGGCTGAGGGAGGGGAGTCAGCAGGACGTTTCCGTGTCAGTGTTGGATCTGACACCGTGAGGCTGAGGGAGGGGTGTCAGCAGGAGGTTTCTGTGTCAGTGTTTGATCTGACCCCGTGAGGCTGAGTGAGGGGAGTCAGCAGGAGGTTTCTGTGTCAGTGTTTGATCAGACACCGTGAGGCTGAGGGAGGGGAGTCAGCAGGAGGTTTCCGTGTCAGTGTTTGATGTGACACCGTGAGGCTGAGGGAGGGGGGTCAGCAGGAGGTTTCCGTGTAAGTGTTTGATCTGACACCGTGAGGCTGAGGGAGGGGAGTCAGCAGGAGGTTTCCGTGTCTGTGTTTGATGTGACAACTTGAGGCTGAGGGAGGGGAGTCAGCAGGAGGTTTCTGTGTCTGTGTTTGATCTGACACCGTGAGGCTGAGGGAGGGGAGTCAGCAGGAGCTTTCCGTGTCTGTGTTTGTTCTGACCCCGTGAGGCTGAGGGAGGGGAGTCAGCAGGAGGTTTCCGTGTCAGTGTTTGATCTGACCCCGTGAGGCTGAGGGAGGGGAGTCAGCAGGAGGTTTCCGTGTCAGTGTTTGATGTGACTCCGTGAGGCTGAGGGAGGGGAGTCAGCAGGACGTTTCCGTGTCAGTGTTTGATCTGACACCGTGAGACTGAGGGAGGGGGGACAGTAGGATGTTTCCGTGTCTGTGTTTGATCTGACACCGTGAGGCTGAGGGAGGGGAGTCAGCAGGAGGTTTCTATGTCAGTGTTTGATCTGACCCCGGGAAGCTGAGGGAGGGGAGTCAGCAGGAGGTTTCCGTGTCAGTGTTTGATGTGACACCGTGAACCTGAGGGAGGGGAGTCAACAGGAGGATTCCGTGTCAGTGTTTGATACGACCCCCTGAGGCTGAGGGAGGGGAGTCAGCAGAAGGTTTCCGTGTCAGTGTTTGATTTGACACCGTGAGGCTGAGGGAGGGGAGTCAGCAGGAGGTTTCTGTGTCACTGTTTGATCTGACACCGTGAGGCTGAGGGAGGGGAGTCAGCAGGAGGTTTCCGTGTCTGTGTTTGATCTGACACCGTGAGGCTGACGGAGGGGAGTCAGCAGGAGGTGTCCGTGTCAGTGTTTGATCTGACCACGTGAGGCTGAGGGAGGGGAGTCAGCAGGAGGTTTCCGTGTCTGTGTTTGATCTGACCCTGTGAGGCTGAGGGCGGGGAGTCAGCAGGAGGTTTCCTAGTCAGTGTTTGATCTGACACCGTGAGGCTGAGGGAGGGGAGTCAGCAGGAGGTTTCCGTGTCTGTGTTTGATCTGACACCGTGAGGCTGAGGGAGGGGAGTCAGCAGGAGGTTTCCGTGTCTGTGTTTGATCTGACGACGTGAGGCTGAGGGAGGGGAGTCAGCAGGAGGTTTCCATGTCAGTGTTTGATCTGACATCGTGAGGCTGAGGGAGGGGAGTCATTAGGAGGTTTCTGTGTCAGTGTTTGATCTGACACCGTGAGGCTGAGGGAGGGGAGTCAGTAGGAGGTTTCCGTGTCTGTGTTTGATCTGACCCCGTGAGGCTGCGGGAGGGGAGTCAGCAGGAGGTTTCCGTGTCTGTGTTTGATCTGACACAGTGAGGCTCAGGGAGGGGAGTCAGCAGGAGGTTTCCGTGTCTGTGTTTGATCTGACATCGTGAGGCTGAGGGAGGAGAGTCAGCAGGATGTTTCCGTGTCAGTGTTTGATCTGACACCGTGAGGCTGAGGGAGGGGAGTCAGCAGGAGGTTTCCGTGTCAGTGTTTGATATGACCCCGTGAGGCTGAGGGAGGGGAGTCAGCAGGAGGTTTCCAAGTCAGTGTTTGATCTGACCCCGTGAGGCTGAGGGAGGGGAGTCAGCAGGAGGTTTCCGTGTCAGTGTTTGATGTGACACCGTGAGGCTGAGGGAGGGGAGTCAGCAGGAGGTTTCCATGTCAGTGTTTGATCTGACCCCGTGAGGCTGAGGGAGAGGAGTCAGCAGGACGTTTCCGTGTCAGTGTTTGATCTGACACCGTGAGGCTGAGGGAGGGGGGTCAGCAGAATGTTTCCGTGTCTGTGTTTGATCTGACACCGTGAGGCTGAGGGAGGGGAGTCAGCAGGAGGTTTCTATGTCAGTGTTTGATCTGACCCCGTGAGGCTGAGGGAGGGGAGTCAGCAGGAGGTTTCCCTGTCAGTGTTTGATGTGACACCGTGAACCTGAGGGAGGGGAGTCAGCAGGAGGTTTCCGTGTCTGTGTTTGATCTGACACCGTGAGGCTGAGGGAGGGGAGTCAGCAGGAGGTTTCCGTGTCAGTGTTTGATGTGACACCGTGAGGCTGAGGGAGGGGGGTCAGCAGGAGGTTTCCGTGTCAGTGTTTGATCTGACACCGTGAGGCTGAGGGAGGGGAGTCAGCAGGAGGTTTCCGTGTGTGTGTTTGATCTGACACCGTGAGGCTGACGGACGGGAGTCAGCAGGAGGTTTCTGTGTCTGTGTTTGATCTGACACCGTGAGGCTGACGGAGGGGAGTCAGCAGGAGGTTTCCCTGTCAGTGTTTGATCTGACCCCGTGAGGCTGAGGGAGGGGAGTCAGCAGGAGGTTTCCGTGTCTGTGTTTGATCTGACCCTGTGAGGCTGAGGGAGGGGAGTCAGCAGGAGGTTTCCCTGTCAGTGTTTGATCTGACACCGTGAGGCTGAGGGAGGGGAGTCAGCAGGAGGTTTCCGTATCTGTGTTTGATCTGACACCGTTAGGCTGCGGGAGGGGAGTCAGCAGGAGGTTTCCGTGTCAATGTTTGATCTGACACCGTGAGGCTGAGGGAGGGGAGTCAGCAGGAGGTTTCCGTGTCAGTGTTTGATCTGACACCGTGAGGCTGAGGGAGGGGAGTCAGCAGGACGCTTCTGTGTCAGTGTTTGATCTGACACCGTGAGGCTGAGGGAGGGGAGTCAGCAGGAGGTTTCCGTGTCAGTGTTTGATCTGACACCGTGAGGCTGAGGGAGGGGAGTCAGCAGAATGTTTCCGTGTCTGTGTTTGATCTGACACCATGAGGCTGAGGGAGGGGAGTCAGCAGGAGGTTTCTATGTCAGTGTTTGATCTGACCCCGTGAGGCTGAGGGAGGGCTGTCTGCAGGAGGTTTCCGTGTCAGTGTTTGATGTGACACCGTGAACCTGAGGGAGGGGAGTCAGCAGGAGGTTTCCGTGTCAATGTTTGATCTGACACCGTGAGGCTGAGGGAGGGGAGTCAGCAGGAGGTTTCCGTGTCAGTGTTTGATCTGACCCCGTGAGGCTGAGGGAGGGGAGTCAGTAGGAGGTTTCTGTGTCAGTGTTTGATCTGACACCGTGAGGCTGAGGGAGGGGAGTCAGCAGGAGGTTTCCGTGTCTGTGTTTGATCTGACATCGTGAGGCTGCGGGAGGGGAGTCAGCAGGAGCTTTCCGTGTCTGTGTGTTATCTGACACAGTGAGGCTGAGGGAGGGGAGTTAGCAGGAGGTTTCCGTGTCAGTGTTTGATCTGACCCCGTGAGGCTGAGGGAGGGGAGTCAGCAGGAGGTTTCCGTGTCAGTGTTTGATCTGACCCCGTGAGGCTGAGGGAGGGGATTCAGCAGGAGGTTTCCGTGTCAGTGTTTGATCTGACCCCGTGAGGCTGAGGGAGGGGAGTCAGCAGGAGGTTTCCGTGTCAGTGTTTGATCTGACACCGTGAGGCTGAGGGAGGGGAGTCAGCAGGAGGTTTCCGTGTCAGTGTTTGATCTGACCCCGTGAGGGTGAGGGAGGGGAGTCAGCAGGACGTTTCCGTGTCAGTGTTTGATCTGACACCGTGAGGCTGAGGGAGGGGGGTCAGCAGGAGGTTTCTGTGTCAGTGTTTGATCTGACCCCGTGAGGCTGAGTGAGGGGAGTCAGCAGGAGGTTTCTGTGTCAGTGTTTGATCTGACACCGTGAGGCTGAGGGAGGGGATTCAGCAGGAGGTTTCCGTGTCAGTGTTTGATCTGACCCCGTGAGGCTGAGGGAGGGGAGTCAGCAGGAGGTTTCCGTGTCAGTGTTTGATCTGACACCGTGAGGCTGAGGGAGGGGAGTCAGCAGGAGGTTTCCGTGTCTGTGTTTGATCTGACACCGTGAGGCTGAGGGAGGGGAGTCAGCAGGAGATTTCCGTGTCTGTGTTTGATCTGACACCGTGAGGCTGAGGGAGGGGATTCAGCAGGAGGTTTCCGTGTCAGTGTTTGATGTGACACCGTGAGGCTGAGGGAGGGGAGTAAGCAGGAGGTTTCTGTGTCAGTGTTTGATGTGACACCGTGAGGCTGAGGGAGGGGGTGTCAGCAGAATGTTTCCGTGTCTGTGTTTGATCTGACACCGTGAGGCTGATGGAGGGGAGTCAGCAGGAGGTTTCTATGTCAGTGTTTGATCTGATCCCGTGAGGCTGAGGGAGGGGAGTCAGCAGGAAGTTTCCGTGTCAGTGTTTGATGTGGCACCGTGAACCTGAGGGAGGGGAGTCAGCAGGAGGTTTCCTTGTCTGTGTTTGATCTGACACCGTGAGGCTGAGTGAGGGGAGTCACCAGGAGGTTTCCGTGTCTGTGTTTGATCTGACACCGTGAGGCTGAGGGAGTGGAGTCAGCAGGAGGTTTCCGTGTCCGTGTTTGATGTGACACCGTGAGGCTGAGGGAGGGGGGTCAGCAGGAGGTTTCCGTGTCAGTGTTTGATCTGACACCGTGAGGCTGAGGGAGGGGGGTCAGCAGGAGGTTTCCGTGTCAGTGTTTGATCTGACCCCGTGAGGCTGAGGGAGGGGAGTCAGCAGGAGGTTTCCGTGTCAGTGTTTGATCTGACACCGTGAGGCTGAGGGAGGGGAGTCAGCAGGAGGTTTCCGTGACAGTGTTTGATCTGACCCCGTGAGGCTGAGGGAGGGGAGTCAGCAGGACGTTTCCGTGTCAGTGTTGGATCTGACACCGTGAGGCTGAGGGAGGGGGGTCAGCAGGAGGTTTCTGTGTCAGTGTTTGATCTGACCCCGTGAGGCTGAGTGAGGGGAGTCAGCAGGAGGTTTCTGTGTCAGTGTTTGATCAGACACCGTGAGGCTGAGGGAGGGGAGTCAGCAGGAGGTTTCCGTGTCAGTGTTTGATGTGACACCGTGAGGCTGAGGGAGGGGGGTCAGCAGGAGGTTTCCGTGTAAGTGTTTGATCTGACACCGTGAGGCTGAGGGAGGGGAGTCAGCAGGAGGTTTCCGTGTCTGTGTTTGATGTGACAACTTGAGGCTGAGGGAGGGGAGTCAGCAGGAGGTTTCTGTGTCTGTGTTTGATCTGACACCGTGAGGCTGAGGGAGGGGAGTCAGCAGGAGCTTTCCGTGTCTGTGTTTGTTCTGACCCCGTGAGGCTGAGGGAGGGGAGTCAGCAGGAGGTTTCCGTGTCAGTGTTTGATCTGACCCCGTGAGGCTGAGGGAGGGGAGTCAGCAGGAGGTTTCCGTGTCAGTGTTTGATGTGACTCCGTGAGGCTGAGGGAGGGGAGTCAGCAGGACGTTTCCGTGTCAGTGTTTGATCTGACACCGTGAGACTGAGGGAGGGGGGACAGTAGGATGTTTCCGTGTCTGTGTTTGATCTGACACCGTGAGGCTGAGGGAGGGGAGTCAGCAGGAGGTTTCTATGTCAGTGTTTGATCTGACCCCGGGAAGCTGAGGGAGGGGAGTCAGCAGGAGGTTTCCGTGTCAGTGTTTGATGTGACACCGTGAACCTGAGGGAGGGGAGTCAACAGGAGGATTCCGTGTCAGTGTTTGATACGACCCCCTGAGGCTGAGGGAGGGGAGTCAGCAGAAGGTTTCCGTGTCAGTGTTTGATTTGACACCGTGAGGCTGAGGGAGGGGAGTCAGCAGGAGGTTTCTGTGTCACTGTTTGATCTGACACCGTGAGGCTGAGGGAGGGGAGTCAGCAGGAGGTTTCCGTGTCTGTGTTTGATCTGACACCGTGAGGCTGACGGAGGGGAGTCAGCAGGAGGTGTCCGTGTCAGTGTTTGATCTGACCACGTGAGGCTGAGGGAGGGGAGTCAGCAGGAGGTTTCCGTGTCTGTGTTTGATCTGACCCTGTGAGGCTGAGGGCGGGGAGTCAGCAGGAGGTTTCCGTGTCAGTGTTTGATCTGACACCGTGAGGCTGAGGGAGGGGAGTCAGCAGGAGGTTTCCGTGTCTGTGTTTGATCTGACACCGTGAGGCTGAGGGAGGGGAGTCAGCAGGAGGTTTCCGTGTCTGTGTTTGATCTGACGACGTGAGGCTGAGGGAGGGGAGTCAGCAGGAGGTTTCCATGTCAGTGTTTGATCTGACATCGTGAGGCTGAGGGAGGGGAGTCATTAGGAGGTTTCTGTGTCAGTGTTTGATCTGACACCGTGAGGCTGAGGGAGGGGAGTCAGTAGGAGGTTTCCGTGTCTGTGTTTGATCTGACCCCGTGAGGCTGCGGGAGGGGAGTCAGCAGGAGGTTTCCGTGTCTGTGTTTGATCTGACACAGTGAGGCTCAGGGAGGGGAGTCAGCAGGAGGTTTCCGTGTCTGTGTTTGATCTGACATCGTGAGGCTGAGGGAGGAGAGTCAGCAGGATGTTTCCGTGTCAGTGTTTGATCTGACACCGTGAGGCTGAGGGAGGGGAGTCAGCAGGAGGTTTCCGTGTCAGTGTTTGATATGACCCCGTGAGGCTGAGGGAGGGGAGTCAGCAGGAGGTTTCCAAGTCAGTGTTTGATCTGACCCCGTGAGGCTGAGGGAGGGGAGTCAGCAGGAGGTTTCCGTGTCAGTGTTTGATGTGACACCGTGAGGCTGAGGGAGGGGAGTCAGCAGGAGGTTTCCATGTCAGTGTTTGATCTGACCCCGTGAGGCTGAGGGAGAGGAGTCAGCAGGACGTTTCCGTGTCAGTGTTTGATCTGACACCGTGAGGCTGAGGGAGGGGGGTCAGCAGAATGTTTCCGTGTCTGTGTTTGATCTGACACCGTGAGGCTGAGGGAGGGGAGTCAGCAGGAGGTTTCTATGTCAGTGTTTGATCTGACCCCGTGAGGCTGAGGGAGGGGAGTCAGCAGGAGGTTTCCCTGTCAGTGTTTGATGTGACACCGTGAACCTGAGGGAGGGGAGTCAGCAGGAGGTTTCCGTGTCTGTGTTTGATCTGACACCGTGAGGCTGAGGGAGGGGAGTCAGCAGGAGGTTTCCGTGTCAGTGTTTGATGTGACACCGTGAGGCTGAGGGAGGGGGGTCAGCAGGAGGTTTCCGTGTCAGTGTTTGATCTGACACCGTGAGGCTGAGGGAGGGGAGTCAGCAGGAGGTTTCCGTGTGTGTGTTTGATCTGACACCGTGAGGCTGACGGACGGGAGTCAGCAGGAGGTTTCTGTGTCTGTGTTTGATCTGACACCGTGAGGCTGACGGAGGGGAGTCAGCAGGAGGTTTCCCTGTCAGTGTTTGATCTGACCCCGTGAGGCTGAGGGAGGGGAGTCAGCAGGAGGTTTCCGTGTCTGTGTTTGATCTGACCCTGTGAGGCTGAGGGAGGGGAGTCAGCAGGAGGTTTCCCTGTCAGTGTTTGATCTGACACCGTGAGGCTGAGGGAGGGGAGTCAGCAGGAGGTTTCCGTATCTGTGTTTGATCTGACACCGTTAGGCTGCGGGAGGGGAGTCAGCAGGAGGTTTCCGTGTCAATGTTTGATCTGACACCGTGAGGCTGAGGGAGGGGAGTCAGCAGGAGGTTTCCGTGTCAGTGTTTGATCTGACACCGTGAGGCTGAGGGAGGGGAGTCAGCAGGAGGCTTCTGTGTCAGTGTTTGATCTGACACCGTGAGGCTGAGGGAGGGGAGTCAGCAGGAGGTTTCCGTGTCATTGTTTGATCTGTCACCGTGAGGCTGAGGGAGGGGAGTCAGCAGAATGTTTCCGTGTCTGTGTTTGATCTGACACCATGAGGCTGAGGGAGGGGAGTCAGCAGGAGGTTTCTATGTCAGTGTTTGATCTGACCCCGTGAGGCTGAGGGAGGGCTGTCTGCAGGAGGTTTCCGTGTCAGTGTTTGATGTGACACCGTGAACCTGAGGGAGGGGAGTCAGCAGGAGGTTTCCGTGTCAATGTTTGATCTGACACCGTGAGGCTGAGGGAGGGGAGTCAGCAGGAGGTTTCCGTGTCAGTGTTTGATCTGACCCCGTGAGGCTGAGGGAGGGGAGTCAGTAGGAGGTTTCTGTGTCAGTGTTTGATCTGACACCGTGAGGCTGAGGGAGGGGAGTCAGCAGGAGGTTTCCGTGTCTGTGTTTGATCTGACATCGTGAGGCTGCGGGAGGGGAGTCAGCAGGAGCTTTCCGTGTCTGTGTGTTATCTGACACAGTGAGGCTGAGGGAGGGGAGTTAGCAGGAGGTTTCCGTGTCAGTGTTTGATCTGACCCCGTGAGGCTGAGGGAGGGGAGTCAGCAGGAGGTTTCCGTGTCAGTGTTTGATCTGACCCCGTGAGGCTGAGGGAGGGGATTCAGCAGGAGGTTTCCGTGTCAGTGTTTGATCTGACCCCGTGAGGCTGAGGGAGGGGAGTCAGCAGGAGGTTTCCGTGTCAGTGTTTGATCTGACACCGTGAGGCTGAGGGAGGGGAGTCAGCAGGAGGTTTCCGTGTCTGTGTTTGATCTGACACCGTGAGGCTGAGGGAGGGGATTCAGCAGGAGGTTTCCGTGTCAGTGTTTGATCTGACCCCGTGAGGCTGAGGGAGGGGAGTCAGCAGGAGGTTTCCGTGTCAGTGTTTCATCTGACACCGTGAGGCTGCGGGAGGGGAGTCAGCAGGAGGTTTCCGTGTCTGTGTTTGATCTGACACCGTGAGGCTGACGGACGGGAGTCAGCAGGAGGTTTCCGTGTCTGTGTTTGATCTGACACCGTGAGGCTGAGGGAGGGGAGTCAGCAGGAGGTTTCCGTGTCAGTGTTTGATGTGACACCGTGAGGCTGAGGGAGCGGGGTCAGCAGGAGGTTTCTGTGTCAGTGTTTGATCTGACACCGTGAGGCTGAGGGAGGGGAGTCAGCAGGAGGTTTCCGTGTCAGTGTTTGATCTGACACCGTGAGGCTGAGGGAGGGGGGTCAGCAGGAGGTTTCCGTGTAAGTGTTTGATCTGACACCGTGAGGCTGAGGGAGGGGAGTCAGCAGGAGGTTTCCGTGTCTGTGTTTGATCTGACGACGTGAGGCTGAGGGAGGGGAGTCAGCAGGAGGTTTCCGTGTCAGTGTTTGATCTGACCCCGTGAGGCTGAGGGAGGGGAGTCAGCAGGAGGTTTCTGTGTCTGTGTATGATCTGACACCGTGAGGCTGAGGGAGGGGAGTCAGCAGGAGCTTTCCGTGTCTGTGTTTGTTCTGACACCGTGAGGCAGGGGGAGGGTAGTCAGCAGGAGTTTTCCGTGTCAGTGTTTGATCTGACACCGTGAGGCTGAGGGAGGGGAGTCAGCAGGAGGTTTCCGTGTCTGTGTTTGATCTGACACCGTGAGGCTGAGGGAGGTGAGTCAGCAGAAGGTTTCTGTGTCAGTGTTTGATGTGACACCGTGAAGCTGAGGGAGGGGAGTCAGCAGGATGTGTCCGTGTCATTGTTTGATCTGACCCCGTGAGGCTGAGGGAGGTGAATCAGCAGGAGGATTCCGTGTCAGTGTTTGATCTGACCCCGTGAGGCTGAGGGAGGGGAGTCAGCAGGAGGTTTCCGTGTCAGTGTTTGATCTGACCCCGTGAGGCTGAGGGAGGGGAGTCAGCAGGAGGTTTCCCTGTCAGTGTTTGATCTGACACCGTGAGGCTGTGGGAGGGGAGTCAGCAGGAGGTTTCTGTGTCAGTGTTTTATCTGACACCGTGAGGCTGTGGGAGGGGAGTCAGCAGGAGGTTTCTGTGTCAGTGTTTTATCTGACACCGTGAAGCTGTGGGAGGGGAGTCAGCAGGACGTGTCCTTGTCATTGTTTGATCTGACCCCGTAAGGCTGAGGGAGGGGAGTCAGCAGGATGTTTCTGTTTCAGTGTTTTATCTGACAACGTGAGGCTGAGGGAGGGAACTCAACAGGAGGTGTCCGTGTCAGTGTTTGATCTGACACAATGAGCTTCAAACCTCCTCCAAACCTTCCCCCTTCGCTATCTCTCTCTCCTTCCCCAAACCCTACACTCCACTCTATCTCTTTAACCTCCTCCAAACCATCCACCCATCCCATCTATGTAACTTCCTCCTGCCCCTACCGCCTTCGCTATCTTTCTAACACCCTGCATACACTATAACCCTTTTATATCTCTCCAACTTCATCCAAACCCGACACCCCTCCCTATCTCCTTAACCCTCTCCAAATACTGCACCCTCCCTATCTCTCTAAACTCCTCCGAACACTCCTCCCTTCCCTATCTCTTCATCCTACTCTAGACCCTGCTCCACACTCTATCTCCTTAACCCATTCTAAATCCTGCTCCCCTCCCTATCTTTCTGACCCCTCCAAACCCTATACCTCTCCCTACTTACTCAACCCCACCAAACCCTTTCCCTATCACTCTAATCCCCTCCAATCCATGCACCCTTCCCTATTTCTCTAACCTGCTCCAAACCCTATGCTACTCCGTATCTCTCTCAAAGCCTGCACGCCTCCCTATCTCTCTAACCCCCTCCAAACCTACACATTTCCCTATCCGTCTAACCCCCTCCAATCCGTAACCCTTCTCTATCTCTCTAACCTCCTGCAAACCCTATATTGCTCCATAACTCTCTCAAACCCTGCACGCCTCCCTATCTCTCTAATCGACTCCCCAAACCCTACACCCCTCATTATATCTCTAAGACCCTCCCAAATCATATACTACTCCCTATCTCTCTCAACCCGCTCATACTACCCGCTAATGTTTTATCACGCCTCATATTTACGCTTCTACTGCCGTTTTAAGTTTAGCCCTACACATATGGTCGTTGCCTCCATTGACCTGCTCAATTTGTACCTGCTCGAAGCTTCTCTTTCCGATTTAATTCCCTTCTTACTGCAGCAACTGACTCCATAACTAATAATGCAACACCTCCTCCTCCTTTACCCCTCTCCTGTGCTGTCTATAGTTCTTTTACCGCTGAATATTGAGTTGTCAGCCCTGATCCCCTTCAAACACATCTCTGTAATGGCAAAAATGTCACAATTCCACGTGTCAGCTCGTTCCTTTATCACATCTGTCTGTCCGATAATATACCCAACATTAAGGGAAAGCACATGCAGCCTGGAACATAACCCCGAGAATACTCTGTACTTCGGAGTTCTTCAGTCATTCACTGCTCGTTATCAAGCTGTCCAATTCATGAACCAAAACTGTAACTCTGGGACTGAATGAATATTTGTTGAATTGTAATTTCGTTTTCAGTAAATGTATTCATCAAATGCAACTTTCCACAACTGAACAGTCAGCTCTAAATACAACGGGTTTCTGCTGATTAATTGCCTGCTCAGTGTGCAGAGGGGACAGCCCTATGTAATGGAGAAAGTGAGGCCATCAGATGCTGGTGATCAGATTCGAAGTGTGTGGCGCTGGAAAAGCACAGCTTGTCAGGCGGCATTTGAGGAGCAGAAGAGTCAAAGCTTTGGGCATCAGCCATTCATCAGGAAGGCTTTGGTGCCTTCCCATGTTTTCCATTCCAAGGTTATTGGGAACCATATGTGTTCAGGAAAGCAGTACTGTATAGAGCCCTGAAATGGAAAGCAGTCAATCAGATGATTGGACAGCGAGTAGACATGTTGAGGTGAAGTACAGACTGATTGAAATACAAACATAGGGATAGATAAATTTCCTAGTCCAGACGGGATCCACCCTGGCTTACTACAGGAAGAGAGGGAAGAGATTACTGCACCTTTGGAGATGATCTTTGCGTCCTCACTCTCCATTGGAGTAGTGCTCGATGATTGGAGGGTGGCAAATGTTTCTCCCTTGTTCAGGAAATGGAATAGGTATAATCCTGCGAATTACAGACCAGTCAGTTTACATCAGCATTGGGCAAATTTTTGGAGAGAATTCTGAGAGACAGAATATATGGTTACTTGCAAATGATCGTTTGGTTAGAAATAGTCAGCATGGCGTTGTGAGGGGCAGGTCATGCCTCATAAACCTTACTGAATTCTTTGAGGATGGGATCAAACACATTGAAGAAGCGAGAGTAGTGGATGTGGAGTACATGGCTTTTTAACCAGGCGTTTGGTAAATTTCCCCATAGTAGGTTCATTCAGAAAGTAAGGACGCATCAGATACAGGGAAACCGGCCTGTCTGTCTTCAGAATGAACTGGCCCATAGAAAACAGAGGGAGTGGTAAATGGCAAGTATTCAGTCTGGAGCTCGGTGACCATTGGCGTTCCTTTGGGATCGGTTCTGGTACCTCTAGTGTTTGTGATATTTATAAATGACTTTGATGTTTTCAATTTAACAAAGCTTGGTGAAATTATGGGTAGTTGGAGTGCTATTGTAGTTTGCACGGGACATTAATAGGATGCTGAACTGGGCTGAACCTGGAGTTCAACCTGGAAAATTGTAAAAAAATTCAGTTTGGAAGATCGAATTTGAATGCATAAAAAACGGTTAAATGTAGGATTCATATATTGTGGAAGAACAGTGGGATCTGATGATCCATGTCATAGCTCGCACAAAGTTGCCACCCAGGTTGATAAGGTTCTTAAGAAGCCGGATGATGTTTTCATTGGCAGGGGGATTGAGTTTAAGTAGTGGGGTTAAACTGCAGCTCTATGGAACACTGCTGAGATCACATTTGGAATGTTGTGTTCCGTACTGGTCGCCTCATTGAAAGACGTGGAAGCTTTGGTGAGCATACTGAGGAAATTTTTCAGGACGCTGCTTGGACTGGAGAGCAGGTCTTACAAAGGAAAATTCAGGGAACTAGATTTTTTTTCTCATTGGATCGAAGAAGAATGGAACGTAACTTGATAGAGGTGGACAAAATGATTAGAGGCATAGATAGAATGGATAGCCATAGACTTTCAGCCAGGACGGAAATAGCTATCATGAGGTGGCATGAGTTTTAGGTAATTGGAGGAATATTTATGGGAGATGCCCGAGGTAGGTTCTTTACACAGAGAGTGTGGGTGTGTGGGTAGGCACATGAATGATCGTACAATGAAAGGTATGTAGGTTAGTCTGATCTTAGAACAGAATAAAAGCTCGGCAGGACGTTAAGGGCTGAAGGGCCTGTACTATGATTACTGTTTCACCAAGCTTATAGATTCTCATCAATTCTTGAATGTGTGAGGGAGTGATGTGTGGGAGATCAGGAAGCTTTGAACGGGTGTTAGGTCCAAACTTACATTTATAGTATGCATTGTTACAATCACCTGAGTGACAGTACAATATGTGCGTGGTAACATACACCAGGCAGAATCCGCCAAGTGCAGTTATTAACGTGCTTCTTGGCCTGCCATTTGCTGCTGTTTACTGCATTCTATTCTATTGGGTGAACCATGTATTAATCCCTGGCCATCCGCAGAGATGTAAAATTTGATTTTAATACTGGTGATAATGAAGGTGGCATTTATTGGATAGGGTTTCAGAGGTTTCTTTGTGAGACTCAGGATAGGGCATCAGACTGTCAGCTTTTTAACGTCTTTTCCCAACATCCGGTCCCAGGTGCAGATGTATGGAGTCTGGGAGGCAGGCTAGTTGTCAGCATCATCAGTAAGTTGTGCGGTGTGATTCTGACACTGCATGTCGACACATCTGCCACTGGGCCAGGCTCCGACTGAAGATGATTTTTTAAAACCTGGTTGCTGGTCAGCCATTGATATCTAATTTGGGCATCATTTGTAGCTACACTGAGACCAGTGATAGTCTGTTAGCGAGCTCCCACCTTTCCCAGGATGATTTCCAAATTATATGTTGTGAAGAAATGTTTGACTGACTGCCCTGACCCAGGTTAGAAACTGTTTGCACATTTTTAGGAGCAGGTCAGTGTGTCAATCAGCATCACAGGCAACTGTGAATTCCAGTAACACTGTAAATGATTCCAAATCTTTTGGAAGCCATTTTTAGTGTCGCTCATTGCAAGGTGTTGAGTTTCCTGACCCGAACAATAATCAGCTGTTAGCTATGTTTCGTGAATTGGGCAAACATGAGATGTGAAGTCTGATTATTCAACTGAACTATAATCTCTGAAAACAATTATGTCGATTCTACATTTATGGGAGTAAAGTATAAAATCCTGTCAAGATTTTGTAACACAAAAATAAAGAATGCACATTTTATTTCATATCAAATAAAGAACATGGTACCTAACTGTTATGATCAGAATTATGTATTCAATGTCAGGATTCAAAACAATGCATTGCCACTCCAACATTTTGAAAATGGTAGGCTTCTGAATGATTACATGGTCGAAGTGAGTAAACTATTGAACAATCAAATAGAATTAGCGCTCTTATACATTGATTATATAAAAATCAGTTTAATTTCTCACTGAAATGTACGAGCTTCAGCTAATAGCCAGAAATTAAGAAATGGCAATAATTCAACATGTACTGTAAATGATTTATGTTATCAAATTTTAAAACTTCCAATTTTTAGAAAGAATGATACTTAATATGAAATGTGGACAATGAAAAAAAAGATGGACGTATTATGGTATGTGGGAAAAGTCAGACCTTTTCAAAGAGATTTGTGCCAAAGCAATGACATTTGTTTTAGTAATCAGAATATAGCATTTAAAATATTCATGTTCTGAGTAATAAATAGACTACATAATGAGGCTGGAGGAGAAAGTGAGGTCTGCAGATGCTGGAGATCAGAGCTGAAAATGTGTTGCTGGTAAAGCACAGCAGGTCAGTCAGCATCCAAGGAACAGGAGAATCGACGTTTCGGGCATAAGCCCTTCATCAGGAATCCGATGAGGCTTAATGAGGCTGACCTTGCAATACTTGCATTTTAAATGCTTATCCTACACCAAATAATCAGATATTTGCGAGCATTTACAACGGGAAATAATCCGATACTGACTTTTATTTGCATCAGACATGATAGAGTACAACACTTATAAGTAAGGAGGAGGCCATTGGCCACTGCGTGTGCACCAGCTCCAGTAATGTTTCCCAAGCACATTCCATTTGCCAGCCTTATCTCTGTAGCCCATTAAATTCATAATTTTCAAATGTTTGTCCAATTCTTGATTGCATCGTCATCTACAACTCTCCCAGGCAGTCTATTCTAAATCCTCACAACTCTCTCAATAACGAAGTGTTAATATATCTCAGTCCCAGCTCTTTTGCAGATCATCTTGAAATTAGAACTCATTGAAGCTGTAATGCCAACTAACGGAAACAGATTATTCCTGTGTTACTCTGCAACTTTATTCATACTTTTGAGCACTACAATAAGTTCACATCTTTGTCTGTTCTGCCCCAGGAAGAATAAACCTTGCAAGTACTGTAACAAACACTACATCGGAAAAACAGGCAGAAAACTAGCCACCTGGATACATGAACAATAATTAGCCGGAACAAAAAGTCATGACCTACTATCACTAGATCTTTACATACGGATGAGGAAGTATATCATTTTGAGTGGGTCTGCACATCCATCTAGGACAAGCCAAACAGAGACACGCGCGAGAATTCCTAGAAGCATGGCATTCCAACCGGAAATCCATCAACAAAAACATTGATTTTGATTCCATCTAACACTCTCTGAGGAAAAGGACCAGGCATGAAATCACCAATACTGGAAATTACATCACTGACTCAAGGAAATCTAAACACTTAAATAGCAAGTGGGACATAACACTAGCATTTCACCGGAGGCTCACTGATAATGTTTACTAGTATAGTGATGAGCCATCTGAAAATGAACTCTCCAACTCAGCGAGCAAACTGACATCCAGAAGAAACGCAAGTTCTCTCATCCTTTCTTTAACTAAATCCTTCATTCCAGTTACCATTCTGATTATTTATAAGGTTATTGGTATTCTTCTGCAAAGTAATGTATTTTCTGTCTGATTGTGTGTGTGTGAGAGAGAGAGACAGAACAATCCTCTGTAATCTCTGAATTACTCCCCGTGCCATATGGAAAAGAGGTAAGGATTAGGACGGCAGTATAGCTTAACATGTTGTTTAAAAGCTAGTTCAAAGTTGATGGTTTCAGATTTTTGTATCATTGGGATTTCATCCACAACATGTGGGACCTGTACAACAAAAAGACAGATTGCATCTTAACTGGAGGAGTAACAACATCCTTTTGGGCAGGTTTGCTAATGCAAGTCGAATAGATTTAAATTAATAAACCAGGAGTTTGGTAACCAAAGCAGCGGGTCAGAAAGTGAGTAGAAGGTCGAGATGAATAGCACATCAGGCATGGCCAGTCTAACGACCATGCTGAGGGAAGGAATCATATCAGTTCACATTGTGAGATGGAAGTTAGAATAAATGATAGAGATGAGGCTCAGGTTTATCAGCGATTCACAAATGAGGATGGAGAGTGTGGGGGATGTGAGGGATTGAAGTGTGAGAGATCAGGAAGACAGTGCACAAGAAAATATTAAAGGGGAAAGAGGTTGAGTTGGAGTGGGGTGGGGAATCCTGTGATAAACAACTGGCAGCAAAACACAGGAAAACTTGCTTTTTATCAAAGTGAATACCTGGTAAGGAATCATGCTTCAGAGAAATAGCACCCTCATAGCTAGAAGTCTGCATTATATTGAAGGAAAATCTGTGTCGATGACTTTGTTGTAGCTATAATAATAGTGCAAACAACTGGAAAAATGCTCGTGCTGTTGTTGGACAATGCTTACACTGGGAATGTGAATTACCCTGGATGTTCCCAGAGACGGCTTGGTTGCTGTAGGTGGACAAAGGGCTGAAGCTCCATGAGATGATGCTGGTTTGTAATCTCGCCACTTACTGAGTCCAGTCAAATGAACAAACCAGCAACTGCCATTGCTTATTGCTTCCGAATATATCAGACTGTTCAGGGCTGCCACCGCATAGAATAATGCAACGAAGAAAAGGTCTATCACGTCTGTGCCAACAGGTGCACATCCAAACGCTTTTTAAACGTTTGTGAGGTTATCAGCCTCAACCACCCTCCTCGGCAATGCATTCCAGATTCATACCACCCTCTCAGCTCGAAACACATTGCACAAATACTCTCTCAATCCCCTGCCTTTCACTTTGACTCAGGGAAAAATCTTCTGTTTATTTTTCCTCTCCATACCCCTTATGCACTTGTACACCTGAACCAGGTTCCCTCCTGAACCTTCCTTGCTACAAAGAAAGAACGAGCAAATGTAGCCCTCCCCATTCATAGTTTTGAGTACTCAATTGTCTTATTACTCTGACATGCATCATCCCACATTTATCAGTGTTAAATTTCATCGGCCAATGTTCGGGCTATCTGAATAATCTATTTATATCCTCCCATAGCCTAACCCTTTCCTCCTGACTGTGAGCCACTCCGCTCAGCTTTGTGTCATCAACAGCATTGGTCATTATTCCACAGCATTGGTCATTATTCCACTGCCCAACCCCACCCCCTCATCTTCCACATGCTCACCATCGTCAACTATGAATATTACAAACAAAGCATGGTTTCCTTCCTGTTCTCCAGATGTTATTCAGAGGAAGATTTGAGAATTCCAGTCTCTGGTTTTTCTTATTTTGGTCACTTTACAGTGTGATATGGTTAACATCTTTTATGAGGAAGCCACAAATAACATTTTCGACACAGATTTGAAATCACTTTTTAGACTTTACCCCTCTGCATGTTTTATTCAGTAAACTTGTAAATAATTTTTGATGAACTAGGGTTTGGCATCTTGCGCTGGAACATTAGCATTTTGGAGGCACTGATTTTTGTAACATTCCCTGCAATAGCCAGAGCTAAAGAAATTTTTCATCTGCAGGATGGACACGGACTAATTCATTATTTGTTTAAATCAGCTAGTGTGATGAGGATAAATATTCACTTAAATTTTATGTTATGGACAAATTGCAGGAGGTCAAATCATATTCTCATGTCTATTTGAATCGGAAGCAAATACATACTGTAAAAAAATCAAAATTGTTGAAACTCCACATTCGATGAGAAAAAAAACTGTCGTCTCCACTTGATGGAGAAACAGAAATAGAGAGTACATGTACAATCTGAACAAGAATGAAGTAATAGAAAAGAAAATATACAAAATAATTTCTTAATTTTGAATGGAAACCTGATCTCGATTTTCCTGAACAATGATGTTTTTGCACCCAATCACGCTTCCCCAAAAACAAGCTTTTCCCTGTCATTAAAATTTCATCCGCCATTATTCTCCTCCGTCCTACTCTTTCCTCACACTGTTATTTTCCTTGCACTACCCCTTCTGCTGCACATGCTCTTCCACTGATGATCTCCCTTTACACCCTCCTTCTGCCACTCCCACTGTAAGTTACACCAATTCCCCAGTTACTCCCTCGTCGTCTGACCATCGCATTCCCTTTTTACTTTCCAACTGGGATGATGGGAGCTGTTGGCTTCTGTGCTGCTATTAATCATCAGTGAATGATGAGATTGGGATGATCAATGTCCAGTTGGAAAAGACAATAGTGTATTTCTGTCACTGCCTGATGCACCGTGAACAGGATGGTTTTGTTCCCCATGGTACAGAGTGGAGTGTCTTTCTGTCTCTCTGTCACAGCACTCAATCAAACAGCCTCACCACAAATAGGATGAACCTCTTCTCGGAATCAGAAGTCCATGCACCAGTTTTCCTTTAAACTTTGTGAGTATAGTGAGCACATTGTTCGAACAAGCTGTGTTCAATCATTTTGCTTTTTATTCTTTTAAGAATTTTCCAATGACATTTGAGGTGAGATCAGAGTAATTTGCCTTGCATCAAAGTAGTATTTGACTCATGTGGCA
Organism: Chiloscyllium plagiosum; assembly: GCF_037043375.1. Classification (NCBI taxonomy): domain Eukaryota; kingdom Metazoa; phylum Chordata; class Chondrichthyes; order Orectolobiformes; family Hemiscylliidae; genus Chiloscyllium; species Chiloscyllium plagiosum. The sequence continues at coordinate 63,328,451 of NW_028270177.1, read as the reverse complement.
TCACGGACCCTGAGTAAACTGTGGTCAATGGGAATCGGAGGATATTCTGTCCTGGTAATTTCCTCACTGAACAATGACACATTCCCCAGAGATTTTGAGAATGCCAAATAAACTCTGCCCTTCTAGTGCCTTCCAAAACCATGGGTAAATTTGTCCTGTTATTAACATCAACATAAATTACGTTTTCACAGTTTGGTCTAAAATCTCAGAAAAGTAAGACCTTGCTGGTTGAGTGTCACCCCAATGAAATCAGGGCGTTACAATAAGATTACCATTCAGATTATTTTCACTCCCTTTCTTTCTGAGGACGTATAGTGTGATGTCAGCACCACTGATATCAACATTTTATCTGTCCAAACGCATCACATCTCATTGGCTCAAGGCTGCACCGCTCCTGAATTCTATTTCTTTCTCCGGCTCATTCGCCATGCTCATCAGATATATGAGGCCCAGAAGATACAATAACACAGAGATGCCTATGACCCCTTGGAACCTGCCTCCCCATCCGTGCCCTGTACGCTGACTGCATCCACTCGCCCAAATGCACTTCTTGTCGTATCTTCACCATCCCATCGTTCAGATCAGACAATTTGCCACAATTCAGAAAAAAATGAAAGAGCTGGAGAAAAACTCAGCAAACCTGGCAGAATCTGAGCAGAGATGCACAGAATTAACTTTTGACTTTTCAGAAGTGACACATCATAATCAATATGTTAACTCTGTTTCTCTCTGCAGATACTTTCTCATCTGTTTTTATTTTCGTTTCTCCACCATTTTCAGTTTGTATCTCATGTTTCCATATTAATTTATTTCATGTTTCTTGACAGGTCCATATGTTGACTTTGGTTGTATTTGCACACTGTGGTCCTTTCCTGTGACAGTTGGTGTGACTGTGACACGTGTATTACGGCCGAAATCTGTTTCGTTAAGATTCAAAGAGAAAAAAATATATTGTTCTGAATATCCTGTAAATCTCAGTAAATCCACTTTGTTTGAAAACACCTTTTAGAGGCAATTGAACTTCATGAAATAATAATAATCTATTTTTAATGATGGAACACTCTGTGTCCTTCATTGAACAAGCTTGTCTCCCCCCTCCATAAACTTTCAATGCCTATCACAGAATTATTACAGCAAAAGTGGAGGAAACTCAACCCATTGTCTCTTCCAGCTTAGAATGAACTGTATCTCTACTGTTATTCTGTATTGTCCCCACAGACCTTCTTATTTTGTTATTACTGCCTGCTTTTAATTGTAAGTATCCTACCAGATATGAACAATATGATCCATCTCAAACAAAAACAGGAATAGGAATGAAAGCTTGGCAGGTCTGGCAGTATGTTTCAGGTCCGTTGACCCTACTCAATCTGTATACTTGATTAAGTAATGTGCATATAAATATTAGTTCACTTTATCACATTTAAAATTATCCTGTTTAGTTCACACTCGGCATTGCATCTCCTTCTTGTGCATTATATTTAATTCTGTCTGTCAGAAAGAGCGATGATGATTGGGAAATATCATTGTACTCTATGCCGTCTCCACAGCCATTGCCCCCATTCCGCCCTATCTCCCAGCCAATGTCATATTCATTCGAATCTGACTCATTAATTCATAAGTCTTAATGAATAAGTTCATTGTGCTTATCACGTTTGATTTTGGACTGAGGCCAAAATGTGTAAAAGTACTGCTTTACACCTAATAAAACTGCATTAGGATGTTTGGTAATTTATATTTTAAAAAAATTACTGAACCATATTCTGTATGGAAGTTCCAACTTTGCCTTATTGGAGCAGTGAGAGGAACATTCAGAGATGTCACATTTCCTGTCTATGTTCAGGGCAACTGTGTCCAGTGACAATCTGTTGGCTGGTGTTTGTTCCTGTGGAGGAGAGATCCACACAGTAGCAACATCTTGATTGTGTTTCTTTTGTTGCGTGGATGGATTTGGGGAGAGATGGTACAACATTGCAAACGTACAACAGAGCAGAGTCATCAAGACCACGGAAAAAAAAATCTCCCTCACAACTGACTTCACGAGAGAAATTGGTGATGGGAGATGTGACCAATAGCTGGCAATGTCAATGTTCAGTCCGGTTCAGTTATATTATGAACTGAATGTGCTGTATTGAAAGCTGTAACTGCTTGGTCAGTGACTGTGATTGATGTCAGTCTCTATGCATTGTAATTCTGTCACTGGAGGGTTTCCTGCTCCTATTAGTCAGGGGTTCAGTCAGTGCTTTATCCCACTGTAGTAGCAGGTACAACAGCTCCGACAGTAACAGAGATCAGCAGCTGCGTAGACATGGAGAGGACAAATCTGAATCTGAGAATAATGGACTTGAACATTACAACAATGGAGAGGAGGTTTTCCTTGAGCCTTATCAAAATTTCCACCATTGGGAACTTCAATCATATCGATATCAGCAGTGCTGATGACTATTCTGGGCGGGTGGAAGGTGTGTTACTGACCTGAAATTATATTTTTTAAAAGCAAAGAAAAGAACAGAAAGTGCTTTTCAGAACTTAAATCAGTTGGGAAATAGTGTGAATAACGTTGGTGGCAGGGAAGTCAGCTTTGCAGGGGAAGAGGACTGAGTTGAATCGATAGAGAAAGAGAGAGATAGAACAAAAAGAGCAAATAAAGGGAATGATGATCTGCTAGCATGGAAATCGAATGTGAGATTCACCTCATTTATTTTTCACTTTTCCCATCTTCCTGACAAATCATGCCCATGTAAATACAGGTATCACCTGCTTTTCAAAAGTTCGCTTTTCGCCACTTCCCTTTCCAAATGACTTACATTAGGACCTGTTTTCGCTAACCAAAAGAAATCCAAAGAGGATTTTCACTTTTACAAAGAAAGATGTTTTTTTTCCGATACAAATTAATACTTCTTCACTTTACACCATATCAGTTTACGAAAGGAATACTGTAATTTCAGATAGGGAGGGAAACCTGTATATGTCTAAGAGCATGTTCAAAGCTTTTTGATATCCCTGTCTCTCTTTCCTGGATGTGGTCATCTTCTTATATTCCTCAATGGTATACGGGTATCACTGGCTGGGCCAGCATTATGTCACTTTTCTAGCTGCTCTTGAGAAGACCGTGTGTCACTGCAGTCCACGTGTTTGATATGATTTGATTTGATTTATTTTCATCAAATGTACAATGGAAAGCTTTGTTGTGAGATTAGTGCAGGAACATGATAGTAAACAAGAAAATACAACTCATGGGGCACTTCAACAGAGTGGGGTATATAAGGCTAAAGCTGCACAGGAGATTTGCAAACCAAGATCGCTATTAGCAAGACTAGTATTATTTGAAAAGTCAATTCATCAGTCTAATTGCGGTAGGGAAGAAGGTGTTCCTGAGTATGCTGGTCCATGTTTTCAAGCCTCTCTATCTTCTCTCTATTGGAAAAGGTTGTAAGAGATCATTACCAGTTTGGGAGAGATCTTTTCTTGTTATCAGCCTTTCGGCGACAATGAGAAGTGTAACTGGATGAAAGGTTGTCATCAGTGATGGTCTGGGCTGTGCACACAACCGTCTGTAGTTTCTTATGGTCCTGGGTACAGCAGTTATCATGTCACACGAATAGAATGCTTTCAGTTGCCAGTATACAGAGCACTGGGAGACGGGCAGTTCCAAAATAGTTAGATGTAACAGTTGGCTGTTAAATGGATATCCAAGTTCTCGTTGCTGTTTTGAAAACAATTGAACGTTCACCAGTAAATGTAAACTATGTCCATGATAGCAAAACCCAGTTGAGTTAATTGTGTTGGCAACATCGAGCCAATCAGCCATCACCTGCTTCAATTTTAAAGAGAGGCCATTGCCATCACAACGAGTGAAATAGAGTCAGACACAAAGGGAAGAAGAGAGAGAACACAGCGTGAGAAACAGATGGAGAATCAATCAAAGACAGAAAGGAAACAAAACAAGGAAACAAACACTCACATGAGCAGGGAGAAGGGGAGAGAGGAAATCCAGGGAAAGAAACAGAAGGCAGAGAAAAGGATAACACAGGGAAACAGACAGAGCGAGAGAAAACAGTGAGAGACAAAGGACACAGGGAGCTGGGGGTGGGTCACAGGGAGCTGGGGTGAGCAATGAGAGGTGCTGGGGGTGAGGACAGGAGAGAGCTGGGAATGAGCACTGGAGGGAACTAGGGGGACGGAGGTGAAGATTTATTGTTACCTGTCCCAAGGTGTACAGGCAAATCATAGTAAGCAAGGATGCACAGAACAATGGCTGTAAAACATGTCTGAAAGGCATGTCGGTTACGCTGCACAAGGCGTGCATTAGGCGAGATCAACTTGAACAAGATCAGCATTATTTGAGATTAGAGAGCCCATCCATCAGTCTCATTACAGCCAGGAAGAAGCTATTCCTGAGCCAGCTGCTCCATGTTTTCAATCATCTGTATCTTCTAAGCTGATGGAAGAAGTTGTAAGAGATCATTACTGGGTTGTGATGGGTCTTTGATAATGTTAGAACAAAGAACAAAGAACATTCCAGCACAGCAGCAAGCCTTTCGGCGTTTCAACCCTGCGCCGATCCAATTCCTCTATCTAAACCTATCGCCTATTCTCTAAGGGTCTATATCCCTATGTTCTCTGTCCATTAATATATCTTTCCAGAGACAGCTTAAATGGAACATCACTGGTCACAGTTCTCCATTTTGAGAAACTCACTTCCCCTAGTACTCTGTGCCTCCTCTTGCCCAGCCAGTTCTTTATCCACTTAGCGAGCACACACTGGACCCCATGCGACTTCATTTTCTCCATAACCCGGCCATGGCAAAAGTTATCGAATGCATTCCTGAAGTCCATTTACATGAAACTAACAGCCGTTCCCTCATCAATCAACTTTGTCACTACCTCAAAGCATCCTACTAAGTTGGTAAGACATAACCTTCCCTGCACAAAACCATGTTGTCTATCACTGATAAGACCATTTTCATCCAAATGAGAATGGATCCTATTCCTCAGTATCTTCTCCAGCAGCTTCCCTACCACTGACGTCAGGCTCACTGGTCTATATTTAACTGGATTATTCCTGCTACCCTTCTTGAACAGGGGGATTAACAATTCTCCAGTCCTCGTGACCTCAGCCATGTTCAAGGATGCTACAAACATATCTGTCAAGACACCAGCTTCTTCCTCACTCCCTTCCCTCAGTAATCTGGGATAGATGTTCACAACCTTTCTGCAGCAATGGGCTGTGTAAATTGAATCAATGGTTGAGAGGTTGGAGTCCATCATAGTCTGGGCTGTGCACTCAACCTTCTGTAGTTTCTAACGGTCCTGAGCAGAGCAGTTGCCACACCAGGCCGTTATGCACCCTGACACTACACTCTCAATGGTGCATTTATAGAAGTAGTACATGCTGAATTTCGTGAGCCACCTGAGGAAGGAGAGGCATTGTTGGAACCTCTTGACTGTCACACCTATGTGGGAACTCCAGGATAGTTTGTCAGTTATCATCATGCCGAGCAACCTGACGCTCTGCACTCCCCCAACCGTTGGTGTAGATGGGCGCGTGTTCCTCTCCTTTCTTTCTGAAGTCAATGATCAGTCCTTTACTTTTATGGAATTTGCGTGAGGTCATTATCATTACACCATGCCACCAAGCCCGCTATCTCTTGTCCCCTATCTCCTTTCTGTATTCAGACTCACCGTTTTGGTGATGTCTTCAGCGAACTTGCAGCTGGCTTTGTTTGGAATTTGGCAACATAGCCGTGTGTGTACAGGGAGTACAGTCAGGGGCTGAGGACGCACCCTTGGGGTATTCAGTGTTGAGTGTTATTGTGGCGGAGGTGCAGATATCGATCTACACAGATTGTTGTCTGTGGGTCTGAAACCGGGGATCCAGTTGCAGAGGGTGGAGAGGTGACTAAGGTTACGGAATTTTGAGATCAGTCTGGAGGGGATAATGATGTTTAAGGTGGAGCTGTCGTCAATGACCAGGAGTCTGGTGTAGGTGTCCTTGTTGTCCAGATGTCCCAGGGATGAGTGCAGACATCGGAATGTGGCATCCGTTCTGGACCTGTTACATCAGTCGGCAAATGATAAGGGATCAGGTCAGGCTGGGAGATTGGAGGGGATTTGAGCCATAACCAGCCTTTCAAATCACTTCGTGTTTATTGAGGTTAGAGCCACTGGACAGTAGTCATTAAGGCACGTTACATGTGCTTTCTCACTTACGAGGATGATGGTAGTCTTCTTGAAGCAGGTTGGGATTTTGGCTTGTAAGAGGGAGAAGCTGAACTTGTATGTGAATACCTCTACCAGTTGGTCCTCACAGGATCTGAGTACACAACCGGGAACATCGTCCAGGTCTGTCGCTTCCCTTGCCTTGACTCTCAGGAAGACTGATCATGTCTGCAGCGGTGACAGCGGGCACAGATACATCCGAGGCTGTCAGGGCAGGTTTCAGCCTGGCAGTCACACAGTCATTCATTATAGATATTACCTCCCCCACCTCCCTCCGTTTTCATCAACACACAGTGACATTGGTTGGTGTGAGCACCACACCGTTAGTTTCCAGACAGAGTGTCATCAATAGACTAGGATTATGCACCATAATGAAGTAAACTCACAACAAAAGGGGGAAGGGTGTGCTTCTACTTAGAGACAGTGGTGCAGAAAGTGAAGACTTTTAGGTGTAATTCCTGTCAAGCCACTGCTTCAACCTGAATGGAAACATGCACCTTGAGTGTTGTGCCTTGTAGATGGTGGACAGTCCTTAGGGAGCTAGGAAATGTATTATACATGGACAAATTGGACAATGGACCTGAGGGCATTTTTGCTATGTTTGCAGATGATGCAGTGATGGTTTGGTAGGCAGATAATATTGAGGAAGTGGGGAGGTTGCAGAAATACTTGGGCAGTTTCGGACTGTGGCTGATGGAACATAATATGGAATCATGTGAGATTATGCACCTTAGTTGGCGGAATAGAGACAGACACTATGTTCGAACAGGATCCATGAAATCTGAAGCACAAAAGATTTTGAAGCACTCGTCCTCTCTTATGGTTAATGTTCCGGTTCAGTTGGCAGTGACGAAAGCAAATGCAATGTGAGCATTCAGTTCAAGGGAGCAAGAATGCAAGAGTGGAGACATGCTGCTGAGAATGTAATGGGCTATTGTCAGACGGCATTTGGCATATTGTGAGCTGCTTTGGACACTGTCTCTGCGGAAATATCTGCTGGTATTGGAGGTGACCCATCCTGGGGATGACGGCTTGTCATATGAGCGGCAGTGTGTGCACTTGATGGAACTTAGAAGAATGGCGGGGTGGCGGGAGTGGGGAGCGTCTGATTGAAACTGTTCGATTACTGCAGAGATTGATACAGTCAGTGTGTAGAAGATATTTCCACTAGTCAGAGAGACAATGACAAACAGTACAGTTTCAGATTGAAGGGATGGGCTGAATGGCCTAAATATATTGCTATATCTCATGCCCTTTCGGTCATAGGGTCTATTATTCAGTGCAGAACTATAAGTCTCTGACCTGCTCTTGTAACCCTTGTGTTTATATGTTTGTTTGACTTCATGTTCTGGTCAATGGTAACCCCTGTGATATGGACGGTGTGGGGATTCAGTGTCGGCCAGTAGTCCATTAATCTGTTGAATATAAGCGCCTATCTGTGAGTCTCACCTGGCGGGAGTACATTGTCTCTATGATGATTGTCATTTTCTGTCTGGTGTTTTCAAAGGATTGATGCTGTTACGTCAATATTATTGATTTTAACAAAACAGGTGCAGTTTATCAAAGCACTCAGCAACAATAAGTTATCGAATAGTAAACACTCTTCTAATAACAGAAAAGTCTAAAATGTTCAATATTAGAAATATTGTTTTCCTGTTCATGTTCAAATCAGAGAAACAGTCCCATCGAGATGATCAACGAATTTTAAAAACTCTGTTTTGGATATGGGAATCGCTGGATGGGCCCAGCATTTCTTGCCCGTCCCTAGTTGCCCCCTTGAGAAGGTGGTGCTGAGCTATCTTCTCAAACTGCTGCAATCCACCTGCTGTGCGTTGACCCACTTGTGATTAAGGAGGGAATTCCAGGGTTTTGACCGAGCAACAGTGAAGGAATGATAATATATTTCCAACCAGTATGTTGACTGGTTTGGAAGGGAATTTGAAAGTATGGTGTTCCCAAAAGTCTAGTGCTCTTGTCATTCTAGATGGAAGTGTTTGCGAGATTGGAAGGAGCTATCTGAGGGTCTTTAGGGAATTTCTGCATTGTGTCTAGTAGATATTGCACACTGCTGCTCCTGAGCGAAAGTGGAGATGGGAGTGAATGCTTCTGGATGTGATGCAAATCAAATGGGCTTCTTTGTCCTGGATGGTGTCAAGCTTCTTTAGTGTTGTTGGGGCTACACTCTTTCAGGCAAGTGAGAATTATTCCATCTCATTCCTGACTTGTGCCTTGTAGATGGTGGACAGGCTTTGGGTGGTCAGGAGGTGAGTTACTCGCACAGTATTCCTAGCCTCCGATCTGCTCTTATGTTTGCATGGCGAGTCCAGTTGAGTTTCTGGTCAATGATAACCCCAGTATATTTAGTTATAATAATGCTGCTGAATAATAAGCAGTTATATTGTTTCTTATTGGTGCTGGTCATTGTCTGGATTTGCGAATGTCAATTGCCATTTGCCAGCTCAATCCTGGATATCGTCCAGATCTTGTTGCATTTGGGCATGAACTACTTCTGTGTCTGAGCATTTGTGAATGGTACTGAACATTGTGCAGTCATTGTCGAAAATCCCCACTTCTGACCTTATGATGGAAGGAAGGTCATTGTTGGAGCAGCTGAAGATGTTTGGACCTAGGGTATTAACCTAAGGGACTACTGCAGAGATGTTCTGTAGCTGAGATGACTTACATCCAACAACAATAACAATCTTCCTATCTGTCAGGTATGACTCCAATAATGGAGTGTTGGCCCACGATCCAATTTTAACTTGGGTTCCTTGATATCACATTTGGCAGAATGCAACCTTGATGTCAAGGACTCGAACGCAGTTCATTTTTCTTTGTTTGAACCAAGGCTGTGATGAGGTCAGGAGTTGTGTGACCTTGGCAAAACCCAAACTGGGCGTCCCTGAGCAGATTATTGCTGAACAGGTGCTGCTTGATAACACTGTTGATGACACCTTCCACTACTTTACTGATGATGGATAGTAGACTGATGAGGCGGTATTTGGATGGGCTGACTTTGTCCTGCGTTTTATGTACAGAACATACTTGAGCCGTTTTTCCCATTGTCCATTTGTAACAGTACTGGAACAGCTTGGCTAGGGGAGTGGGAAGCGCTGGAGTTCAAGTCTTCAGCACTATTGTTGTCATGTAATCAGGGCTCATAGTCTTTGCAGTATCCTGTATCTTCAATCGTATCTGGATATCAGTTAATCAAATTTGCTGAAGACTGCTATCTGTAATGATGGGGACCACGGGAGGAGGCTGAAATGGATCATCCACTCGAAACTTCTGACTGAAGATTTCTGCGAAAGCTTCAGCTTTATCACTTGCCCTGATGTGCTCGGCTCTTCCATCATTGAGGATAGGGATATTTGTGGAAACATCTACTCCAGTGAGTTTTTTAACTGTCCACCACCATTCACGATCGGATTAGCAAGATTGCAGAGCTTAAATCTGATGCATTAGTTGTGGGAGAGCTTAGATCTGTCTGGCCCTTGCTGTTTATGCTATTTGGCACGCAGGCATATGTGTTTGGAAACCTCAGCAGATTAACATTTTATCTTCATTGTTTCTGCTCCTGGCATGCCCTCCTACACTCTCTATTGAACCAGAGTTGATCTTCTGGCTTGATGGAAATGATTGATTGGGGGATATGCTGGGCCGTGACGTTAGAGATTGTGCTTGAGTACAGTTCTGCTGCTATTGATGGTCCACAGTGTCTTATGGATGCCTACTCTTGAGTTGTTAGATCTGTTCGAAGTCTGTTGCATTTAGCATGGTGGTAATGCCACACAACGCAATAGAGTTTATTCTCAATGCGACTGTGAGACTTTGTCTCCACAGAGACAGTGTGGTGGTCACTTTTACCGATTCTGTCATGGACTGATGCATCTGTAGTTTGTAGATTGGTAAGGATGAGGTCAGGTATGGTTTTTCTCCTCTCTTTCGTTCCCTCACGACCTTGTGCAGACCCAATCAAGTAGCTATGTACTTTAGGACTCGACCAGAGTGATCAGTAATCTGCTGCCAAACTACTCTTGGTTGTCGACTTTGAAATCCCCAGCCAGAATATTTTTTGTGGCCTTGCCATAGTCAGTGGTTTAACATGGAGAAGTGCTGATTCAGCTGAGCAAGGACATGACGTGGTAATCAGTAAGCGACTTCTTTGTCCATGTTCAATGGAAGCCATAGGACTTCATTGGGTTCGGAATCAAATTTAGGCGCTCCCAGAGCAACTACCTCCCGACTGTATCGCACTGAGCTGCACCCTCTGCTGGATCGGTCCTGCGTTTGGGACAGTACATATCCAGGGATGGTGATGGTGGCGTCTGGGTTATATCCGTAAGGTATGATTCCGTGAGTATGACTATGTTAGGCTGTTGTTTGAGTAGTCTGTAAGACAGTTGTCCCAATGTTGGCATAAGCCCTCAGATGTTACTAAGGAAGACTGTGCAGGTTCTACAGTGATGTTTCTAATGTTAACTTTTCTGGTGCCAAGTGCGATGCCAGATGGTCCATCGGTTTCATTTCTTTGGCACTTTGTAGCGATTGGTACAACTGAATGACATGCTAGGGCGATTCAGAGGGCGATTGAGAATCAATGATATTGCTTTGAGTCTGGAGTCGCATGTCAGCCAGTCCAGGTGAGGATGCAAGATTCCTTCATTGAAGGATATCAGTGAACTAGATGGATTTTTCTGTCAACCGGCAATGATTTCATTCTCATCAGTAGATTCTTAATTCCAGGGATTTAAAAAAATTGAATTGAATTCCCATCATCTGCCGAGGTGGGATTCGAACTCGTGTCCACAGAACAGGAGCTGATTTTCTGGATTGATAATCTAGCAATAATACCATGAGGCCTACTTGGAACCATATGTTGCACTCAGCTGCCATTTCTTGCGTTGCGCTGTTTTTTTCATGCATTGCTTATGTTATTCTGGAATCCCATCCTTCATTAAATACTGATTCAAACATACGGTCATGTCTGTCCTCCCGAAACTCGAATTTCATTCAGTCTGTTTTGTTTAAACAGACACTTCAAGGCAGCTACGCATCAGAGAAGAACAGGAAGTGATAATAGGTGGTTGTGCACCGTACCTTTCACTGGACCAGCATGTCTGCCCAGGCACCTATTTATTGTGGGTCAGAGAACCATAGAATTATTAAATCACAGATGGAGACCATTCAGCCCATTTTGGGATTACAAGCTTACCGACTGCACAATTGGAGACAGAGAAAGTGTGTGGAGGTAGATGGCGTGTGACAGAAATAAACAGAGAAAAGTAAAGTGAAGGGGGATAAACTGAAAGAGGATGGAAAGGGGAGCGACTGACTGAGCGAGAGAGGGAGAGATGTTAGATGAAGGTGACGTTAGATAGATCAGAAGACCGCATTAGGGTTGATAAGTATGGATAGACAGATGTTAAAAGTTTTATTTAGAAATTCCTCTGGACTGCAAGCCTTTTGTCTCGGCGCCATACCCTGTGAACACTATGATGATACTGGCTGTCATCCCAGATCATTTATTTCTAATAATGCCACAGAGTTGTTTATTGACAGCTAAACAGAACCCATTAGGCCAATAGATTGGTTCCATGGAGAAAGCAGAGTTTCTAAATAGACTGTGCCAAGTGCAGCAGGAACTGATAACCACCCCATTATACTGCGTGAGAAGCTGGGCCAGAGAATCTCAGTGAGGGGAATCACTGACAGAGGGGAAATCATCATCTCAGCTGTGGGTCAAATAATGATTGATAAAGTTTACATTAAATTTTTAATTTTTTTTTTTACATTGCAGTGTGGAAACAGGCCCTTCGGCCCAACAAGTCCACACCGACCCACTGAAGCGCAACCCACCCATACCCCTACATTTACCCCTGTACCTAACACTACGGGCAATTTAGCATGGCCAATTCACCTGACCTGCACTTCTTTGGATTGTGGGAGGAAACCGGAGCACCCGGAGGAAACCCACGCAGACACGGGGAGAATGTGCAAACTCCACACAGTCAGTCGCCTGACCACTTCCCTAGTTTTATAATCCACATTTCAATTTATATAGCTCAGTTTCAGGAGTGCATTTTAACAACCTTATCTCTTTATACTTTGAACATATTGGTATGTACAGAAAATTATTTGTTTCTGTATTTTTATTGCATAAACGCATTTCATTCATATTGTCTCTGCTGATTCTTTATTTTAGATGTATCATTGAATCTGTTCTTCATATGAGTTATAAAGAGTATCCTTCCAATACTGGTGACTGGGGAACATCATTGTCCCTCCGCCCAGTCTAAACAGCCATTGCCCCACTCTTCTCCATCTTCTGTCTTTTCCCCAATGCCATAATCACAACGTAATTGAAGTCCATTAAATGACACTTCATCACAGTTCCTTAACATCGATAACATCAACAACATTATCCACACCTGCCCTCTCTGATCCTGGAATAATAATCTGATTTGTGTTTGTCACGTGCAATTCTCTGTTAACATATCCATGCCATTTGTTTGTTATAATCTACGTTTTCTGAGGCACATTTTGCTATCAGATCATGGATGATAGATGTTTTCTCAATGTTTTACTGATTTTGCAATGACTGATCTGTAGTTACAGGACTTATTTCTCCACTAATGAGCAGAGAAGCATGTTGATGCACAGTTAAACCTATCGCATTACTTCCATGTACAAGGCAGACTGAATGATTACACACAATCAATATGCCATCTCCAACATTCCTTCCTTCAGTCACACTCACATATCACATCCAGAATGCATAAATGTTCAAAGTTATTTTAAATTTTAATAAACCAGCATTGAATTCAAAGAGAGTTTCTCTCTTCTATCAATAAGGGAATTCTTTCAGTGTTTTATCCCATAGTATGAGCGGGAGCATGACCAACAGCAGTAGCAGGGATCCGCAGCTCCAGAGAGAGGTGGAGGAGAGATAAGTATCTGAGAACAATGTACTGGAATGTTCCAAAAATGCACAGGAGTATATCTCTTAGTCTTTACTGGCTTTCCCAGCCTTGGATATCATTAACATATCGGATTGAAGATGTGCTGATGGTTATCCAAGCTGGTTATTATCCTATTCTTGCTATAGTTGGTGTTCCTGGTAAGTCACTCTGTCTTTCTAGTGAAATGGTCTGAACTGAATTGATGCTCTTGATATGTAGATTTTTGAAAGGTGCAAGTCAACTTTTTCAGTTTCCATCAAAAATTCCATTCCTCAGAAATTATGACTAGCAAATTATTATTTACAAATTACTCACCAATATACGAGGATGAAACACACTGTTCTCAACCTCCTTTATTCATTTTCTCCTGCAAAGCTTACATCTCCATGTCCTCCCCACATACCACTCCTGTCCAGAACCACTATTAAGACATCCCAGTCTCCTCCTCAGCCTCAGTGCAACTGCTGAATAAACATCGTTTGTGCATTTGTTAATTCCAGATACATCTGTTTCAAGTCCCTTCTTACCACGTGTCCATTGCAACATAATTGCAATTGAGGCGTTTAACGTGTTCTCTGCATAGAATCCGAAAGGTGGGAAGACAGTGTATGGTAGTCACGTCATTGGCTCATACTCTAGAGCCACAGAATAATAATTTGTTGATATCGGCTTGCCTGATGTCCTTTATAGAAGGTATTGGGTCATCCTTCCCTGGTCAGGTATCTGTGTAACTGCAAACCCATAGCACTGTGTTTTATTTTTTACTGTCCTGTGGAACAGCTGAACCAGCCACTTATTTCAAGGTCGGCAAAACATGCTGGTCTGACCAGGGCTGCACACATCCCGTGAGGGAAGAACAAAAGTGAAAGCAGCTCCCTTCCTTTGCCTATTCCCATAATCCGACAGCTGATTTCCATTCAGGTAGGCAGCCATTCACTGTTTTAGGTGTATTATTTGTGATTGAGTCTCTCCCAAGAGTGATGTCCATCTCGGTAGGCAACTCTGCTGTTGACTTTTTTGATGCTAACTTACAGATGTAAGGATGTTTTAAATTCCACATCAGTGGCAGTGCATTGTAAATGAATGGTTTGCAGTGTCACACAAAAGAAACGGAGCCATCTAAGTGAGTGAAAGAGGTTACTGGGATGAAACCTGAGAGTGTTGTTGAGGCAGTATTTGGGGTAATGTGGACTGATTTTCTCTCTTTTATACGGAGTGATCTCCTTACAAAAGGGAGAGTGAAAAGGAGTATCACCAGATTATTTACTGGTATGAGGAATGAGTGTAGATTGTTCTCTAGAGATGTGAGATAATAAGAGGTGATAGCATTGAACCCTGAGCGGGTTGGACAATCACTCCTTATATTCTAACCAGAGAATGAGGAGGTGATAAATTCCATTAGTGCCGTTTCACTCAGGGTGCATGATTCTGGATAGTTCAAGTGCCTGGGAGAGCGTTACGCCTACCCACCCCAGCCCCCACTCCCCACGGTGATTGAGAGAGACAGAGAGGTCAGGTTTTGAAAAAAAACTTTCACCACATTAGTACAGTGCAGTTGGTGTGTGATCATGCACTGAATGTCATATTATCCACCAGCCCAACAACAGCCACAATATCTTCATTCTAAAACAGTTAAATGTACCAACGGCTTCTGACCTTCATGAAGAACATGATTCCATCTTCTCAGAAATGCAAGGTGCCGCCTTGAGATTTGGAGCATAAGACGATAAGACATAGGAGCAGAAATTAGGCCAGTTAGCCCACTGAGTCTCTTCGCCATTCAATCATAGCGGATAGGTTTCTCAAACCCATTCTCCGAACTTCTCCCCGTAACACTTGATCACTGGATAATCAAAAACCTATCTATCTCCGTCTCAAATATACTCAATGTCCTTTCCTTCCAGTCACCTGTGGCAATAAATTTCAAAGATTCACCATTCTCTGGTTAAAAACGCTTCTCCTTATCACTTTTCTAAAATGTGCTCCCTTTCATCTAAGGCTGTGCCGTCGGATTCTAGTCCAATGGCAATATCTTATCAACATCCACTCTGTTTAGACCGTTCAGTATTCTGTATGTTTCCATTACATTCCCTCTCATCCTTCGAAACTTTATCAAGTATAGACCCAGAGCCCTCAAACATTCCTCATATGATAAGTTTTTCAGTACTTCGACCATTCTCGTGGAAATATTCTGCACGTGCTCCAGGGTCACTACATCCTTCTTGAGATATGGGACTCAATATTTCGCACAATACTCCAAATATGGTTTGGCTAGAGCCGTATACAACCTGTTTTACATTCAGGTCCTCTCGCATTAAACGCCATCAATAATAAATGCAATTTCGCTACTGACTACTGCCTCAGCCTGTAAGCTTACCTTGAGAGAACCCTGCACTAGAACTCCCAAGTCCCTTTGGACTTCAGATTTCTGATTTTTTCCCAATTTAGAAAATAGAGCATGCTTCTATTGTTCGCGCGAAAGTGCATGACCTCATACTTTCCAACCTTGGAATGTATCTGCCAATCTCTTTGCCTGCTCAAATCCTTCGTCAGCCTCTCTGCCTCCTCAATACGACCTGTCCATCTGCATGTCTTTGTATCGTCTGCAAACCTAGCCAGAGTTCCCTCATTTCCATCATCCAGAATGTGAACGTAACAAGTGAAAAGATACGATTCCAATGCTGAGCCTTGTGGAACACCACTTGTCAGCGACTGTCATCCTGACGACCATTTTATTCCCACTCTCTGCTTTCTGCCGGATAGACAAGCTTCTATTCATGCCACGAACTTGCCTCTAACACCATGGATCCTTATTATACTCAGTAATCTCCTCTTTGACACCTTGTCAAAGTCCTTCATGAAATCCAGGTGGATGATATCCATTGGCTGTGCCTGGTCAAGCCTGTTCATTTACTCTTAAAATAATTCCAACCGATTTGTCAGGCATGACCTTCCCTTGATGAAAACAATAGTGATCTTGCCCTATTTTACCAAAAACTTCGTAATATTCCAAAATCTCATCCTTCAATATGGATTGCGGAATCTTCCCCACGACCGAGGTTCAGCTAGTCATTTTGAATTTTTGTTTTTGTCTTTTTCCTTGCTCCCTTGTTAAAATGGGGTGTCACGTTCGTGGGTTTTCATTGCTCTGGGACCGTTTCTTACTCTAATGATTGCTCAAAGATCACCACTATCGCCCCCACTCCCTCTTCAGCTATCTTCCTTTTATCACTGCGTTGTAGTGCATCCGGTTCAGGTTATTTAACCACTTGCAGGCCATTCAGTTTTTTCTAGCACGCTTTCAATGTTGATGGCCATCGTACTCAGCCCTGGCCTCTCACTCTCTGGAATGTTAAGGTATTACTCGTATCTTCCACCGTGAACCTAACGCAAAATTCAGTTCGTCGGACTTTTTCTTTTTCAGCACTACTACTTCTGCAGTATCATTCCCCAACAGACCGATGCCCACTTTTGCTTCTCTTTTGTACTTTATATATTGAAAGGATCTTTTGCAGTCTTCCTTTATATTAGTGGCGAGTTTACCCCCATATTTAATAATCTCCCTCCTTATTTTATTTTGTTTGCCCTCTGTTCCATCTTTGTCAGCTTCCCAATCCTCCGGTTTCCCACTGCCCTTCGCCACATTATATGCTTTTGCTTTTGCTTTAACGTTATACCTGACTTTCCTAGTCAGCTATGGTTGCCTCATCCTCCCTGTACAAGACTCCTTATCCTCAGGATAAATCTCTGCTGTATCCTGAATTACTCCAAAAATTTCCTGCCATTGCTGTTGCACTATCTTTCCTGCTGGGCCCCGCTCCCAGTCAATTCTACCCAGCCCCTTTCTCATGCCTCTGCAATTGCTTTTCTTCAGCTGTAATTCTGTTACTTCTGATTTTAACTTCTCCATCTTGAGTAAATTCAATCATATTATGATCACTGCCTCCTATGATTTCCTTCACCTTAAGCTCCCCTCATCTAGTCTGCCTGCACAAGCTGCTCCGAAATGCCGTCTCATAGCCATTCCACAAATTCCTTTCCTGCAAATCACTGAAAACCTGAATTCCCAGTCCACCTGCACAATGAAATCTGACATGATCCCTGTAACGTTGCCTTCTCTACAGATCTTTCTAGTTCCTGGTATATCTTGCACCCCATCTCCTGACTGCTGTTTGGTGGCATGTGCATAACTCCAACTGCATTTTTTTCACCTTTTTGATTCCTCAATTCTACCGACACAGATTCTACACCATCTGACCTTACTTCATTTCCTTTTATTGATACAACTTCATTTCTTACTAATGAGACTAATCTCGCTCACTGCCCACCTGCCTATCTTTTCGACAGGATGAATATCCTTAAATATTCAGCTCTCAATCCTGATACTCTTGCAGCGATGTAACTGTGATGCCCATCATGTCGTACCTGCCAATTTGTGTATGAGTCACAAGCGTATTTACCTTTTCCTTATACTGCATGCATTCCGATATAACAGTTCAGTCCTGTTTAACCGTCCCTCTCCTCATTGTCATTTGTTTGTCCAGCGGTTGGTACCTACACAGACCCAAGTTCTGCAGCCCAGATGACATATCCCAAACCCAAGCAAACCATGTAGGCAACACAACCTCAGGACTCGCAATCCTGGTCACACAGAACAGTATCTATGCCTCTAACTATACTATCCCCAATTATCCATCATGAGGCAGCACGGTGACACTGCGATGCTGCCTCACAGTGGTTGGGACTCGGATTCAATTCCAATCTCTGGATTCTGTCTGTGTGTAGTTTGTACATTCTTCCCATGTCTGCAATGGGGACATTAACTCCTTTATCTCTCTTTAATACGTCTCTGTGTTTGCTTCGGATTTCCACTATATA
The DNA here is from genome assembly GCF_037043375.1 of Chiloscyllium plagiosum. Taxonomy (NCBI): domain Eukaryota; kingdom Metazoa; phylum Chordata; class Chondrichthyes; order Orectolobiformes; family Hemiscylliidae; genus Chiloscyllium; species Chiloscyllium plagiosum. The sequence continues at coordinate 63,310,392 of NW_028270177.1, read as the reverse complement.
CAGTATTTTTGCTTTTGTTTGATGGAGAAATGCAGCAAATGTGATAGTTTTTTGTAAAAGCAGCCATGGTTCTCGGGTTCCCTGGGTGTTTAGTAATCTTGCCCGGCCACTTGTCTGAGTGCAGTGTCCCTTTATACCCATTCCATCTCTTTCAGTCCCTCTGTCCATCGTCAGTACATGCAGCCTTTCATTGTGCCACCTCTGGGACTCCCCACACCCCATCACCTGGCACTGGATACTCCCTTCGCAGGACTGTGCACACAACGACACTGTGTACTTTTTGACCCGCTGGGGATGCTGGGTGAAGACACAGTCATTGCAAGGATCAGAATAACTAAAATCCAATTGAATAGCAAAGCAGAGTAAACAGGCTGAATGACATCCATCTGCTCAGACACTTTGTAGTATTCTGTTTATCCTCTTCCATCTGCAAATAGATGGTCCATATGTATAACTTGTCAACCAGGTTTGGTGGAGGTGATAGATATGAGATGCTCCGGTCATTGGACTGAGTCTGTGGACTCCACTTTCCTGGTTAATGAGGTCACTGAAGTTTTTATTATCAAGTCTATCCACTTTAGAGGAAAGGCCTTGCTAGTGTTGTGCTGAAAGGATATTTGAAATTTGGAGACACTAGAATATGCCACGTGCGAGTGAGGTTAGGAATAGGAAGGTGGCACAGTTACATACATGACCAAAACGTTGGGAGAGTGGCAGTGCTTCTGGTAAGTGGATCATTGGAATTTCCGACTCGGTAGGATATGCACAAGAAGGACGGGATGGACCTGATCTGGCAGCAATCCCTGATATGTGGATCATTGGGATTCCCAGGTCGGTAGGATATATATAAGAAGGACGGGGTGAACCTGAACTGACAGGAATCTCCGATTTGTGGATCATTGGGATTTCCGGATCAGTAGGATATACATAAGAAAGACGGGACAGACCTGAACTGGCAACAATCTCCTGGCAGGCAGATTTGCTATTATCCCTCAGTGGGGTTTAATCTAGTGTGTATCGTCGGTGGGCACTGTGCTGATACTTTTTGTCATCCCAGATCATTTATCGCCAATGACATCACAGAGCTGGGTTGCTGACAGTTAAAAACAATCCAAAAGTAGTATAGATTGGCTCCAGGGAGTAGGTGGATTAATTTAAATATTCTGGGCCAAAATAAACTTGTAGCCACTCTAGACATTGTGTGAGAGACAGGGCTAGAGAATCTCAGTGAGGGGGATTACTGACAGAGGGGAAATCAGGGTCTCAGCTGTGGGTCAAATAATGATTGATAAAATTTGCACAACACTTCCATGGTTTTGTAATTCACGTTTCAATTCATATAGCTCAATATCATGAGTGTATTTTAACAACCTTGTGGCTTTGTCGTTTTCATAATTTAGTATGTACAGAAATGCTTGTTTTTTTGTCCCTGTATTTTGTGTTGAATAAACACATTTTATTACTGAGGAAGAAACAAACTGCTCCGATGGGATAGTCTTCATCTGAACCGCGCTGGGACCAGAGTCCGAGTGAATCCTAACCAGGGCTCGAGACAGAGCTTTCAACTGATTAGGGGTGTGTGTGTGTGTGTGTGTGTGTGTGAGAGAGAGAGGTGGTGGTTCGGTTATAGGGTTTAATTAGAAAAGCAGAATTCAAAGAGTAGGTTAAAGTACAGAACTCAAGAGAGGTTATTAAAATGCGCAACACAGACACAAATAGGATAGAGCATCTGGAAATGTTTAACACATCAAAATTCAAGCACACTGGACAAACGAATGGCACTGAGAGGAGGGGCGGTTAATGCAGGACTAAAGGTGTTATATCTGAATGCATGCTGTATAAGGAATAAGGTAAATGAGCTTGCGGCGCTGATTTAAATTGGCAGTTATGAGTGCATCACGGAGATGTAGCTGCAAGGGGATCAGGATATTCAAGGACACATATCCTATCGAAAACATTGGCAGGTGGGCAGAGGGAGTGGATTTGTATCTTTAATGAGAAATGAAACTAAATCAATAATAAGAAAGGAAGTAGGGCCAGATGGTGTAGAATCTGCGTGGGAAGAATTGTGGCACCACAAATGTAAGACAACCACAGTTGGAGTTCTGTACAATCCATCAAAGAGTAGTCAGAAACTGGGGCACAAGATACACCAGGAGATAGAAAAGATGTGTAGGAAAGACAAAGTACAGTCATCATGGGAGATTTCAATATGCAGGGTGACTGGGAAAATCAGGTAGTGGTTCACATGTAAAGGAATTTCAGGAATGTCTCCGAGATGGCTTTTTGGAGCAGCTTGTGATGGAGCCCACTCGGGAACAGATGACACTGGATTTAATGAGGGAGGCTAGATAAACGAGCATAAGGCGAAGGAAAACTTCGGAGGCAGTGATCAGAACATGTTTGAATGTATTCTGCAATTCGAGGGAGAAAAGGCAGAATCAGAGGTAACAGTATTTCAGCTGAATAAAGGCAACTACAGAGGCATAAGGTAGAAGCTGGGTAGGATTGGCCAGAAGAGGGGTCGAGCAGGAAGGTCAGGGGAACAGCAATGGCAGGAGATACCAAGATTAAATCAGGAGACACTGCAGAGATTCATGCTGAGGAATAGAGGATTGGTACAGGGAGCATGAGGCAACTAGGGCTGACGAGGTAAGGCAGGGATTGCGTACAAGCAAAAGAGCAAGCATATAATGTGGTGAAGGGCAGTGGGAAACTCGAGATTTGGGAAATTTACAAAGACCAATAGAGGGTAAGTAAAAATAAATAAGGAGGGAGAAGATTAAATACAGGGGTAAACTAACCAATAATAAAGAGGAAACTGTAAGAGATTCTTTCGATATATAAAGTGCAAAAGAGAGGTAAAAGTGAATATGGACAACTGGAAAATGATGGTGGAGAGAGAGTAGTGGGAAACAAAGAAATGGCTGAGGAACGTTGCATCAGTCTTCACGGTGGAAGACACGAGTAATTTCCCAAAAAATGAAAGAGTGAGAGGGAAGAGCTGAGTATGGTGGTCATCATCCAGAAGAACAGGTTAGAAACCTGAATGGCCTGAATCTGTGTAAATTACCTGGACCAGATAGACTGCACCCCAGCCTTGTAAGGGAGATAGCTGAAGAGATAGTGCAAGCGTAACTGGTAATCTTTCACGAATGACTAAAATCAGGAAAGGGCCAAGAGGCTGGAAAATTGCTAACGTGACGCCCCATTTAATAAGTGATTTGGGCAGAAGATGGAAAATTATAGACTGATTAGCTTAAACTTTTTTGTAGGTAATATCCTGCAATCCATCGTGAATGATGGGTTTTCTGAAGACTTGGAGGTCGTTGGTAAAATAGAACAGAATCAGCATGGTTTCATCAAGGGGAGTTCAGGCCTGACCAACCTGTCAGCACACTTTGAGTGAGTAACAAGCAAATTAGACCAAGGAGAACCAATAGATATTATCCACCTGCACCTCAAGAATCCTTTCACAAGGAGCCACGCAGGAGGCTATTGGGAATGAGGCAAGGTGCTAGCATGGATAGAAGCTTAGCTGTCTGACAGAAAGCAGAGAGTGGGGATAAAAGGGTCCTTCGAAGAGCGCAGCCAGGGACAAGTTGTGTTCCACAAGACTCAGTGTTAGGACCATATCTTTTCACTTTGTGCATTAATGATCTGCATGAAGGAACTGAAGGCATTCTGGCTAAGTTTTCAAACAGTGTAAAGATAGATAGAGGGAAAGGTAGCATTGAAGAGGTGGTTCGGCTGCAGGAGGGTGTTCTAGCGCATCTCACCAAGTTCCCACAACTCCGCCCTTGAACCTCACCCTTCCAACTACAAAAAGGATAGAACCCCTCTGGTCCTTGCCTCCCATTCAACCAACCTCAGGATACGATGCATCATCCTCTGCCATTTCCGCCACTAACAGTCAGGCTCGTTTATCTAGCCTCCCGACCGCCAGAAATATACTTCCTTACCCACTTTATCAGCATTCTGCAGAGACCACTCCCATCACAACACTCTCAGTAGGTCCACGCCCCCCTCCCCCACCAAGCTACATTCCACTCCTGGCACCTTCTCGTGCCACTGCAAGAGGTCTGGAATCTTTGCGAACATCTCCAACCTCACGTCAATCCATGGCCTCAAAGGATCCTTCCACATCCGGCAGAGAACATCCTGTGCATGCAAACAACTCATGTGCTCTGTCCACTGCTCCTATCCTCCTCCACTACACCAGAAAGGGAATGTAATAGGCAACATCAATGTGAGCAAGGTCAGCATAATTTGAAGTTAGAGAGTCTATTCCTTAGTTTAATACTGGCTGGGAAGATGCCGTTCATGAGCCGCTGGTTTGTGTGTTCATGCTTCTGTAGTGTCTGCATGATGGAAGAGAGATTGTAGAAGATCCAGGGTGCGATGGGTCTTTGATAATGTTGTCAGCCTTTCCGCGGCAGTGAGCTGTGTAAATGGAAACAATGGATGGGACGTTGGTTTCCGTGATGGCATGGGCTGTGCACACACCCTTCTGTCTTTTCTCTTACTGTCCTGGACAGGGCTGTGGCTACACCAGTTCATTATGCACCCAGATAGTTTGCTGTCAGTGGTGCATTTGTAGACATTGGTGAGGGTCCTTGTGGCCATGTCAAATGTCCTGAGCTGCCAGAGAAAGAAGAGGCGTTATTGTGCCATCTCGACTGTCACATCTACATGGGAAATCGGTTATCATCACTGCAAGCAACTTAATGCTTTCTCTCCTTTCAATTTCAGTTCCATTGATGCAGATGGGGGCATGTTCTCCTCCTTTCTTTCTGAAGTCATTGATCAGTTGGTTCGTTCTGTCGACGTTGAAAGAGAGGATGGTCTCAGTGCAGCATATCACCAAGTCCTCTATTTCCGTTCTGTAATTTGACTTGCTATCATTACATACCTGTCCTACTATGATGGTGTCATCAGTGAACATGTAGCTGGCATTCGTTCAAAATTTGGCAATACAGTCGTGAGTGTACAGGGAGTATAGTAGGGGGCTGAGGACACATCCTTTGGGATTTCAGTGTTGAATGTTATCATGGAAGAGACACAGTTACCTATTTTCACGGATTGTGCACTGTGGGTCAGAAAGCTGAGGATCCAATTTCAGAGGGCGGAGCCAAGACTAAGGTCAGGGAGTTTTGTGATCAGTCTGAAGGGAATAATGGTGTTGAAGGTGAACCTATAGTCAATGAGCAGGAATCTGACGTGGGTGTCCTTGTTGTCCAGAGATGTTCCAGGGATGGTACATATGGCACCCGCTATGGACCCATTCCACTGGTCGGAAAATTGTAGGGGATCGAGGCAGGCTAGGAGACTGGCGCTGATGTGGGCTATGACTAGCTTCTCGAAGCACTTCATGCCCCCCTCAGTCTCCTGCGCTCTAAAGAGAAATGTCCCAGCTTATCCAACCTCTCCCTATGACTCAGACCCTTGAGTCCTGGCAACATCCTTGTAAAGTTCCAGATTAATTCCATCCTTCCTATAGCAAGGTGACCAAAACTGAACACAATGCTGAACTTGGAACTATTTGGAACTGTAAGTTTTACTCTGCTGCCAATTATTATGCTGCTGTGATATTGTTTTAATTTTTGTGTTATTCTGAAATCTTATTATTCATTAAATCCTCTGATGGCAATCCCCTCGGGTGAACGTCCTCCTGACTGCGTGAATTTGAATCAATGTATTTTGTTTGGGCAGATATTTTGAGGCCGCTGTATATCAGAGAACAGGAAGAGATGATGGATGTTTGTGCAGTGTGTATCCTTTAATGGACCAGCTTGTCTCTCCAGGCACCTAAAGCTTTTATTGTGGGTCAGAGTACCTCAGAATCGTTACATCACAGAAGGAAGCTATTTAGCCCATTGTAGGTGCATGAACATAGAACATTACAGCTCAGTACCTGCAACATCCTTCAGCACTGCCGAAAGCTCCACCGACCTTACTGCCAACCGTAAATTTACTAACTCATCCTTCCATTCCCTCATTAAGATCATTTTCAAACGGACAAACAACAGTCACTCCAAAGCAGATCCTTGCAGTATACCACTAGTAACTAAACTCCAGGATGAACATTCCCCATCAACTACCACTTTCTGTCTGCTTTCAGCTAGCTGATGTGTGATCCAAACGCAAAATCCCCCACAATTCCACGTCTCCATATTTTCTGGGAGATAGTAAGGACTGCAGATGCTTGAGATCAGAGTCGAGAGTGTGGCGCTGGAAACACACAGCAGGTCAGGTAACATCCGAGGAGAGAGGAGAAAATGAAGCCTGCTTATGTTGCAGACCAGAAAACTGATTCCTGATGAAGGGCTTACAAGAGAAACATTAACTTGTATGCATCTTGCATGCTGCCTCATCTGTTCTGCTTTTCCAACACCACACTCTCCATATTTGGTCAATAGCCTACCATGGGAGACCTTATCAAACGCTTCACTGAAATCCATATACCCCACTTTACCCTCATCCACCTGTTTGGTCACCTTCTCAATGAGCTCGGTAAGATTTGTGAGGCATGACATACACTTCAGAAAACCTTGTTGACTATTCCTGATCAAATGATTCCTTTCTAGATGATAGTAAAACCTATCGCTTATACTCCTTTCCAACACATTACCTACAACTGAAGTAAGACAGGGAGACAATTACCAGGGTTGTCTCTTCTCCATTTCATCAGCAAGGGGACAACGTTTGCTGTCCTCCAGTCTTCTGGCACTATTCCTGTAAACAATGGCGATGTAAAAATCCGAACAGATGGTTGTGTAAACTCCTCCCTAGCTTCTCAGAGAATCCTAGGATAAATCCCATCTGGCCAGGGGACTTATCTATTTTCACACTCTCCAGAACTGCTACCATCTCCACGTTACGAACTTCAATCCCGTCTAGTCTAATAGCCTGTATCTCAGTATTGGCCTCGACAGTATTTTCTTTTTCCATTGAGAATACTGATTCAAATATTAATTTACTGCCTGTCCTATCTCCTCAGACTCCACACACAACTTAACACTACTGTCCGTGATTGTTATTAATCTTAATTTGGTCATTCTTTTATTCGTGACATACTGATAGAAAGCTTGAGGGTTTTCCTCGATCCTACCTGGCAAAGACTTACCATGGTCTCTCCTGGCTATTCTTAGCTCTTTCTTTAAGTCCTTCCAGGCGAACTTGTAAATCTCAAGCATCCGAACTGAGCCTTCACGTTTCATCTTTACATAAGCCTCCTTCTTCCTCTTGACAAGAGATTCAACTGCTTCAGTAAACCACAGCAGCCTCACTCGACCACTTCCTCCTTTCCTGACAGGTATAAACTTATCAAGGACACACAGTAGCTGTTGTTTGAAAAAGCTCCATCCAAATAATTGTACCCATCCTCTGCAGTTTCCTTCCCCATCCTATGCATCCTAAAACCTTTCCTAATCGCATCATAACTACCTTTTCCCCAGCTATAACTCTTGCCCTGTGGTATACACCTGTCCCTTTCCATCGCTAAGGTAAACATAACTGAATTGTGGTCACTATCAGCAAAGTGTTCACCTACCTCCAAATCCAACAACTGGTCTGGTTCATTACTCAGCACCAAATCCAATTTGGCCTAAGCCCTTTTTGGCCTATCTACATAATGTGTCAGGAAACCATTCGGCTCACATTGGACAAAAACTGACCCATATAAAGTAATCGAACTGTAGCGTTTCCAGTCAATATTTGGAAAGTTAAATTCTTCCATAACAACTACTCTGTTACTTTCGCTCCTATCCAGTATCATCTATGTAATCCTTTCCACGACATCTCTGGAACTTTTCAGAGTGCAATAAAGAACTGTCACAGGGTGACATCTCCGTTTTTGTTTCTAACCTCTTCCCATACTACCTCAGTAGATGAGTCCTTATCAAGCATCCTTTCTACCAACTTAACGCTGTCTTTGATTTTCAATGCCACCACACCCTCCCCCACCCCAACCCCAACCCCCGCCCCACGTTTGGTACCTTCCTTGTTCTTAATGAAGCATCTAAACTCCGGACCCTCCAACGATCAGTCCTATCTCTGCTCTATCCATTTCTCCAAAATGGCCACCACATCAAGCTGTACAACTGCACAATTTGGAAACAGGGAGTGATTTGGAGGGATGTTAAACGAGGGTGAGTTGGCTAGATCAGAAGACAGCATGAGAGGAGATAGACAAGAACAGACAGAAAATGGAAGTTTTATTTAGAAATTCTCACAGACTGCAAGACCTTTATCTATTGCCATACGGCTTGAGCACTATGCGGATACTGGCTGTGGTCCTAGATCATTTATCGCCAATAATATCACAGAGGTGAGTTGCTGACAGTGAAACAGAGTCCAAAAGGCCAAGTGATATTTTTCTACAGTGAGAAGGTGATTTCATTTCTATAGTCTGGGTGAACAACAGCAGGAACTGAGAACCCCCTCAGTACTGAGATACTGCGCCAGAGAATCTCAATGAGGTGGATCACGTACAGAGGGGAAATCAGCATCTCAGCTGTGGGCCAAATAATGATTGACAAAGATTACACACCACTTCCTTGGTTTTGTAATACACATTTCAATTTATGTCGCTCAATATCGTGAGTGTATCTTATTTCTTTGTACTTCCCATAGTTTAGTATGGACAGAAAATCATTTTGTCCCCGTATTTTGTGTTCAACAAACAAATTTTACTCCTTATTCCTCACTTTAGATGTATCATTGAATCTGTTCTTCATATGAGTGATGAAGAGTAACATTCCAATACTGATGACTGAGGAATATTATTGTCCATCCCTCCAGTCTGAACTGCCATGTCCCAAAATTCTGTTTTCTTTCTCCTCCACAATGCCATAATCACACTGTAATTGAAGTCCAGTAAATGACATTTCATCACAGTTCACTAACATCGATAACATCAATAGCACAGGCCTCATCTGCCTCTCTCTGAACTTGGAATAACAGTCTGTATTGCATTTGTCACGTTCAGTTCTCTGTTAACATACCCATGCCATTTGTCTGTTACAACCCCACGTTTCTCAGACACACATTTCCCTCAGATAATGAACTATAAAAATTGTCTCAATGTTTAATTGAAATTATGATGCTTGATCAATAGTTCCAGGATGTATGTTTCCATTTATAATCAGAGACGCATATTTATGTTCTGATAAACTTATGGCATTACTCCAGCATCCAAGACAGATTGTATGGTTGCACTCAATTGATCGACCAGCCTCAAGATTTGTTCCATCAGTCACCCTTACATAGCCCATCCAGAATGCGAAAGTTTGAATCATTGTTTTGAATTTGAGTAAAACAATATTGAATTGAAAGGCGTTGGCTGGAGCTATTTGTTCAGTGACTGTGATTGATGTCAGTCTCCGTGGATCCGAGATGTGTCACTGGAGGGTTTGCCTCGTCTATTAATTAAGGACTCGGTTCAATGTGTTATCCCAGTATGAGTGGGAGCATCAACGACTGGACTAACAGGGATCAGTAGCTCGAGAGACGGGGACGAGAGATCAGAATCTGAGAACATTAGACTGGGATGTTCCATTAATGGATCAGTATCTGAGAACATTAGACTGGAATATTATAACAGACAGGAGTTTATCTTTGGGTCTTTACTACCTTTCTCAGCCTTGGATATCATTAGCATCACGGATCGAAGATATCCTTTGGATTATTCAAGGTGCTTACTATCCCATCCTCGCTATAGTTGGTGTTCCTGGTAAGTCATTCCATCTGACCATTAAGCTGAGTTGAACTGAATTGCTGTTCATATTCAAATTTTAAAATTTGGAAGTCATCATTTTCAGATCAGGTCAAAAATTTTATTCCTTCCTGATTATAACTAGCAAATTACTATTCAAAACTTACTCAACAATACGCGAGGAGAAACCAGACTCTTCTTAAACTCCATGATCTTTTTTCTCCATTCATATTTAGATTTCTGCATAATGTCCCCGCTCACCAATCCTGCCCAAGACCACTATCAAGATATGTCAGTCTCCTTCTCAGCCTCAATGCAGCTGCTGAATAATCCATCGTTTGTACCTTTGGTAAATCCAGATACAACTGTTTCAAGTCCCTTCTAACTATGCTTACAAAACAAAATATTTGCACTTGAGATGGTTAATTTGTTCTCTCCACAGAATCTGACAGCTAGACAGGCAGTGCATGGTGGTCAAGTCATTGACTCATAATCAATCGGCACAGAATAATAATCTGTTGGTGTCTCATGAAGGGAGTTGATGGAATGCAAATGAAATCATCACCACTTGTTTTAAACAGAAGCATATCTGTTTGCCTCATGTCCTTTAGAGAAGGCAATGGGTTATCCTTTCATGTTCAGGTCTCTGTGTGACTGCAAACCCACAGCAATGTGGGGGGTTTACTCTTTATTATCCTGTACAACAGCTGAATCAACCACTCAGATAAGAGATCAGCGTAACATGCTGGCCTGTCCAGGGCTGCACACATCCCATGAGAGCAGAACAAAAGGAAAGATAGCTCCCTTCCTCTGCCTGATTTCCATGTTCCTGCAAGTCATTTCCATTCAGGTAGGTGACCATTCCCTGTTTCAAGTGAATTCTTTCTGATTGAGTCTCTCTCTGAACGTTATATACATCTCCATCGACAACTCTGGTGATGAATGACGCAAAGATGTAAGAGACTTCGAAATTCCACATCATTCGCCGTGTAGAGAGAAGGAATGGCTTTTTATACCACAGGAAAAAAGCTGAGACAGCTAAGTGAGGGAACAGCATCATTGTGATCAACCCTAGAGTGTTGTTGACATAGTATTTGGGGTATTGTGCACAGATCTTCTCTCCTTTATAACGAATAATCCTCTTGGCAGAAAGAGTGTAAAGGAGTTTCACCAGACTAATTGTTGGGATGATTGTACCATTGGGGATGCATGAGGATTAATCTGTAGTGCTTTGAAGAATAAGAGTTGAAACTTTATTGCTGGAACAGCACAGCAGGTCAGGCAGCATCCAGGGAACAGGAGATTCGAGAGCTTCTTCAAGGAAGGCATCCTTGTAAGAGGATTCGCAGTAGGTTGAAATCTTCGAGGAGAAAGTGAGGTCTGCAGATGCTGGAGATCAAAGTTGAAACTTTATTGCTGGAACAGCACAGCAGGTCAGGCAGCATCCAGGGAACAGGAGATTCGAGAGCTTCTTCAAGGAAGGCATCCTTGTAAGAGGATTCGCAGTAGGTTGAAATCTTCGAGGAGAAAGTGACGTCTGCAGATGCTGGAGATCAAAGTTGAAACTTTATTGCTGGAACAGCACAGCAGGTCAGGCAGCATCCAGGGAACAGGAGATTCGAGAGCTTCTTCAAGGAAGGCATCCTTGTAAGAGGATTCGCAGTAGGTTGAAATCTTCGAGGAGAAAGTGAGGTCTGCAGATGCTGGAGATCAAAGTTGAAACTTTATTGCTGGAACAGCACAGCAGGTCAGGCAGCATCCAGGGAACAGGAGATTCGAGAGCTTCTTCAAGGAAGGCATCCTTGTAAGAGGATTCGCAGTAGGTTGAAATCTTCGAGGAGAAAGTGAGGTCTGCAGATGCTGGAGATCAAAGTTGAAACTTTATTGCTGGAACAGCACAGCAGGTCAGGCAGCATCCAGGGAACAGGAGATTCGAGAGCTTCTTCAAGGAAGGCATCCTTGTAAGAGGATTCGCAGTAGGTTGAAATCTTCGAGGAGAAAGTGAGGTCTGCAGATGCTGGAGATCAAAGTTGAAACTTTATTGCTGGAACAGCACAGCAGGTCAGGCAGCATCCAGGGAACAGGAGATTCGAGAGCTTCTTCAAGGAAGGCATCCTTGTAAGAGGATTCGCAGTAGGTTGAAATCTTCGAGGAGAAAGTGAGGTCTGCAGATGCTGGAGATCAAAGTTGAAACTTTATTGCTGGAACAGCACAGCAGGTCAGGCAGCATCCAGGGAACAGGAGATTCGAGAGCATCCTTGAAGAAGCTCTCGAATCTCCTGTTCCCTGGATGCTGCCTGACCTGCTGTGCTGTTCCAGCAATAAAGTTTCAACTTTGATCTCCAGCATCTGCAGACCTCACTTTCTCCTCGAAGATTTCAACCTACTGCGAATCCTCTTACAAGGATGCCTTCCTTGAAGAAGCTCTCGAATCTCCTGTTCCCTGGATGCTGCCTGACCTGCTGTGCTGTTCCAGCAATAAAGTTTCAACTTTGATCTCCAGCATCTGCAGACCTCACTTTCTCCTCGAAGATTTCAACCTACTGCGAATCCTCTTACAAGGATGCCTTCCTTGAAGAAGCTCTCGAATCTCCTGTTCCCTGGATGCTGCCTGACCTGCTGTGCTGTTCCAGCAATAAAGTTTCAACTTTGATCTCCAGCATCTGCAGACCTCACTTTCTCCTCGAAGATTTCAACCTACTGCGAATCCTCTTACAAGGATGCCTTCCTTGAAGAAGCTCTCGAATCTCCTGTTCCCTGGATGCTGCCTGACCTGCTGTGCTGTTCCAGCAATAAAGTTTCAACTTTGATCTCCAGCATCTGCAGACCTCACTTTCTCCTCGAAGATTTCAACCTACTGCGAATCCTCTTACAAGGATGCCTTCCTTGAAGAAGCTCTCGAATCTCCTGTTCCCTGGATGCTGCCTGACCTGCTGTGCTGTTCCAGCAATAAAGTTTCAACTTTGATCTCCAGCATCTGCAGACCTCACTTTCTCCTCGAAGATTTCAACCTACTGCGAATCCTCTTACAAGGATGCCTTCCTTGAAGAAGCTCTCGAATCTCCTGTTCCCTGGATGCTGCCTGACCTGCTGTGCTGTTCCAGCAATAAAGTTTCAACTTTGATCTCCAGCATCTGCAGACCTCACTTTCTCCTCGAAGATTTCAACCTACTGCGAATCCTCTTACAAGGATGCCTTCCTTGAAGAAGCTCTCGAATCTCCTGTTCCCTGGATGCTGCCTGACCTGCTGTGCTGTTCCAGCAATAAAGTTTCAACTTTGATCTCCAGCATCTGCAGACCTCACTTTCCCTTTGAAGAATAAGAGGTGATTGCATTGAACCTTAAGGTGATGGACAGTCACTCATTATATTCCAAACAGGACTAATATGGTGATAAATTCCATGTTTTTTTTACTTGGTTTACATGATTCCCGATGATTTAAAAGACTCTGAGAACGTTCCTCTCACTCCACGCCACTCCCCATTTCGATTGAGAGAGAGCGAACCAGTCTTTAACTAAACTCTTCCAACATTAATACAGTGCATTTGGTGTGTGATCATACATAGAACTTCACGTTATCCACCATTCCGACAGGAGCCACAATACCTTCATTTTATTCCCACCAGCTCCTGACCCCCACGGAGAACATGGGTCTGTCTTCTTGGAGATAGAAGATGCCTCCTTGAGGCTTGGCACAAAACATTTGGCTTCCTTCCTCACTGCCGGCAAAACACGTTAAAGTATCATTTGTCCCACAGGCAATGGAGCCACGAGGAACATTGTGAGCAGTCTCTGAGTGCAGTCTCTGCTCCATTGGTTTTCCAGGTTGGAGCATCAATGACACCCTCCTATTCCTGTGTAAGTGTCTCGAGGGGTGAATGGTCTCCTCCTGGTTCCATAGAACAGGTTTAGGGGTCTTACTGGACTCTTCCTGTTCCTGTTTAACAGCTCATTGTACTAACCAGACGTCTCCTCTTCCTGTGGAACAGGCAGTAGGATTGAATGGGCTGGCCCTCTTCTTGTTCAGTCATTTCGATGGGCTGGATGATTTCCACATATCCATGTAACCAGCTTGAGATGCTGAATGAGCTCCTCTTTTAACTGTGGAAGTGTGCAGTGTCTGGCAGCACTGTTACATGAATGTTACCGACACTTTAACAGCACAAACGTGAATGTTGTTTGGGTCTTGCTGAATATAGACACCGACCAGTTCAGGAGCTGAGTGAGGACAAAATTTTCTGAATATTGCGTGATCTTCAGTGATCACCCTGCTTCTGATCTTGAGATAGATGGGGGGCGCCGGGAATGGGGGCACATAGACGTTGACAAAGGAGCTGAAGATGTTTGTGCTGAGGAAGTTAATCTGAGGGTCTCCTGAAGAGATGTCCCGGGACTGAGAGGATTGTCGGCCACCGACCACAAACATCTTCCTTTGTGTTTTGAAAGACCCCAACCAGAGGGGAGGTGAGACCTGATTCTCATTAACCTCAGATAAGTAGGTGGTCCCGATGACATCCTCAGTCAACTACTGCCTTGCTATCAAGGCCATTCACTCTTTCCTGAGCCCCAGTGATCACCTCTTGTTCATATCAATAGGTGACGGTGTATGTGTAGAGAGTGTTTTCCTCTCACAGAGGGTAATCAATGTCTGGAATTATCTGGATTAGAGAGTTAGGAGAGCTACATCACTGAAAGTATTTAAAGAGGTGGTACATGAATCTTTGACCTGCAGAGAGCTGAGGAGTGTGAATAACTGGGCATTAAGGAGGAGTTAGTGCTAACAGTAGATCAGCTATGATCGTATACAATGGCTGGACCGCCCGAATTACCTATTCCTGTTCCTTATGTTTTCATTTTCTGTAATTTCAAAGTAAACAGCTGTAATTTTCCTGGATGTACTGTTATCGCATGTTGTAATCAGAGAGAGCAAATCACTTTTGAGTCATCTCTGAGTGAGGCTCTACCATGCACTAGGATCTGATTAAGGTCTCAGCAGCACTCTTCTGTCAGTGTACCATTTTCCTACATTCATTTATCTTTCAAATGTCTTACATAGACAATTTTGAACAAATGGAAATATCCAGGCATCACAATCTTCTGTGGAAGGAAATTCACACCTTAACAACCTTTTGAGAATCTCTTGTTCGTGGTCTGACCAATGTTGGAGGGTCACTGATGTCTTCTCCCACTCCTCTATTGGTAAAAGCAAATTTTAAATGATACCAGTTGAGTGCTGTGTCCAATGATATAGGTATCGGACTGGGTAATGTTTCTTGAAAAATCTGAGACACAGAAAGTTGAAATGTGAACAAATGGTAAAATGATAAAGTGTCCCAAATGTTCTTCTGACTTGAACTTATTCTGCTCACACAAATGTCTGGGAATGCGGATTTCTTCCTGGAACCGTTGGATTTGGCTGAATTCCCTTTGCTTCGAGCAGTACAGAGATTCTTATGAATCCTCCACGAATGGTAAAGATGACTCAGGATTTTTCTGCTCTCACGCCTTGTTTTCAGGTAGAACAAAGTAAGAGAGAGAGACCAATTGGCTGCTGCTTCTGAAGCAAGTAATAATTTTCTCCGTTTCTGCGTGGAAAAATGCAAGAATGTTAACTGAACACCAAACTGGACCATGTGCACTCTCCATATACATTCTCTAGAATGGATGATAATAGACTGTATGCTGCATGCAGCATCATTGCTGTTGTTGTGCACAGTGCCTTTCATTAGCAAAAGAAAATAATGTGCCCGTTTTATGATTTGATAAAATGCTTATATGCATCTGCGTAATTTTTTAAAATGGGTTGACATCTTCATAATATTTGTGTTGATACCAATGCATCTCATTCAAAAAAAATATTATCTAGCTTTAGTCTTCTTAACAAGAGAAAATATGTATCCAGCTGAAGGACTTCTCTGAAAATCGTGGTTCAGTAAGATTTCTCATCTAAGATCTAAACAGATAATCCCCGATAACAAAAGGCCTTCTTTTCAGGAATGAGTAAAGGGAAGCATCTTTGAACATCTTTGAAAGGAATTGTATCCGGTTTTTTTTTAGTTTAGAGGATCAGAACTGCACCCAGTGTATCTGATGTGGTCTCAGAAATGCCCTGTACAGATGCAGTGAAATATTCCTAATTAAACCCAATACCCGTTGCCACAAACAGCATCATTCCACTTACCTTCCGAATCACTTGCTGCATCTGCAGACAGACTTCATATGATTCATGTACCAAGAATATGAAAAACATCTGCATCACAGAGTTCTGCAATCTCTCTCCATTTAAATTGTTCCCAACTGCAATAGACAACTCACGTTATATTATTTCTGCTGAAGGTATGCTCACTACCCTTCCCTGTCTACATCATAATGCAGATTCACTACCTCCATTTGAAGATATATTGAATGATAATTTTGGTGTACAAGGTAATTCAGCTTTGATCCATTCGGTCCCTTCATCCAAATATTTTACATAGATTCTTGATCATTGATGACTCCACAGAGATCTCTGAGGCAAAACTCGTTTCAGTTTTGTTAAAATAAATCATATATCTCAATGTATACTCCCTGTTAGTGACAGAGTCCTTTTTCCTGTGCAGCAGTTCGTGCGGGTTGAATGGCCTCCGCCTGGGCTGTGTAATGTACTCAACGAGCTGAATTACCTCATTCTATATTCCTGTGTAATTCCTTAGAGGGGCAGAATGGTCTCCTCCTGTCTCATTGTAACGATCCAATCTGGCTGAATGGGATGGTCCTCTACCCTGTAATCGCATTGAGGGGTGGATTGAGGGAACAACACATGGGTTAGGGACGGCAGTATATCTGTAACAGCATCGAGGGTGGATTGAGGGAACAACATATAGGGTAGGGACAGCAGCATTTCTCTGTAACAGACTCGAGGGAGGATTGAGAGAACAACACATGGTGTGGGGCAGCAGTATATTTCTGTAACTGCATCGAGGGGTGGATTGAGGGCACAACACATGGGGTAGGGACAGCAGTATATTTCTGTAACTGCATCGAGGGGTGGATTGAGGGCACAACACATGGGGTAGGGACAGCAGTATATCTCTGTAACTGCATCGAGGGGTGGATTGAGGGCACAACACATGGGGTAGGGACAGCAGTATGTCTCTGTAACAGCCTCGAGGGTTGGATTGAGGGCACAACACATGGGGTAGGGGCATCAGTATATTCCTGTAACGGCCGGGAGCGTGGATTGAGGGAACAATACATGGAATTGGAGCAGCAGTTGGCCATTTGGCTGATCCGAGTGTGTCTGACCATCCATCTCCTGTCTGTTCCCAATAAACATTGACTTTCCTGTCCGGCAAAGATCAGTCAACGTCAACCTAGAATACCTTCATTAACCGAATCTTCACTGCTCGCTGAGGTTGAGGACACCACAGACAGCACAACATTAAAGGGAAAGGGACATCCTTCTTTCATTGTGCGACCCATATTTATAAGACTGTGTTAACCTCACATCAAATCACTGCCCCTTTTCGGATATAGTGGTACAATAACTAGGAATAGGCATAACCATTGTGCCCTCCAAACTTTTCCCACATTACCACTGACTCTTTCCAATCAAATACGCTGCTTCCGCTGTCTCAGCAAGAGAATACCTCATAACACCACAGAGCATTTAAAAAGGAGCAGAATTAGACCATTTGGCCTAATGAGTCAGATATGCCATTCAGTCATTTCTGCAACATCATACTCCGACCTTCGCCCTAGAACCTTTGATCTCCTTATAAATGAAAAACGTATTTATTTGTGTCTTAATGGCACTCATGTCTGTGTCTTAATGTGTATTTATGTGTGTGTGTGTGTCGATGTGCTTGTTATCTGTGTATTTGTGTGACTATGTCTGTCTGTCTTTGTATCAACCTGTGTGTTTCTATCTGTGTTTGTCTCTATTTGTGTGTGACTGTATATGTCTTTGTGTGCTTCTATATGTGTGCATGCTTATCTCCTTGTATGCATTGTGCATGTTAGTACATTGGGGTATTTACCAATACTTCTGTGTATTTCACTGCCCACATCTCTGTGCAATGGGGTATCTGTTCTTCTGCAAGTGAGGGAGATGAGGTTGGAATTGACAATAGGTTTGCATTGAGAATTGTTCTTTACTGAACACTGCTCCTTATTCGGTTGGTGGGAAGTGGATGTTTCAGAATCTCCACACAAGGCCTCATGCCCCACTCCGGCTCTCTCCAGGATCCTCCCCACATGTCGGGGTAGAGGAATGTGGGAACAATTATCCGGCACTGCACCACCCGGCTTGGCGCTTTCTGTCCTATTCCAGGCTGTTTCTCCTGGAATGGGAGAAAGGGAGGGAATGAGTGAGGGTGATAGTGGGTGGCCCTGCTGTTACTGCTGGGGTAGGTGAGGTGTGACATGGTGAGATGGCCGGAGGGAATCTGTCCACTGTGTTGTATCCATGCAGTGTTATTTGTGTGTGGGGCTTTTGCGTCAGGGACAGAAAATGTGGGGGAGGGAAGGTGCTGAATTCAACAGTGAGTGTGGTCGTGCTTGAGCCTTATTTGGAGATAGAGCGTGAGCCTTGGTCGAGGGTAAGTGCTATAAGAGACATACAGTGAGTGTGAGGGAGCTGTGAGAATATACGGTGACATTTATCCTGACAGAGCGGGGTGGATATTGATGCTTGTCCTATATTGCTGGACATTTCTTCAAATCATCTCAGCATCGAGGTGAGTCTCCCCGAATGTCTTATCCAAGTCTATCACTAATAACGACACAGGCTCTGTTCCTCAGATTCCACAGAATCAGTTTGGGTCGGTCAAACAAATAGCAAGGAGGAACAAACTTGTTGTGTTATATATCTGAACCAAAACTATCGTACAAATATTTTGCATCGTATGCTCTGGAAATTAGGTGTGCAACTATATGCAAAGGGAAGCTATGACATACTGATATTATCGCTGGGCTTTTAACCCAGAGACCCAGGTAATGTTCTGGGGACATGGACTCAAATCCTGACATGGCAGATGTGGAATTTGAAGTCAATAAGTATCTGAAATCGAGGGTTTATGATGATCAGGAATCCATTGTTGATTGTTGGAAAAACTCATCTGATTCACTGATGTCCTTTAGGGAAGGAAACGGCTGTTCTTACCTGGTCTGGCCTGCATGTCACTCCAGATCAAAGGCAACGCTGTTGACTCTTAACTGCCGTCTGGCATGGCCAGTAAATGTTGGTTATCCAGCGAAGCCCCATCCTGTGAATGAGTAACAAATACTCGTGGGTTCTGCAGTAATAATGGATGGTGTCAAGTTATCGAAACTGCGTGAACGAACTGACTGCTAATGTTGTGAAAAATAAATTCCATAAGTGTATATCAGGTAGCTTGAAGAGTATATTGTGAACCAAACGACAGAGCAGATTATTTCACATTTGGTGTTGTCTGGTCGGAAGGACTAATTACTGACCTGGCTCTGAAGCAGCTTTAGAGGAATAGTGACATTAATATGTTGTATTTTACACGGCGTCTGCATACAATATGGAATGTTTGAACATTCTGGTCAAACATTATGGAAGCCCAGACGTTGGCGGGTCAAGTGAATTGGGGATGTACAATATAACATTCAGTGGTTGTTAGACTCAGAGAGTCTTACAGCACGGAGTAAGGCCATTCGGCCCAAACAGGTCCATTCCGAAGAAAATGTCCTTTCACACTAACCCCATTTCCCAGCCATTTCCCGTATCCTTCCAATCCTTTTCTATCCATGTATTTGTCCAAATGTATTTTGAACTTTGTGAAGGTACCCGCCTCAACCATTTCTGCTGGCAGCTCATTCCATATGTGTACCACCCTGTGTGTAAAAGAAATTGCCCCTCAGGTTCCCTTTTACTCTTTCCCCTCTGACCTTAAATTGATTCCCTCTAGTCCGTGATTGCCCAATCCTGGGAAAAAAACGACTGAGTGCATGCCTCCCATGAGCTTATACACGACTATCAGATCCCTCTTAATCTCATACAATTTAAAGTAAAAACTGCTAGTATGTCCAACCTCTCCCTATAACTCAGACCATTGAGTCATGGCAACATCCTTGTAAATTTCTTCTGCACTCTTTCCAGTTTCATAACATCCTTCCTAGAGCAAAGTGATCAACAATGAACATGATGCTGCAAGTATGGCCTCACCAACATCTTGTATAACTGCAACATAACTCTCTAATTTCGATACTTGGTGCTCTGACTGATGGAAGGCCAGTGAGCCAAATGCCTTTTTCACTGCCTTGTCTACCTGGGACTCCAGGTACTGAGAACCGTGCCCTTAAACTCCAAGGTCCCTTTGTTCCACTACACTCCTTAAGGCCCTGCCATTTACCATGAAACCCCTAGCTTGATTTGACATTCTAAAATGCAAGAGCTTACTCTTATCTGTATTACACTCCATTTGCCATTTCTCGGCCCACTTCCCTACCTGATCAAGGTACTGCTGTAATTTATGAGATTTCTGATAATCTTCCTCACTGTCCACAATCCCGCCTATTTTAGTGTCACCTTGAAACTTACAAATCATGCCTGTACATTCTCATCTAAATTACAGATATGTGTAATAAGTGAATATATATATATAATCTTCTTCCTATCATCAAGCCAATTTTGGATCTGATTTGCCAGCTCCCCCTCAATTCCATGTGATCTAACCTTCCAGAGCAGCATACCATGTGGAACCTTATTGAAGACCTTACTGAAATGCATAGACTATATATGCAACCACACCCTTGTCAAAATTACTGGTCACTTCATCAAAGCACTCTAACAAATTTGTGAGCCATGATCCCCCATTCACAAAGCCCTGTCTTCCCAAATGCATGTATATCTTCTCTCTCAGAATCTTCTCAAGTAACCTACCTGCTACAGATTTTAGGTTTACTGGTCTATAGTTCCCCAATTTTGCTTTGCAGCCCTTCTTGAATAAGGGCACAGCATTCGGTACCTTCCATTCCTCCAGGACCTCACCCGTTGGCTACCGATGATGCGAAAGTATCAACCAGGGCTCCTGCTATTTCTTCTCTGTCCTCCTGCAGTGTTCCTGAATATATCTGGTCAGGACCAGGAAATTTATTGAAATACTACAAAGTCTAAAAAATGTATATTTATTTCAGGTAATAAAAAACACCAAAGAGTGAGAAAATGAGTTTACAATGATTAGCATAACAAATTAAAGATTATATTAATCACAGGAAGTGATTTCAGAAGAATTCGAGACATTGTGGAATCCTGAGAATTCTCAGAAATTTACGATCAAGAAAAGAGGGCCATGAAACTGGTAAGGAAATCAAATTGTAACCATGCATGCAAACAAACAGGAACACAAAGACTGCATATATCCATGGTCTGTATTTCAAAGGAGAAAAAAAAAAAGCATAGTCAAATGTGGAAATCTGCAATCAGGAGAGATGGGTTTATTGTGGATAACAGGGAAATGGCCAAGCAAATGACCAGTTACTTTGCTTCTGTCTTCATGGAGGAAGATCGAGAAAATCACCCAGAAATACGAAGTGATCAAATAGGCATTGTGGAACGAAAGACATAAAGTCAATTCATATCAGTAACAAGGCAGTATTGAACATGCAGCTGGATTGACCATTGCTAAGCTTGACAAACCAGATGTACTTCATACCAAAATCTTCAGAAATAAATCACTTAGAGAAGTATTAATTGCACTATCGATGACTGTGTTCTATTTTCCAGTGCATTTTGCAGAGTGTGGCAGCCATTGTAGATAAATGGAGATGAGTAAACGTGAAAGTGAGGACTGCAGATGCTGGAGATCAGAGCTGATATTGAGTTGCTGGAAAAGCGCAGCAGGTCAGGCAGCATCCAAGGAGCAGGAGAATCGACATTTCGGGCATGAGCCCTTCTTAAGGAATGAGGAAGGTGTGCCAAGCAGGCTAAGATAAAAGGTAGGGGTGAGGGACTTGGGGAGGGGCGTTGGAAATGCGATAGGTGGAAGGAGGTTAGATGACCTGTGGGGTGCAGTGAGACAGGGACTCACTAAAATCCTTGTAGAGGGAGGAAGAGAGCTTCTTCAAGGAAGGCATCCTTGTCAGAGGATTCGCAGTCGGTTAAAATCAACTAGGAGAAAGTGAGGATTGCAGATGCTGGAGATCAGAGCTGAAAATGTGTTGCTGGAAACGCTGGAAATGAGTAAACGTGATCCAAGCACTATAGATGAACGAAAGGGATCCAAGCATCTACAAAGGGAAGAAGAGATAGTGTGGAGAACTGCAGATCAATTAATTTGACATTTGTTGGAAACTGTTGAAATCTATTATATAGGATGTGATATTCGTTACTTAGAAATTAACAGCAACATTGGAGAAAATCAGTATGCTTTTCTGAAAGGGAAATCCTACTTGACAAGCTTTGGGATTGTTTGAAATTGATGCTTACAGCATAGATAATGGGGAACCAGTAGAATTGGCATATTTTAGATTATCAGAAGGATTTCTAAAAGAACTTACACAATGAATTCGTAAATGCAATGAATGTGAAGGGTATTTGGAGGAATATATGCAAGTGGTAAATTAAAGTTTGGATTGCCTTCCTTTAAGGGCGTAAGAATATAGATGTAAAAACATGTTGAATCAGTTTAAAAGCGTGTTGGTGAGTACAGTACCTGGAATACTGAATACAGTTTTGGTGATCAAATCTGAGAAAGAATATACTGACCACAGAGGAAGTATAATGGACATTCTCCAGATTAATCCCTCAATTGGCGAGATTGTGTGATGAGGAAACTCGGCCTGCGTTCTCTAGAGTTTCAAAGATTAAGGGATGGGTCATTGTGAAATTTATAAAATTCACAAAACATGCGACAAGTTTGAAATTAACAGAATGTTTCTCCGGCTGCCTAATCCACACTCAAGGCCAATGATGGGAGGATAAAGGACGACCATTTTAGACTGCTATAAGGAGGAGATTCTGCACGCGTAGGGGACTAACTAACACCGGGGCACGGAAACCCGCTGGCAGAGCAAGATTAGGGAGAATTCCCAGATATTCTACAAGTGTCTCCAGCTGAACAGAATAACCAGGGAACAAGTAGGACTCATTAGTGACTTGCTAAGTCGCATCCAAATGAACTTTAGTTTTAGGAGACAGAAGGTGGTGGTAGACGGCTGCTTCTGTGACTGGAGGCCAGTGTCCAATGGTATACCACAGGGATCAGTGCTGTGTCCCTTATTATTTGTGATTCAGAGGTGCTGATGTTGGACTGGGTGGACAATGTTATAAATCGCATAACACCAGATTATAGTCCAACAGGTTTATTCGGCGGCACAAGCTTTTGAATTGCTGCTTCTTCATCAAAGCGCACAATCACCTGATGAAGAAGCAGCGCTTCGAAAGCTAGTGCCTCCGAATAAACCTGTTGGACTATAATCTGATGTTGTGTGATTTTCCACTTTAATATATGTGGTATTCATAAATGATGTAGCTGTGAATATGGACGAGGGGTGGGGAGTGAGATAAATAAGTTTGTGTTTGATACGCAGATTGGCCGGTTGGTTGGCAGTGAGGAGGAAGGCCTTAAGTTACGGGACGCTACAGATGGAATGGTCAGCTGGGAAGATCAATGGCAGATGAAATATAACCCTGATAAATATGAGGTGATACACTTTGGAAGAAGGAACCAGACAGGGGATGACTCAATGAATGGCAGCACACTAGGAAGGTCAGAGTGTGCTTCTCCACACATCCCTGAATGTTACTGGACAGGTAAATACACAATTTGGGAAAGCATAGGGGACTGTAAACATAACCTTGATTCATTGAGGTACAGATTATAAGAGCTATGTGGAACTTTGGTGAGGCCAAGATGGAATACTGTGTGTAGTTCTGGGAACCAAATTACAGGAAGGATGTGACTGCACTGGAGGGGCTTCAGAGGATATTCACCAGGATGTTCCCTGGGATGGAACATATCAGTGACGGAAAGAGGCTGGATAAGCTAGGGTGTTTGGTTTGGAGCAGAGAAGGTTGAGGGGACCATATTTCAGAAGAATAGGATTACGAGAAGCATGGACAGGGTGGATGGACAGCAGCTGTTCCTTTTAGTCAAAGGGCGACACTTTTAAAGTGAAGGGTTTGCAGTTTAATGAGGATTTGAGAATTGCTTTTCACCCAGAGGGTGTTGGGATCTGAAATGCGCTTCTTGAGAGGGGAGTTGACATGGCAAACTCAAAACCATGAGAAAATACACGGTTGTGCACTTGAAATGCCTGAAGATTCACGGCGACGGTTATTGTGTCGGAAAGTGGGTCTAATGTAGACAGTGCTGTATTTCTGATAGCACAGACTCTTTGCTTCTGTGATTGTACGGCTGTGGAAGGCCAATCACTGAGTACCTTAAAATAGTAATTGATAGGTTTCTGAAGAATATCTTAACAAAGTTTATAAGACAGAACTTGTAATATTTTCTGAAAATATGTCAATGGCAAAATTAAGAGAAGAAAATGTGCAGCTTTCCGACAGTTTGATACCAGATAATTGAGGACCGGGAAATGGCAGGACGATGGAGCAAATACTTCAGTTATGCATTCACAGAGGAAAACAAAACAAAAAAGAAAACTTCCTAGCAATAATAGGGAACTTTAGTCTGGTGAGAAAAGGGGAATAGAATGACATTATCAACTAAACAGTTTAGAGAAAGTATCGGACTGAAACTAATGGGAATAGACAAAGTCAACAGAGATTTATGAAATGGGAATCATATTTGAGAAAGTTGCTTTTAGCAAAATTATGTAGAAGCTATCATTGCAATTCGAGTTGGAATCTCAGAAAGAGTTTTGATAAAGCCCCAAGCCTATTGTACAAATTCGAATCCTGTCGGACTGGGGCTAATACATGGTCATAGTTTTCGAAGGGCAGAGCTGGCAGGAAACAGTGAGTAGGAATAAAACAATGTTTTTTTTTCAATGGAAGGCTAGGAGGATATAACAAGGATCGTGGCTTGGGGGCAAGCTATTGCCAATACCCATCATATATTTGGTTGAGTGTCTCAAATGCAATATTCTCAAGTTTGCTGACAGCACGAAACAATGTCAGCTTGTGAGTGGGTGAGAAGGATGTAAAAAAGTTCCAAGGTGACTGCGACAAGTGAAATGACTGGGCAAATACCTGGCAGATGGAGAGCAATGGGAAAGATATTATGTTGTGTACTTTGATGGGAACAATAGAATGGCAGCCTATCAGTTGTAAAGATAGTGGTTGAAAAATGTTGGTGTACAAAGCACCTTAAGCTGCATTTTTTGTTTATTTCTGTGCAGCCCTCCGATTCCTTGTAGGGCAGTGAGTTCTGAATCCAGGAGTCAATACTGGGAATGGCATTGGCACGCTGACCAGTGTATATAGACGCTGTAAGTGGAGAGCTGTAACATTGAAAGGAATCTGGATCTCACTGTACACCAGTCACTGAAAGCAATATCGCAGGAGCAGTAAAGAGGTAGGAAGATAACTGCTGTATTCACCTTCATTTCAATGGGATTTGAGTACAGGAATAAGAGTATCTTACTGCAGCTGTACAGGGCCTTGGTGAGACACCATCTCGAACATTGTGCAGCATTGTGTGCAGGTTTGGTCTCTGTATCCAATAGAGGACAAACCTGACATTGAGGGAGAGCAGCAAAGGATGACCAGACTGATCTCTGGAATGACAGACTTGTTATGGGATCTGAGTTTGGGGGGACTGGACTTGTGTTCCATGCGGTTAAGGAAAATGAGTGGAGATCTCAGTGAAATATATAATACTCTGATTGGGCGAGACAGATTGGAAGCAGGGATGGTAATTCCCCAGGCTCGGATGTCTAAAGCAAGGGGCCACAGTATCAGGTACAGACAGGCCGCTTTGCATTGAGGTGAAAATAAATGTCTGCACTCTGAGACTGACTAACCAGCGGTACTCTCTCCCAGATCAGGCTGTGGAAGTCATGGCGCTGAATATAAATAAGGATTTCTGGAAATTAAAGGGATAGGGAGAGAGCAGGAGTACGGTGTGAAGATAGAAAATCAGCTATCAGTCCAGGTTGTTCTCCAATAACCCCGTAGCTGTGTTTCTGTGCAACACTCTGTTGTCGAAAATCGTGCAATATTAATAAAGGAGTCTCTGGTAAAAAGAGGGTAAGGGGCGAACCCCCAAAAATATCAGTAAAAACCAAAAATTAAATTTGGTCTAACACACACACTAGAACAGTCTAAATAAATCTTTAAATCACATGTTGTAATGGAACAGTCCTGTAAATGTAACACTTTCACACAACAGTAACTCGCTGGAGCACTGTACCTTTCACCAGAAAGCATGTGGGGGCTGACTGACCCCGTGATGCCGATGGGGATTTCCAGGTCTCCTCAAGATTCTTTTCACAGTTTGAAATAAAGTTCTTTCTAAATGTAGTCTACAATTTCCAGTTTAAGGCTCAGTTTCAAGGCTTCCTGAGTATATTGCATTCCTGTTTTAGCTGAATACATTGTTTGTACATTTTGCAGAGAGAGGATCCTGAGGCAGGGTTTTGCTGTTCAGCGGGTTCCCGGCAAGGAATAGCATCACAGTGAATGGGAATTCACTTTATAGAGAAAGATGCACGAATCACTTTGCAGCCAAATTGTATTTAATCAACACGTGTTATCGGAGAACTGCCCGCATATTTAATGGGGAACAAAACTGATGGGCTGAAGGCACTACAGAAGTTCTCATTTTATATTTCACAATGTTTAAACATATTAAGGGATATGATTATTGTATGGGGAAAACTGCACTGAACAGATGTTCGGCCATTAACTAGCACAGGGAAAGCTCAATGTGTCCATATGACCTACTCCTGTCACAATGTTTCTGTGCAGTGTGTGGGAAAGCTCTGCAAATATTGTCACAAGCTCTCAGCTGTTCGGAAGGAGCTCTCTGCAGGGTCGACAGGATTGTGTTTCCCATTCCCTTTTCTAATAACGAGGATGGGGTCTGGTGTTCGCTACGGGTTTATCCTTTAAGACCTCAGTGCAGTTTGATATAATTAAGCGTCTTGCTTGGCCGATTCAGAGACTATTGAAGAGTTTATCACATGTCTGTGTGTCTGGAGTCACTTTTAGGCCAGACCAGAAATGCACGAGAGATTTACTTCCTGAAAGTACATTGCGGAAGGAAATCGATGTTTGTATTGAACACAAGATCACTATTACAGACACCAGATTTTAGATCTTGATATTGCATTAATTGTTTTTAATTTGCACCAGCTGCCAGAGCATTAGTCTGGTCTAGGTTAGTAATCCAGTGACATTTCCACAACAGCACCATCTCCACATGGGGACCTATCGGAAACCACACTGAGCAAATTATTTCTGTGCTGCTTGACAGCTCTGTCAAATAGAACTCCCACCAATTTAACTGTTGTGATGGGACTGAAGGACTAGTAAATAGTCAGATTGCAGTAAGCCTCCTCTTAGCGGATTGGACATAGTTGAGTAATTTTCCATATTGCCAGGGAGATGTCAGAGTTGTAGCTGGAATGAAACAGCTTCCCCAGGGACGCGGCTTGTTGTGCAGCACAAGTCTTCAGTCCTATTGCAGGAATGATGTCAGGACCCACTGCCTTTTTTTGTATCTACAGTGTCCAGCTGTTTTTTCCATGTCTCGTGCAGTAAATTGAATTGGTTGAAGATTACCATCTGTGATTCTGTGGGCATCATGGCGAAGGTGAGGTGGGTAATCGACTCAACACATCTGGCTAAGGGTGGTGCAGATACTGCATCTTTTACACTGAAGCACAGGGTTGTTCCATTATTTAGGGTGCGGATATTTGTGGAGTCCTCTCTTCCAGTAAGTTGTTTAATGGTCCATCGACATTTATGCATGGATTTGACAGGTCGACAGAGCTGAGATCTGATTTGTTAGTCTTGAGATCATTTCTCCCTCTGTATCAGATGTTAGTCCTGCTGTTTAGAGTGTAACCAGTCAAGTGTGATCGCATTAATGGGTTGTCATCAGGCTTAGGTGCACGTGATTCCGACCCTGGCATGTTCACCCACACTCGTCACTGAACCATGGATCGGCTTGATGGTAATGGTAGACTGATGGATTATTCTTAAGAAAAAGTTACAGATTGTCTTT
The DNA here is from genome assembly GCF_037043375.1 of Chiloscyllium plagiosum. NCBI lineage: Eukaryota > Metazoa > Chordata > Chondrichthyes > Orectolobiformes > Hemiscylliidae > Chiloscyllium > Chiloscyllium plagiosum. Next base: position 63,282,537 of record NW_028270177.1, on the reverse strand, counting down.
GAAAACAATTCTGCTTCTTCTGCTGCTGTGATCGCAGCATCAGATGATAACCCAATTTTAGCCTCAATATTTACAATTCAATTCTACTGACTGTGCCCCATTTCACACCGAGACCCATTCACCCATCAGCCCTGTACTCAGTGACCTACTCTGGTTTCTGATGCGGAAATACTTCCATTTTCATGCTCTCATTCTGCTGGAAGTCTTTCCTTGGTGCCTTGCCTCCAATTTGTTGCATAAACTCTATCTATTTAAGGTACTAATCTGAATCTTCTCCTTTCCATAATGTCATCTTCTGTGTTCGAAGTGAGTGTGTTTCCCACTGTTTTTCTCCCTGACCATGATTCAGAGCTCTGTAGTGTCAGTGATGCCAACCTTATGCAATTTCAGACTCAAGGAACTTGTGCACCATGCGTTATTGTTCAGTTCCCAGTGTACGGCGCTCCATGTTGGACAGGATGTTTGGGTATCTTTGACATACGTCATTGGAAATTGTTCAAAAACAGAAACTGCAGAAGAAATTGCTATAGGTGTTGCAGCATTTTCTGGAGTGAATGCAGAGTTAAACTTTCAGGTCCAGTTCATCTTCTATAAAGGTACCAGTATCTCCAGCATTTTTTGTACTCTCATTTCCAGTATCCATAGTTATTTGTTTAATTGAATTTTTTTTCTGTGCCTATCCATTTCTGGTGAAACTCAGCAGGTCTGTCAGCATCTGCAGAGACAGAGAAATAGTGTTAGCGTTTCTAGTGTGACACTTCTTCAAAACTGAATACAATTGCAAAATGGCCTTTTCATCCCTTGCCAGAAGAGCGGATGGTTGGCAGGGAAAGGAGGGTGTGGCAATAGATAAACGGGCTTTTAGCAGTGGTGAATGAGAAGATTCTGTAAAAGGTGTTTAAATTAAGGTGCAATTGGGGGAAAGGGGTTCACTCTATTGATTGCAAGATAAAGAAGACACAACCACACACAGTCACAGGGAGAATGTTGGCCATATGGTATTACATAGATATGGCCACAGATACGTTTTCACTGTAGTGATCATCATCCCCTTTTGACAAAGGAATTCAGATGCTTGCCTTCTTATTGGCACTAGTAAGCATTTCATGTCGCCTTAGTATTGTAACATGGAGAAAAACAAATAACAGTATGAAGATTGGGCTGAGTATTGGTTACCTGTGATGTTTAATATCGCTTCAAATTTGCAGTGCTTATCTTTAAATGCTTGTTCTTGAAGTTAGTATCAGACGGAGTGGAGAAGGTTGCGGGCTGACATTGTAGAAGCTTATAAAATCATGAGAGGAATGGATAGGGTCAATAGCCAAGATTTTTCCACGGGCTGGGGGAGTTCAAGCATAGAGGGAATGGGTTTAAGGTGTAAGAGGGAATATTTAAAAGGGACGAAGGGACAACGTTTCTACACAGAGTGTGGTGTGGGTATGGAATGGGCTGCCAGAGCAAGAGTGGTAGATGGCGTGTACAGCTGCAACATTTAACATCATTTGGACAAATATATGACTGGGAAACACTTAGAGGCATATGGGTCAAAGGAAAGCAGATGGGACGAATATAGTTAGGAAAACCTGCCCAGCATGGACATTTAGTAAAGCTTCACACAGAGTCAGTGTGGGTCTGTGAAAAGGAAATGTTATTTTGCCCTGTAAAAACATGCAAAGTACTTCTGGAGATACCTGAAAATGTAAAAAGCGGACTTGATAAAGGGGATCTGGAAGACGCAAAACTTTCCAGAGATTTTCCACAAGTATTACAAAATGAAAGTTCTTACACAAAACAGAAGCTCTAGGACGTCGGATACTGTATTAACATGGGATGATGATTGGTTAACACAGAAATCGAAGAATCAGGATTAATGGATCTTTATGATAAGGGTGTATCTGCTGGAATACCACAAATATCAGTCTGATGGCATCAGTTATTTACAATCTATACTGATAGCCTGAAGGAGGGAGCTGAGTACAATATGCTTCCGAGTTTGAAGATGACACTGAGAATCAAAAGGCAGGCTGTTATTTAATGGAGAGGGCTTCCAGAAAAGGAGAAGTACAAAGGGTTTGGAGTCTTCCTGTGTATGAAATGTTACGTCAGCATGCTGATGCAGCAAGTAACTATGTTGGTACATTAGGAATTTTCCTGCGATGAATGGATTTAGTTTTAGAGAATCCCTAAAAAGGTGACACGATCATTCATTGGGTTTAAATGTCTCCATTCTTGGGCAAAGTGTCGAACTCGAGGATATAGATTTCGAATAAGGAACATCGATTTCAATCTGAGATGCAAACCGCTGTCTTCTCTCAGAAGGTAGTGAATGTCTGGAATTCCCTGATCCAGAGAGGTGTGGAAGGATACAAGGAGTCGGCAAGAAAGTGGTTGGGGCACTTTCTGGCCCTGCCTGGATTTTCCACGTACATTTCCACAACTGCGCCTAACCATCGGAGTGGCCTCGATCTGCCCCTGTGCAGCAGGTCCGAAGGGCTGAATGGAACATCAGAACACAGGGCTGAGGCATACGAGGGGGCCATTCGGCCCTTTGACACTACTTCACCAGTAAATAAGGTCGTGGCTCATCTCATTGTGGTCCCAGTTGCACTTTGCTCTCCATGCACCATGATCTATGATTCACCTGTCTATAGACAAAGCCAGCCTCGGTATAATATAAATATCTCGCCATCCCAAATTCTGGGAAAGAAAATTCCCACTGGAATGAAATACCACTTTGTGATTTTTTTCTCACTCCAGTTGTGACTGAGGATGGAGGGTGTCACTCTTTCCTTTTCTCGTCCCACTCTTCCACTGCTCACAACAAATTTTAAATGTAACCAGGTTGGTGATATGGCCGATGATAAAGGTCTCAGACTGGTTAGGTTCAGTGACAGGAACAAGTCAGACAGATTTCTTAAGTCAACCACAGGTAACTAATAGAACTAACGGATGCACATCGTGGATCTGTGGTTAGCACTGCTACCTCCCATCGCCCAGCAGCTGCATTCAATTCCAACCTCTAGCAACCCTCTATTTGGATTTTGAGCATTCTCCCCATGTCTGTGTGGGCTTCCTACCAGTGTTCCAGTTTCCTCCCACAGTCCAAAGATATGCAGCTTAGAGTGGATTAGCCATGCTAAATTTCCCATAGTGCCCAGGGATGTGTAGGTTAGATAGATTAGTGATGGGAAATGCAGGGTTACATGGATGGAGTAGGGGGGCAGGTCCGGGGGGGCGGATATGGACATTGAGGGTCAATGTGGACATGATGGACGGAATGTCCTGCTTCCACACTGTAGAGATTCTTTAAAAATGACAAGAAGTTTGGACTATACAAACACCCAATGGGTATCTATCTGATCCACTCTCCTCTAGGTTTTGTATGTTTCAATAAGATCACCTCTCATTCCAAGAGTAACCTGTTAAAGCCTTCATAATATAAGACCCTCATCCCTGGAATACATGAAGTGAAACATCTCTGAACTGCTTCCAAATTAATTATATCCTTTCTCAGGTAAGGGGACAAAAATGATCTCACACACCGTTGAGGTTAACATTTGTTTTCTCAGTGGGGAGAGTATTTGGAACTCTCTTCCCCGCAGAGCTTTGGAGGAAGAGATATTGAATATGTTTGAGGCACAGACAGAAGGTTCATAAGTAACAACAGAGTCAAGGATTATCGAGGAATGGGCAGCAATTTGCAGTGTACGGGAAAATGTAGTCAGTGATACAAAATCACACTGCTCCAGAACATCCAGGAATATAATGCAAACCGAAATGATAATATTGATAAAATGTTAACGGGGAATCCAAGATAGTGGTGATCCGGAAGGTCTGCTTTGTTGGGCTCTGCATCACAGCATGGGCAAAGTGGTTCCCTAACCCACTCCACCCCAGTAACTTAGTTAAAATTCAACCCTAAAAGAGTGATAGAATCTTTACTATTCCGGTTTGTCAAGTGGAGGTGACAAAACATGGGAAAGGATCGAGTCAGTCCCAACAACGGTGCACCCGTCAGAAGCATCGAGCATGCCTGAGGCTGTAGCTGCAACCCCCTCTGCTCGTTCCATGGACCCAGTTACTCACCAGGCCTTGGTCACTGAGTTCACCAAGTTATGTGAAATGATTGAAGCCATGATTGAAGAAGGGTTCAACAGAGGCTAGAACCACTACTACTCTCAGGCGCGCTCCAAAAACATGAGCAGCAACTTGACAGCCTTGGAAACAAAATGGACGATGTCAAGCGCCGAACTGCATGCAGAGTCTGCGATAATGAATTCCTCACGAGAGAGGATGCTCACCGTTGAAAAACAGGTCCGTATCTTAATTGAACATGATGACGACCTTGGGAACAGGGGCAGGATAAAGAATGTTCACATCGTCGGTCTGCTGGCCCAGACAGCAGGTGGTCAGCCAGTGAGGATTTTTTGAGAACTGGCTGCAGCGATTCCTTCACTTCGAAACTGAAGAGGGACTGGTGAAGACTGAGACAGTCCATCGGGTTATGGTGCACAGGTCAGGCTCAGACCAGCGCTCTCGCCCTGTCCGCGTGTGGTTACATAGTTATGCGGATAAACAAAGACTAATGGAAGCTTCCAGAACCCAGCGGAAAGATCCAATGCCTTTAATTCACGGGCTCCAGGATTATGTCCTTTCGGAACGTTTCGGCGGCGGTGATTCGGAAAAAAATCTTTTGATGATACCGAACATCGAACATTACAGTGCAGTACAGGCCCTTCGGCCCTCGATGTTGTGCCAACCTGCCATACCAATCTGAAACCCATCTAACCTACACTATTCCAATTACGCCCATATGCTTGTCCAATGACGACTTACATGTACTTAAAGTTGGCGAATCTGCTACCGTTGCAGACAAAGCATTCCATACACTTTATACTATATGAATAAAGAAACTACCTCTGACATCTGTCCCATATCTATCACCCCTTAATTTAAAGCTATGCCCCCTCATCTTTACCGTCACCATTCTTGGACAAAGGCTCACCCTATCTAACCCTCGGATTATCTTATATGTCTCTATTAAGTCACCTCCCAACCTTTTGCTCTCTAACGTAAACAGCCTCAAGTCCCTCAGCCTTTCCTCCATACCAGACAACATCTTAGTAAATCTCCTCTGCACCCTTTCCAAAGCTTCCACATCCTTCTTATAGTGCGGTGACCAGAACTGTACACAATACTCCAAGTGCGGCCGCACTAGAGTTTTGTACAGCTGTAGCATAACTTCATGGTTCCTGAACTTGATTCCTCTATTAATAAAAGCTAAAACACTGTATGCCTTCTTAACAACCCTGTCAAACTGGGTGGCAACTTTCAAGCATCTGTGCGCCTGGACACCGAGATCTCTCTGCTCATCTACATTACCAAGGATCTTACCATTAGCCCAGTACTTTGCATTCCGTTTACTCCGACCAAGGTGAATCACCACACACTTGTCCAAATTAAATTCCATTTGTCACCTCTCAGCCCAGCTCTGCAGTTTATCTATGTCTCTCTGTAACCTATAACATCCTTCCTCACTATCCACAACTCCACCGACTTTAGTGTCATCTGCAAATTTACTAACCCATCCTTCTACACACATCCAGGTCGTTTATGAAAATGACGAACAGCAGTGGACCCAACACCGACCCACTACTAACTTGACTCCAGTATGAACATTTCTCATCAACCACGACCCTCTGTCTTCTTTCATCAAGCTAATTACTGATCCGAACTGCTATATCTCCCACAATCCCATTACTCCGCATTGTGTACAATACCCCACTGTGGGGAACCTTACCGAACGCCTTGCTGAAATCCATATAAACCACATCAACCCATTTACTCTCATCTACCTGTTGATGACTATCCCGAATCAATTTATTCTTTCCCAGATGATTATAAATCCTATCTCTTATAATCTTTTCCAACACTTTATCAACAACTGAAGTAAGGCTCACTGATCTATAATTACCAGGGCTGTCTCTACTCCCTTTCTTGAACAGGGGAACCACATTTGCTATCCTCCAGTCTTCTGGCACTATTTCTGTAAACAATGACGATTTACAGACCAATGCCAAAGACTCGGCAATCTCCTCCCTGGCTTCCCAGAGGATCCTAGGATAAATCCCATCCGGCCCAGGGGACTTACGGACTTTCACACTCTGCAGGATTTCTAATACCTCCTCCTTGTGAACATCAATCCCAACTAGTCGAATAGCCTGTATCTCAGTAATCTCATCGACAACATTGTCATTTTCCAGAAAATGTTGAAAATATTGTTGAAAAACATTCATTTAGTGCTTCCCCTATCCCCTCTGACTCCACACACAACTTTCCACTACTATCCTTGATTGGCCCTAATCTTACTTTCGTCATTCATGTATTCCTTAAATACCTACAGAAAGCCTTAGGGTTTATCCTGATTCTATCCGCCAACAACTTCTCATGTCTTTTCCTCGCTCTTCTGAGCTCTCCCTTTAGGTCTTTCCTGACTACCTTGTAACCCTCAAGCGCCCTAACTGAGCCTTCACAACTCATCCTAAAATAAGCATTCTTCTTCTCTTGACCAGAGATTCCATTTCCTTTATAAACTATGGCTCCCGCACTCTACAGCTTCCTCCCTGCCTGACAGGTACATACTTATCTAATACACACGGTACCTTTTCCTTGAATAAGCTCCACATTTCTTATGTGCCTATCCCCTTCAGTTTCCTTCTCCCTCCTATGCTTCCTAAATCGTGCCTAATCACATTGTAATTGCCTTTCCCCTAGCAGTAACTCTTGCCCAGTGGTATACACCTATCCCTTGATATCACTAAAGTAAACATAACAGAATTGTGATCGCTATCACCAAAGTGCTCACCTGCTTCCAAGTCTAACACCTCTCAAGAGAAGAGGAAGGGAACTCGGGAATCAGTATTCCCTCTGATACCCAACGATTCTCCGTATTGCATTTAATGGATCCATGAATTCGTCTGACTCTGCAGAGAAAGCGAAAACTTTGTGGAAATTTTAAATTCCCCTATCGATTTTTTAGGTTTTTTGGATTTTTTATATGTTTTGTTTTGGAAAGTTTTGAGAGATTGTCAGTTGTAATAGTTTTAGATTGTGTAATTTTTAAGCTCTATGAGACTTTGTTTATTAATGATCAGTAATTCGAGTTCTTCCTCTCTCGAGTTCAAATGTTGCTACAGTCGGTTCTGGAAAATGATATGTTAAAATGGTGCACCTGGAACATTAAGGGGAGCCATTGCCCAGTCAGGAGGAAAAACTTACTTTCTAGTCTTAAAAAAGAGAGGGTGGATTTTGTCATATTGCAGAAGATGCACCTCGATGACTAGGAACATTTGACGTTATAGCAGAGCGGGTTTGAACGGGTTTTTATTTTCGTCTTTTAATGCAAGGAGTGGGGGAGAAGAAGAACCTTCCATTTAAATTACTAGATTGTATTTGATACTCATGGAAGGATCATAAATCCCCCAAGCCTTGAACTATGGTAAATAATCCAATATTTTGAATAGTAATTGCGACCCCTCACCCCCACCCCGGTGCACCCTCTTAAAATCCTGGTAGATGCATTTTCCAAATTCAGTTATCTTGCATCATGGCACATTATTGTGGAAGGAGATTTCAACTGTCTTATGGAACCACGGTGGACAGAATGTGCGAAGGTCCCTCAATACCCTCATTATAATGTAACCAATTGGTGGATTTGTGTGCAGAACTAGAGCTGGTGGATGTCTCGAGGCACATCTACCTCACAAGTAGGGTTTTTAATATCTTCTTTAACCCGTAGAAATGCCACACCAGGTTTGATTTCCTCCCCATCCCTGCAACAATCTTAGATTCGGTGGCATCCTGCACAATTGGGAATATTACCATTTGTGACCATACTTATAGATAAAGATTTAGGGAGATATAACAGATTCGAGACACTGGCGAATGTATCCCTTTATTGTTAAGACTAGTTAGTTCATTGAGTATTTCTGTAATGAATTCAGATATTTCTTAGCTATTAATTCAGATTCAACCAGTAACCGATCCATCCTATGGGAAATTGCTCAGGCTTATGCCAAGGGAATAATTATCCCTTAGGATGCAGCAGAAGGGGGAGCAGGAACGCTGGTTTGAGGCACAGCTGAGGGCAGCCGAGAGGGCATACTGTGATAGACCCTCAGTGGCTAAGCTGCAGAGGATCACAACGCTTCGGTCTACGGTGAATTCCACGCTCACACACACAGCCAAAAAGGAATTTACTTTTGCTAAACAAAGTCTGTTTGAACATGGTGATAAGCCAGACAGGTATTTAGTCTATCTTGCCAGGAAAACGAGCGCCCCTCTCAAGCCATTACCTCAATTAGGGAAGGTACTGGGATTCTTACCTTCAATTCCAAAAAGATTAATGCCTCCTGTCCGAGACTTTTCTCCGAATTATTTCAGACTGAGAATTATGTGGATAGATGGATTAAGATGGAGTCATTTTTCATTTTTCAGGCGTAACCCCTGAATACGTGTTGTGCCTTAATGCACCATTGTCAGCGCAGGAGGGTGTGAAGCAGCTTCAGAATGCAAAGGTGCACGTTCCTGTCAGATTTCCTCGTGAATTTTATAAATAATTTATAAACCTATTGTCAGGGCTGATGTTTAACATGTTCTGTCACTCATACAGTCACGAACCCCTCCCTCCATCCTTTAGAGAGGCTCATCTCTCTGATGCTGCAGAAAGGAAGACCCTGGAGGATTGTGCTTCTTACACGCCAATCTCACATTTAAATGTTGGTTTCAAAATCTTGTCTGAAACGCATGCATTAAGGCTGGAAATTTTGCTGCCTTCCGTTGCCAAAGAGGACCAAACAGGCTTTATAAAGGGCCACAAATCTTTCTACAATGTGAAGAGGTTACTCAATATGATCCAATAGTGTCAACAACAATCTGTCCAGGGATTATTGATCTCTTTAGATGAGAGACGGCATTTGATTGAATTGAGTGGCCGGATCTCTTCTGTACAGTAGAACGGTTTGGTCCACGCAAAGTTTTTAATCAAGTGGGTGAGGGTCATGTACAGCGATCCTCTGGCTGTTGTTCTCAATAATGGTGTGCCAACGAGTAAGATTAAGATTTCTCCAGGCAGCCGCAAAGGTTGACAACTTTCACCATTGTTGTTTATGTTGGGGATTGAGTCACTGGCGGAGGCCACCCATAGGGATGCCAACATATCTGCCCCAGAAGTGGGATAGAAGTCACATTGTATGCAGATTACATTGTATGCAGATGAGGGTCTTATGTTTTTTGTCAAATCCGCAATTTCGGTAGTTCATGTGATGCAATGCATTAATTCGCTTGTTGTCTTACTGGGTGATAAGATTAATTTTACAAAGTTGGAGGCCATGCCTATGGGAGATCTTACGGAAATACCTGATACTGAGAGCAAATCCTGGTTTCCTTTTAAATGGTCACTGGGGTGGTTTCCCTATTTCAGTATATTCATTACATCTGTCTTTGATCATTTATTTAAGGTGAACTGTGTCCATTTGTTTGACAAAATTAAACAAGACCTTCAAAGATGGGAGGCATTTCAAATATCCTGGCTCGATCAGATAGCTGTTATTAAAATGAATGTCCTTCCATATTTCCTAGACCCCGTGCGAATGCTTTCTTTGATGTTTCCCAGACAGATACTTCTGAAGCATAATGGCTGGTTTAGCTCTTTTATTTCGCACCATAAGCGATTCCTTATCAAGCTAACAAAATTGCAACTGCCCCACAGATTGTGGGGGGTAGATATCCCAGATTAAAAGCAATCAATTAAGTTTTTTTTTTATCATCCTATGTTAGTGCCTGGGCCGCTGAGGACTCGGCGTCAATACGGCTAGAAATTGAGCCCTCTCAGAAAAAGTGAACCCTTATTAGTCTGTTGCTCTTAGATAAAATGTCAACATTTATGGAGTATTGTCAAAAACTAATGATTATCAATACTGTTAAAACTTGAAGAACTATGCGTCAAATCGAGGGCAATACAGCCAAAACCATGTTTCTTACCCCTTTAATTGGTATACCTGGTTGTCAATCGGGGATAATGGATTCCAGGTTTAAACTGTGGGCAGCCAGGGGGGTACCTTGCTTGGGTGATTTAGAATTAGTAGAATCCCTACAGTGTGGATACAAGCCCTTGGGCCCAACAAGTCAACTTCGACGCTCTGAAGAGTAACCCACCCCGACCCATTCTCCTACCATTCTATATTTATCCTGACTAATGTCTGAACTTACAGATTCTGGAACACTATGAGCGATTTAACAATGGCCAATTCATCTAACATGCACATGTTTGTGACTGTGGGAGGAAACCTATGCAGACACAGTTGAGAACATACTAACTCCATATAGCCAGTCACCTAAGACTGGAACCAAACCCGTGACCCTGGTGCGGTGAGTCAGCAGTGAAAACCACTGAGCCACCATGTGTTACTTGAGGGAGAAACAATGATATCATTTGATCAACGAACTCGTAAGTATGGATTATCTAGTAGAGATTTCTTCTGCTTTCTTTCCAGATTAGAGATTTGATTTTAAAAACATACACTTTTAATAGACTCTTACAGATCCGATACAGAGCTGCGGGTGTTTATTGCTAAGAATGCACTTTTTGTCAGTACCGTTTATCATTTGTTGGAGAGTGTCCCCTCAGACAAGACTGTGCAGCTTCGTGACGTCTGTGCGAGAGAGTCGGGGGGTTTAGATCTCTTTGGAGACATGGGAGGATATTTGTGAAAATGCTCGAAGATTTTGATCTGTAATAGGTCCCATTCCATGCAGCTGCAAATTCTTCATATGGTCTATCTGACACCAGACTTTCTCTCAAAATTCAATGTGGGATTATCTACAGCATGTCCTAAATACAGAATGACTACAGGCACTCTTACTCATTGCATGTGGTCCTGCTGCAGGCTTCGTATATATTGGAGCTCTGTGTTAGGTGTGGTAGAGTGGGTCTTGGGGACCGAATTGGAGATGGACACGGTTTCTCTTTTCCTGCACCTGCCCAGAGTATCTTACGCAGATGCACATGGGAAAAAAAAATATTTCCTTACTTTCTATGCTAGGACATAATATTCTGTTGTGTTGGATGTCTGAAACTCCCAGGATGTGTTGGGCCTTTGTAAGCTCATCATGGAGAATATCCCTTTGGAATTTCTCACCAGTATGGTGCACCAAAAAACAGAGATTAATATACGTCATAGAGTCATAGAGATGTACAGCATGGAAACAGACCCTTCGGGCCAACCCGTCCATGCTGACCACATAACCCAATACAGTCTATTCTCACCTGCCAGCACCCGGCCCATAACCCTCCAAACCTTTCCTATTCAATAAACTCATCCAAATGCCTCTTAAATATTTCACTTATACTAGCCTCCCCCACTTCACCTGGCAGCTCATTACATACACGTACCTCTGTGTGAAATAGTTGCTCTGTAGGTCTCTTTTATATCTTACCCCCTCACCTTAAAATTATGCCCTCCACTTCTGGACTCCCTGACCCCAGGGAAAAGACTTTCCCTACATACCCTATCCATGCCCCTTATACATTTGAAAACCTCTATAATGTCATCCCTCAGCTTCCGAAGCTCCAGCAAAAACAGCCCCAGCCGATTCAGCCTCTCTCTATCGGTCAAATCATCCAATCCTTATAAATCTTTTCTGAACCCTTTCAAATTTCTCAACATTTTTCCGATAGGAAGGAGAGCAGCATTGCACGCAATATCCCAACAGTTGCCTAACCAATATGCTGTACAGCTGCAACATGACCTCCCAACCCCTGTATTCAATACTCTGACCAATAAAGGAAAGCATACCAAACGCCTTCTTCACTATCGTATCTACTTGCGACTGCACATTCAAGGAGCTATGAACCTGCACTCCAAGGTCTCTTTGTTCAGCAAAACTCCCTGGGACCTTGCCATTAAGTGTATAAGTCCTGCTATGATTTGCTTTCCCAAAATGCAGCACCTCGCATTAATCTGAATTAAACTCCATCTGCCATTTCTCAGCCCATTGGCCCATCTTGTCAAGATCCTGTTGTAATCTGAGGTGACCTCTTCGCTGTTTACTGTACCCCCCATTTTGGTGTCATCTGCAAACTTACTAACTGTACCTCTTATGCTCGCATCCAAGTCATTTATGTCAATGACAAAAAGTAGTGAATCCAGCACCGATCCTTGTGGCACTCCAATGGTCAGAGTCCTCGAGTCTAAAAAACAACCATCCACCACCACCCTCTGTCTTCAACCTTTGACCCAGTTCTGTATCCAAATGGCTAGTTCTCCCTGTATTCCATGAGACCTAACCTTGCTATAACAGTGAGTGTGAGGGAGCAGAAAGAATATGGTGACCCTTATCCTAACAGTGTGGGGAAGGTTTTTGAAGCTTGTCCTGTTTTGCTGGACATTTCTTCAGACTGCAGATACTGCACTGAGGTGGGTGGTGTGCTCAGACCATGTTCGGTGTGTCTGGTAGTGTGATGCCTCTGGGAAGAGAATGGTCCCCCTCTGTACTAGCCCATCCTCCAGGACTTCCGTGCCTCTGTCGACAAACCGTGATGTAATTTCCCCTTATCTGGTATGCTCGGGGAAAACTGTGCAGGACATCTCCAACTGAGAAAGCTCAACTGTGTGCCCCTTGGCCTTTTAATGATGGCCCCAGTGTCAGGGGTCATGGAATATCCAGGGGCATCCGGGCGATTTTGAGTACCTCCAGTCATGATGGGTGTGAGAATCGGTCTGGCATTGTATGAGAGGGACACCATGGAGTGGGATGGGTGGTTAATGAAATGAGTTTGGTAAGATAGCATCAGGAATCTAGCTCAGCCTTGTGCATACAACCCCAATGTCACACTCAAATAAAATGTCACTGAGACAGATTTTTGTTAGATTCAGCCCAGTGAGGTGAAGACTCTGCTGTCCTCACTCCCAGTTACAAAGCTGCAGAACAAATGCTCATCCAAAAGTCTCCATCGCCTGAACTCACAGCAATATCCCTTTCACTCATAATTCTTCTTAATACTGACCCGTGTTGCATGATACTATCGAAATGTCTTCATTTCAGCATTCTGAACCTGTGAACATATCCTTCAATGGCATTTTTTCTCAGTCTCCCCCACTCTGCCTCCACTCCATAACACACTCATTTACAGTGATACTGCACGAGACTGCCAGTATGACTGGCCATTTGGCCCAGCTAGTCCATGCCAAACAAAATGTCCATCCACACTCATCCCATTTCCCTGCCCGTGCTCTGTATCCCTCTAATCCTACCCTATCTGTATATTTGTCCAAATGCCTTTTCAATGTTGTTATTGTACCCACCTCAATCACTTCCACTTGCAGCTCAGTCTGTATGCATACCACGCTCTGTGTAAAAAAGGTGCCCCTCAGGTTCCTTTTTGTATACTTGTTTCCTTTCCAAACATTAATGGATGTCCTCTCGTGCTCGATTCCCCAACCTCAGGAAAAAAAATTGAAGTATTCACCCCATGCACGCACCTCATGATTTTATAAGAGTTACACTTCTATAAGAATCTTCACAGTTTCCTACGCTGTAAAGAAATAAGTTCTAACCTGTCCAACCTCTGCCTATAACTTAGAGCCTTTAGCCCAGGAAACATCTTTGTAAATTTGTTCCAAACTCTTTCTCGTTCAATAATATCCTTTCTAGAACAAGATGAACAAAACTGAACTCAATACTCCAACTGCAGCCTTACCAATATCCTGTACAACTGCAACATAACGTCCCAACTTCTATACGCAATGTGCTGATGAAGACCAGTGTGCCAACAACCTTCTTCATTGTCCTGTATATCTGTGACACAAATTTCAGACAACCGTGCACCTGATCTCCAACGTCCTTTTGTTCCATTACACTCCTTAAGGCCCTCTCATTCATTATTAAACTCCTCCCTGGCTTTGACTTTCCAAAATGCAAGAAGTCACACTTTTCTGTTTTAAACTCAAATTGCTATTTCTGAGCCTACTTCCTCAGCTGACCAAGTTAATGCTGTAATTTCTGATAATGTTGCTCATTGTTCATGATGCCTCCTAATTTAGAGTCATCTGCAAAATCACTAACCTTGCGTGTGCACTCTGGTCCAAATCATTGGTATAAGATAACGAACAGCAATGGGCCTGGGACCGACCACTGAGGCACTCCACTAGTCACAGACCTCCAGTCCGACAAGCATACCTCCACCATAGCCATTTGTTTCATAACGTCAAGCCAATTGTGTCGCCAATTTGCCAGTTTACATTGGAGTCCATGCGATCTAACCTTCCAGAGCGACCTATAATGTGGAACCTTATCAAAGGCCTTACTGAAATCCATATAGACTATGTCCACCACCCTGCCCTTGTCAACCTTTATGGTCACTTCTTCAAAGCTCTAACAAAACTTCTAAGGCATGATCTGCCACGCACAAAGCTATGCTGACTGCTCCAAGTCAAACTCTGTTTTTCCAAATGCATGCTTATCTTTTGCCTCAAAACCTTCTCAAGTGGTTTACCGAAAACAGATTTGAAGCTTACTGGTCTATCTTTCCCAGGTTTTTCTTTGCAACCCTTCTTGAATAAGGGCACGTTTGTTCTCGCCCAGTCTTCCGGGTCCTTGGCCCCTGGCCTGTCTTCTTTCGCCACCTGCAGTGCTCTTGGATATATCTGGTCAGGACCAAGAGATTTATCTGACTTTATGCATTCTAATATGTCCATCAGCACCTCTACTGTGATATGGACTGTACCACGATATCACAACTAACCTCCCAAAGGTCACAGGGCTTCATGTCTTTCTTCATGATAAACACAGAGGGGAAATTGAGGACCTCACCCATCTGTTGAGGTTTTACACATGCGTGCCCATTTTGGATTGTAAGGCGTCCTATTCTCTCTCTAGTTGTTCTTTTTCTTTCTTATACTGAATTTGGATTCACATTAATCTGCTCAGCCAAGGCTATCTCATACCCCCTTTTCGCCTTGCTGCTTTCCTTCTTCACTAAACTCCTGTATCCCCTGTGTACGTCCAGGGACTTCCTTGTTCCCAGCTGCCTGTACCTGAGCCACGACTCCTATTTTTCTGGTCAGAGCCTCAATATTTCTTGTTACTCAGGGTTCTCTCTTTCAGCCTCACTTTCCATTCATCCTCACAGGAACATATCGAGCTTGAACTCGAGCTATCTCACTTTTGAAGCCCTTCCACTTGCCCGGGATCGTTTTACCCTGAAACAAACTACTCCAACCATCCCCTGCAATCCCCTGTCCAATTCCAACAAAATACACCTTGCCCCAATTTAGAACTTGATTCTGTGGACCAATTTTGTCCCTACCATTACTATTTTAAAACTAATACTGCTCCAGTCACCATTCCCAAAATGCTCGCCCACTTTACCTCCGTCACCTATCCGACCTTATTTCCCAACAGTAGGTGGAGTTTGTCCCTTCCCCAATAGGAACCTCTCTATATTGCTTGTGAAAGTTTTCCTGAACATACTTAACAAATTACGTTCCATCTAAGTTCTTAACCATCTGGAAGTCCCAGTCTATGTTAGGAAAATTAAAATCACTTATTATGACAACCCTATTGCTCCTGCAAGTTTCGCCAGTCTCCCTGAATATTTGTTCCTCAATTTCCCGTTGATTATTTGGAGGCTAATAGTGCAAGCACGATAACATCAACATCCTCCTCTTAATTCTTTGCACCGTTCACAAAACCTCATTGGATATTATCTCAGTTATTTCAACTTTAAATACTAGAGAGATATGCGCCTGAATCAGAACTATTGGTATTTAAATTGTTTCTATTTATATCTCTTCCTCACATTTATTTTCACATTCGCAGCACCCCTTGTCAAGGTACAGTACAGATATGGAGCTGTAAATGGATGGGAACTGCACATCCTGTCACTTCCTGCATTGGTTACATTTTTCACCACATTGGGCAGCGATCTAACACAGTGTGACCGAACAATGCAACAGCCTGGGTTTATATATGAATGAACCAGTGCGGACTGCACAGCTCCCCACGCTGGACATTTAGTCCAGGATTATAGATCAAGCATTGGTGTGGGCTGCACAGTTTCACTCTGGACTTTGCGGGAATGCATACAGCTGTACACTAGCCGGATCTACACAGTCCTCCATCGTGAATATGTAATGGATGGGCTGGTTATGTGAGTTGGATTGCGAATGTGAGAGTACAAAACATCTGACAATACCTTTATTTTGTATTTTCATGCTTGTCATTGGACCCCTTAAATCCTGACTTATCCTGTTAGACCCATCCTTCTGGATGAGTCATGGTGAGTGTTGTTGCAGCATCTGATTCTGCAACATGACCGAGAAACGGAGCAGAGGCTGCAGAGAGCGGAGTCTCCACAAAATGGCATGAGGGAATCACAATCAGATCAGCCGTGGTCTTAGTGAATGTTGGGGCAGGATTGAATGGATCACTAATGCAACCTATTCATATATTTGTTTGTTCCAAGCAAACTCCCCTTTTCTCCTAGTGTCTCAGACTGGTGGGGAGTGAGTCCCCTCCTCCTGTCCTTGCATAACAGGATGCTGGGGCCTCACTAACCACCAGATTTCCCTGTGCCCCAGTTTCGACCTCTGAGTGACTCCCTCCTGTCCCTGTCTCACAGTCTCAATCAGTTGAATGACTGCGTCCTGTTATGTTTCCCAATTTTGAGCAGCTGTGTGACTGCCTCCTGATCAAAGGTTAGCGACAGTAGATGTCCTCCTCCTGCTACTGACTAACAGGTTCCAAAAGCTCTGTGCTCACCTGCTGCTCCTGTGGAATGGAGTCGATGGTCTGAATGGCCTCTTCAGATTCCTTACAGCTTCACTTGGCTAAAAGCCTTTCTCCTGTTTTTGTAAAACACCATCAAAATCTGAATGATGTATTTGTGTACTTTACTCTCAGCAATAGAACAACCAAGTTGCCTGACAGAAT
This sequence comes from Chiloscyllium plagiosum, assembly GCF_037043375.1. Lineage (NCBI taxonomy): Eukaryota > Metazoa > Chordata > Chondrichthyes > Orectolobiformes > Hemiscylliidae > Chiloscyllium > Chiloscyllium plagiosum. Next base: position 63,265,545 of record NW_028270177.1, on the reverse strand, counting down.
TCAGAAGCTGAATAGCCTCCTCCTGTTCCTGTGTTATACACTCAAGAGGCAATAGAGTCTCAGAGGTGTACAGCACGGAAAAATACCTTTCGGTCTGATCGTCCGTACTGACCAAATATCCTAAATAAATCTCGTCCCCCTTGCCAGCACTTGGCCCATCTCGCTCTAAACACTTCCCATGCATGTATCCATCCAAATGCCTTTTAAATGTGTAACTCCACCTGCCTCCACCACCTCTTTTAGCTGTTCAATCCATACACACAGCAGTCTCTGTGTGAAAATGTTGTCCCACATGTCCCTTTTTAAATCTTTCTCCTCTCACCTTGAACCTTTGTCTTCTAATTTTGGACTCGCGTATCCTGGGTAAAAGACGTTGACTGTTTACCTTATCTATGCCCCTCATGATTTTATAAAAGTCTTTAACGTCACCCCTCAGCCTCAACACTTGAAAATAGCCCCAGCCTATTCAAACTCTCCCTGTAACTCTAACCCTCCAACACCTGCAACATTATTTTAAGTCTCTTCTGCACCCTTTCAAGTTTGACAACATCTTTCCGACAGCAGGGAGACCAGAATTAAAGGCAGTATTACAAAAGTGGCCAAACCAATGTCCTGTACAGATGCAACACGTCGTGAAAATGTTTAGACTCAAAGCACGTACCAAAAAGGGAAGATCACCAAGTGACTTCTTCACTGCGCTGTCTACCTGTGACGGCACTTTCAAGGAACGGAGAACCTGCACCACAAGGTGACACAGTAGCTCAGTGGCTAGCATTGCTGCTTCAGAGTGCAGCGATTTGGGTTTAATTCAATCCTTGAATGACTGGCTGTCTGGTGTTTGCACATTCTCCCCCTGTCTGCATGAGTTTCCTCCGGATGTTATGTTTTCCTCCGACAGTATAAAGATATACAGATAAGGGTATATTGGCCATGCTAAATTGCGTAAAGTACCCAGGGATGTGTGGGCAAGGTGGATTAGCCATGGAAAATGCAGGCTCAGAGGGATAGGGCAGGGGTTTGTCCAGTGGGATACTTTTTATAGGGTCGGTGTGGCCTCGATGGGCCGAATAGGCTGTTTCCTCAGTGCAGGGATTCGATAATTTCTATGGAGTTCTCCTTGATTGGCAGCTTTCGACAGGACCCTACCTATATGTCTTGCTTGATCTGTCTTGCCAAAATCCAACACCTCACATTTATCTAAAATAATCTAAAATAAAATAATTATAGTCTGAGAGATCATTCTTCACTGTCGACTGCACCACCAAATTTGGAATTATCTACAAACTTACTGACCATACTTCATAACTCAAATGCAAATGATTTGTATAAGTGACAAAAGGCAGTGGACCCACCATTGATCTTTGCGGCATGCCACTGGTCACAGGTCTCCAAGTTTAATGCACAAATGTCCACTGTCACGCCCTGTCTCCGATATTCAAGAAAATTTTGAATCTAAATGACGAGCTCTCCCTGGATCCCAGGCAGTCTAACCTTGCTAACCAGTCTACCATGTAGAACATTTTGGTTTTCTTACTGAATTCCAGAAAGACAACATCCACTGCCCTGCCGTCATCAATCATCTTTATCACTTTCTCAAAAAATTCCACCCAGTCAGTGAGACGTGATCTCCAATGTACAAAGCCCTCTTCAGTCCTTGTCTTTCCAAATGCATATCGATCTTTTTCCTCAAAATCCCCTCCAACAATTTAGTCACCATTGATGTCCGGCTCACCGATCTATGGTTACCTGTTTTTTCCTTACTTTCTTAAATAATGACACGATGTTCGCAGCCCTCCAGTCTTTTGACACCTCACCTGTGGAAATCAATGTTACAAATATATCAGCAAAATGCTGAGCAATCTCTTTCTTATCTTCCCACAAACATCTAGGATACAACTGCTCAGGTCCCAGGGATTTGTTCACCTTTATGTGTTTTAAAATGTCCAACGCCTCCTTGTAATATAGACACTTTCAATGTATCACTATATATTTCTTCATTCTCTCGCTCTTGTAACCTCCTCCACATTGAATACTGAGAAGAAATACTTGTTTAGTATCCCTCCAATCTCCTGTGGTTCCACACATAGGTAGCCTTATGATTTTTAAGGGGCCCTATTCTCTCCCTAGCTAATCTTTGACATTAAAAGATTTGTATAATTCCTTCAATGCCTCGTTAACCGTATTTCTAAAGCCATCTCTTGTTCACATTTTTCTGGCCCGATTTCTCCATTGACTGTACACTTGCTGCCCTTACACATCTCTCGGGATTCACTTGATCTCAGCTCTATTTACCTGAAGTATGCCTCCTTCCTTACCTTGACCAAAGCATCAATATATCTAGCCATCCAGCACTCCCTGCACCCAGCAGCCCTGCCCCTCTCACTAATGGGAACACGTTAGCTCTGGACTCTCTGAAACCAAGTTTTGATGGCCTTGTGTTTTCCAACCATCCCTTTACCTGTGAATAGGGTATTCCAATCAGCCTTTTACAGGGCTCGCGTAACACTTTCAAAGTTGGCCTTGTTCAAAGTTAGAACCTTAATGATTACATCAGGTCTTTCCTATTCCAAAACTAATTTAAAACTAATATTTATGCATAACAGACTTGAAAGTTACCTAAACACTGTAACAGGCTCGAGAGGCTGAATAGGCTCCTCCTGTCCCTCTGTAATAGAAAAGAAAGCATGAATGGCCTCTTCCTGTCTTTGTGTAACAGACCTAAGACATTAAATAACACAGCAACCCGTGGATTACGAGCAACCATTAAACTGTATCTGATGTCGGACCAACCCTTCTCAGTTACAGAAGCACAAACAACACAATATACTCCAGGTGCCCTCTCAGTAACACTTCATACAGCTGCAGCGACATATCTCCTTGTTTTGAATGATTCTGTTGGAAAAATGTGCCAATATTCTAGATTTCCACCTTTTAAGGAGCAACAGGCTAATATGGCCTTCTCTTATCCCTTTGTATGAGGCCCATAGGGACAGAATTGCTTCGGCCTATTGCTGAGCAGCAATCTCAATGCTCTGTCTCAAGGTTATGAAAGGATTTGATAACAGGGAACCTAAAACCAGGAGGAGCCTCACACTGGGCAATAAGTATTATACTTTGGGGTAAGGTATCTAGAAACTTGCCCATCCGACTTTTTTTTATGCAACCGATCTGTTATTTTATAACTGCCTCCTTTCATAAACAGAGTGGAACATATATAGACCCCTGCAGTGCCTTTTAATACTCTCATATACAAGTTTTAAAAAAAAGATTAAAAAGATTTAAAGATTTTTGGTCCATCCCTCAGCAACCCTTATCCCTTCCTTTCAAACCCGGTAAATGTTCCCTTTTATAGTGATATGAAAAATGATGTGTGGAACTGGATAACTGAGCCTGTTTGTTTAGTCATGATTTGGAAATGCCGGTGTTCGACTGGGGTGTACAAAGTTAAAAATCACACAACACCAGGTATTCGTCCAACAGGTTTAATTGGAAGCACACTATCTTTCAGAGCGCCGCTCCTTCATCAGGTGATAGTGGAGGACACGCTTCTAAGCACATAATTTATCGCAAAAATTTACAGTGTGATGTAACTGAAATTATACATTGAAAAATACCTTGATTGTCTGTTGAGTCTTTCATCTGTTCGAATATCATGATAGTTTCATTTCTTCCCTGTGTAAATTACAAAACCTTTTTCTTTTAAAGTTGCATTCTCAGGTTAGCAGTAACAACGAGTGTTAGTTAGACAATAGTTTGAAGGTGTTAGCCGTTGCGTTCTCTGTCTATACCATGATGTTTAGATTGATTCTAATCTGAAAAGTGAGATAACAGAGTTTTACATGAATTTATGCAGTTTTTGAGCTCCGAGTTCTACATGAATGCATGCAGTTTTTGAGCAAAGTACAATGTAACTCTGCAAGTACAAATTCACCCACACAAAATATATGTGTGCATGTGGGTCTTTGTCTGTTTGTAGGTGTGTGTTTGTCTTGGTTGGTGGTTGTGAGTGTGAGAGGGAATGCATATGTGTGTGTAGTGTCTTAAGTCTGTGAGGGGGTGCATGTGTGAGTGTGGGAGTGTGTGTGCGTGTCTGGGGTGTGGGGTTTGAGTATCAGTGAGAAAGAGTGTATATATGTGTGCATGAGTGTAGAGTGGTCTAAGTCTCTGAGCGGATGCCTGTGTGAGTGTGTGTGTCTGCAAGGGTGTTTGTGAGTGTCTGTTGCGTGTCTGTGTACAGGTGTGTCCGTATGTATGTGTGTGTATATGAGTGCCTGCGTGTGTGTGTGTGTGTGTGTGTAGTACAATAGTGGTCGCCTGCAATGTGACATGAACCCAAGGCCCCAGTTCAGGCCCTCCCTATGGGTACCGAAATTTGTAATCTGCCTCTGCTCGGCTACTTTTCGCTGCTGCCTATCCTGAAATCCGCCTTGAAGGATGGTCACCAGAAGGTCCGAGGTTAAAGGTCCGGGACCACTGAAGTGTTCCCCAACTGGGAGGGAACATTCCTGTCTGTTGTTTGTTGTATGGTGCCCATTCATCCGTTGTCGTAGCCTTTGCTCGGTTTCCCAGTGTTTGTTCAGTGACTGTGCTTAATGCCAATCTCCATTGATTCTAATTATCCCAGTGGAGGGTTTCCATCTTTTAACGATAAATGGGCGCCGTTCAATGTGTTATCCCATAACATGAGTGGGAGCATCATCAACAGCACTGACAGGGAAAAGCAGGTCCAGAGAGAGGAGGAGGAGAGATCAGAATCTGAGAACATGAGACTGGAATGTTCCAAACATGGATCAGAATCTAAGAACATTAGACTGGAATGTTCCAACAATAGACAGGAGCTTATCCAATTATGTTTGGTATCTTTCTGCACTTTATTGGTTGTCATTATCATTGCGGATCTATTACGCTCTTCTCATTTTTCAATATTTTTATTATCTCTTCCTGGCTATCATTGGTGTTCCTGGTAAGTGTCACTGTCCAGATTTTTTTGTTCTATAAACCAGTTATAACTGTATTACTGTTCTTTCATATAGTCTACACTTCTTGTCACTATTATTTTCCTGTTGAAACTCTCGATCCAGATATTCACTCTACAGACCACTACTAACTACATCAATGAATGTGTTCAATGACTGTCTCCCTCTCTGATCTGGCAGTGTTACTCTCTATGTTGACCTGCTCAGTTCGAGCAGACAACTACAATTTATTGTATCATTGCCTTTGTTATTTAAATATTAAGAGTAGGGAGGTCACTCTCTACTCTTCTGGTTACAAACTCCACTTCCTTCCACTGTTTCAATCTCATCCCTGGCCAATATCTGCGACTGAAGCAGACAAGTCACAACTGTGGGAGATCCCTTTGACTATGAGCTGATTCATGACACCATATCCTGAACATGTCTATCTTGAAATGCTCACCACTCCAGAATATATCGCATTGGTTTAGTCCATCTCCTGTTTGAACCTTGAGCTATGAGATACAGTCGAAAGAAAGCCAATAATGTGCTGTTCACACTCTCGGCTTCAAACCTGCCGAAGCAAATCTGATCTGAACTCACACCAAACTCCCATCCATCTGTCATTCATGTCTACGCCGATGTATATTGTTATTGTCTCTGGCAATGCCTTTATTTTGACATTCTCAAACACTTTATCTCATCTGTCCATGAAACTTCTCTAATTCTCTCTCTGACGATTAACAAAAAGCCTGCCAGTTGTTCTTATTTAAAATAATTTCCTCCATGTGCGTTCCTTCACAAACAATGAGTTTTGCGTTCAACTACGCCTATCGCGCGCACACACATGCACTGTCCCTCAATTTCTGATGAACACACACACACAGCAAACCTTCCCATTGTAGGCAATAATCTGATGCGAGTATAGTTTGCATATGATAGTAAAGTTGCAATACTGTCCATGCTGGGCAGATAGTGCCGTTTACTGAGCAACACACTAGCATGGTCTGCACAGCTCTCCATGCTGGGCTGTCATCTTGTCCCAGTTTATGTTGTTTATCGTTTTTTCTGTGAAGCAGATTGAGAATTTGATGTAACAAACCATTCCAGCTGATCTGACAATGCCTTTATTCAATGTTCTCATTCTTGTAATTTTACTCTCGAGGATCTCACTTCTCCAGTTAGTCCCACTGCCCTGCCTTTTTCCCCATACTTCCACAACATCTTTTCAGTTAATTAACTGTCTCTTTCTGTCTTTAATGTGAATCTTTCTGTCCCTCTGTACCTTTCCCTGGCCTTTGCTTTTGGCTCGCTAGTGTATCGAGTGCAATCATTGTGAAGCTCTGAAACAGTGAAATGGTGTGTGTCAGACTGATATTCACTTCCCGGTATGTCCCACGTCATCGTCCATGGACAGGGGTGTTTCAGAAGTTATGGGACACATCCTTGTAACTTGGTCTGTACCTGAGTTTGTCCCTCTCAGGTGATCTTGCGATCAGTAGCGCGAGGAAACCCCTGGAGTAAAGGACCAGGCATCTAAATTATGTGACAATGCTGTCACTTTTTTAAAAAAAGTTATTTTCTCCTTTTTTGAAATAAGAGATCGTAAAGGCCAAACTGCCTGCTGAAAACATCTCAAGTAAATAACTTACGACGCTTTTAGGGTTTTTAATAAATAGTAGTAACAACGGCCTAGAAACGTATCTCCAGCTGCTACTCTCTGAAACCTGACTTGATGCTGTTTCCTCCTGGATTTGAGAACTATATGCAAGAATGCATGTCTGAATGTTCCATTTTGCCAAGGGGTGTATTTATGGGATGTTAGTGTATTGGAACAGTTCATCTGTAGAAGGTACTGTATCCATTATTCAGTTACGATTTCCAATAGTTAAATTATTCTAAATTCATCGTCATTTTGAATGGATTTTCATTAGAGTGTTTAAATATATTTGTTTTGCTTAATGGTGAGTAGCTTGACTCGTAACATCACATCTGGAACACCTACTTCACATCCACCTTTAAAATAAGAAAGGTTTGGTATCCAAGTTACCCTCTTAAAATAGTTTGCGGCAGTCTGTTTGGTCGACAGCAAACTGGGGACTCTTGTCTGGTTCTAAATCGATAATACCAAATTGTGTCGAGAATTACAATCCCTACAGTCTGCAAACAAGCCATTAGACCCAACAAGTCCACACCTACACTTCGACGAGTAAACTAGCCAGACCCATTCGTTTACCCTATTATTACACTTTTACCCCGACTAAGGCTCCTAACACACACATCCCTGGAAACTATGAACAATTTAGCATGGCCAATTCACCTGACATGCACATCTTTGGATTGTGGGAAGAAACCGTAGAATCCAGAATAAGCTCATGCAGACACTGGAGAGTATGCACCGGGAGACTATAGCGTTCAAAGGTCGTGTGTGGTCGCTGTTAGTGTCTTTTGTTGTGGATGTTGAATTCGGTTGGTTTAAACAGTGTTTTGTGAATAAAGATACTTTCAGTCATTAAGAGTTCTCTGCGTGTGGAAGAAGTGAAGTTGGCGGTTTTACAAAAGGTAATGAAGGCAAAGCTCTAGGAATTAACAGACAAGCTGGTGTTTGTCTGTGAGAAAATGAGAGATAATTACAGGATGGCTCAGCAATTACATTTGGTAGAACTGCCATCAGACGTTTTGGAAACGTTTGGAATTCAGTTTCAAATGAGGGATTTTGAACATAAGAAGGAATTGAAACATCTTGAATTATGATGAAAAGTAGAAATAAAAGAAAAGGAAATGAAGAAGAAAGAGAGAAAAGGAGAGATGAAAAGCAGAGACTTTCAACTTAAAATGTTAGCAGTTAGAGAGGAAAGTTGACATAGAAGGCGGAGATTAAGGGAGACCGTCGGCGGGATGAGGAGGATAGTGAGGTTGAACAATCCTATTGTAACCAATTCCCTAATGGGGTTCTGTTTAAATACGTCCAGGCATTATCTAAATTTGATGAGAAAGATAGGGAAGCCTTTTGAATTTCATTTGAGAAATTGGCTAAACAAATGCAGTGTCCAGTGACCATGTGGATTTAGTTTATCCAAACAAAGCTGGTAGGATGTATCTGGCCAGTATGGAGTGGTGAGGAAAGCCATCTGAAGTGCATATGAGCTTGGGCCAGAAGCCGACAGACAGCATTTCAGGAATCTTAAAAGGGGTCCTTAATTAAACGCACATTGAGTTTGAAAGGATCAAACAAAGTAATTTTGAAAGGTGGGTAAGGGTATTAAAAACAGAGCAAAACTCTGACACTCTTAGAGAGATTCTTATTTTGGAGAAGTTCAACAATTCACTTCCTGCAGCCGTGAGAACTCGTGTGGAAGAGCAGAGAGTTACAACGACAAGATTAGCAGCTGAAATGGCTGATGATGATGATTGAGTTCAGAAATCAAAGTTTGGTTTCTGTGAGGGATTGAGAAGAATGTGCGAGATCTTCTTAAAACATATACCTGTGAGAGTAAGGTTTACTGGCATAGACTGGGAGTAGCAGGTAAAGAGATTAGAGCATTAAGAGGTACAGAAGCATATAACTTTTTTTTGCTGAGACCTGAGGAGCTGTGTCATTCAGAAGGATTATTGGAGAGATGAGGAGTTCTCTGTTATGTAACGTGTGGTTGGAGTGTCCAGTGCAAACATCAACAGATTTATTGTACAATGGGGAAGGAGGTCTTGGGCTTGGTGTTGGCGTTACAACATTTCAGTATTTAAATTGCGAGTAACATATGTGAGACAAATCTTTATCATTGATCGTGACCCCTTAAGGTTTTTGGAGAAGTTTAGGGAGAAAAATACCAGTCTGTATCGATTGAGCTTATTGTTGCTGACATTCAGTTTCAAATTATACAGTTGACAGGGCGAGAAAGCCTTGGTTTTGACACGTTGTGAAGACTTGGATGAAGAAAGACAAAGGCATTCTGTGGCAGGAGTAAAATGCCTGAAATCGATATTAGTTGTGAACATTTGTATTCTCCCAGTCAGTGTAATGTATATGCATTGCAGTCTATTAATAGAGGAAGATTAGGAGGTCTAAAATGAGTCCACCTTTGTATATTGATGGATTATTTTATTAAAGATGGAGTCGTGAGAATACTATCTGTAAAAATGTTATTTTCTCTTCGGTTTTTTTGAAGAGTGGTTTTAAAGGCAGAGGTGCAGAACCGCTGTCTGAAAACAGTTTAAATAAATAACTGAGATTTTAGGTTTCATTAAAACGGTGATAACAATGGAAGGGCAGTGGCCAGCTCTCCCAGACCAGGTTTTCTCATTTTGTTTTTAGCTGCAGCATTCAAAAGCTGCTGGGGATCCCAAAAGGTTTGGAAGTTTCAATACATGATCCCCAGCTGTTTTTCTCTGAGATCTCTGTTGATGTTGTTTCCCCCTGGATTGGAAAACTGCTGTAAGGATCTGTATTTGAATATATCTTTGTGCCAAGCGGTGTAAACCAAGAAGGTACGGTAACTATTGTTTGTGTAATTGTTCCAACATATAAGCCATCCCGAAATGTTCTTTTCTTTGATTGTATTTTAACGAAAGCATTTGAATAGATTATATTTTGCTTAATGTCGAGTGGTTTGACCAGTTGCAACATATCTGTAAGGCACAGTTCCCATCGATATTCAAAATAAGGAAAGGTTTGGATCTAAACAGCCTTCTTAAAATATTTTGGTGGGATATGGACTAGTCGACAACACTTGGAGCCGAGGGGTTTCTGACTGACTCCTGTAATTGAAAAGCAGCTGGGGATGGTTTGCTGGAGGTTGTGCTGTGAGCTGCTTCAGACATTCAGGGAGACCTGAGGATTTGGCGACCCAAATCTGGATGGAGCATGGGGACTGTAGCTACAGCATCTGAGCCTGTAACATGAACAACACATGGAGCAGAGGATGCAGAGAGGGGAAGCTCTGAAACCACGGCGTCAGTGTGTGCGCGGGAAAGGGGATCTGCTCTATCCATCCCGGGTTTTCCAGGAACAGCTTCCCAAGCTCCACTTAACCAAGGAGCAGAGTGTGAGGGGCCCTGACTGAACAAGGAGCTGGTCATAGAATGGTGTCACCTCCTTCAACACGACTTGCAGCTTCACACCAGGGGGAGGATGATGCTGCCAGTGACTGTGAGGGTCACTGTTTCATTCAGCTTCTATAATCCAGAACTTTCCAGGCAGGACGAAGTGACATATCCATCATTTCCCAGTATCTCAACATCAATGTCACCATTTGGTGAAGGAGTATATATATGGTGGATGAGGTATATCGATTGTTTCTCCCTCAGCAGGGAGCTGCCGGATGTATTCAGTACAGTGGGATTCCCGATGGTGTACACGGCATCTGCAGGGTATCCATGTCAATGGGGAGAGGTAGAGGAACTGAAGGAGCTCTCTCTCTCTCTCTCTATTAATGTCACAGTGTGCCCATCACAGTGCATCATATTGGTGAATACCCACTGTCCTGGCAGCAGTCATGGCCTCTTCATTCAGGAGCAGTCAGCCATTCCCATCGTCATCGGGTCTCCACGTAGAAAGAAATGAATATATCTTGGATAAAGGCCGTCTCCTTGATGCACGTTTCAAAACACCATCCCCACCATCAATCGACCACATCAAAGTATTCCATATGTACGGAGAACAATGGGGTCAATTGGAGTGTCTGGGAGCTGACGATCAGGGATGGAGCAAAACCTCCCATGTCTGAACGGATCTGAGTGAACCCCCCAGGACACAGTATCATTAAGTCCTGTAATCTCTCACAATTTTAGTAACATATTGCTTTCCATTATTCCTGTAAATGAAATAACAGGTTATATCATGTTAAATTGCACCTGCCAAACTATTATCTATTATCTTTACCCCTCTGAATCTATTTGCAGACTTTCCACCCTCTCTTAGTAATTTAATCTCTTGCTTACCACAGCGACATCACTAAACTCAGCATCTATATATCTGTTCAATTACTCTTCATAAGACAAACACTTCAAATATGGAATCAATCTAATGAAGCTCTTCTGAATTGCCTCCAATGGAAATACCTCATTCTTCAGGACACCCAAACTGTACTCCAGTTGCAGCCTCACTAATGCCTTGCATAGCTACACCAACACTCCCTACCTTTCTACTCTATCCTTTTATAAATAACCACTGAAATTATGCTTGCAGTTCTCATTACGAGCAGTACCCGCAGGCAGGTTTTCTATGATATGCAAGCAGACACCCAGATCCCTCTGCACCTAAGCACTTTGAACTTTCTCTCCATTTAGATAATAATTTGTCTTTCTATTATACTGGCCAACTTGAATAGCCCCATATTTATTCACTTTAATTTTCCTTGCCAAATGTTGGCCCGTTCACCCAACCTATACATATAGTTTTAAAATCTCTTGCATCATCATTCCGAAGTAATTTCCCACCAATGTTAGTGTCATCTGAAAATGTGGCATTGCATTTTCTATCCCATCAACAGAGTACAGTAATAACATCGATCGCAAATGGTTGAGGCGTGAGTACTGAAATCAATGGCACCCCACAAATTGCATTTGCCAAAAGAATATGACACACTTATTCCATCTGACTCCATTTTGTTGGATAACCAATCCTCCATCCAAGCGAACTAATTACTCCTGGACCCATGTTGTCTCATCTTACCACTTACTCTTTGGAGAAGCGACATATCCGATGCCTTCAGGAAGACCAGATATGTTCTATCTCCAGGATTCCCATGATCCACATTGTTTGTGACATATTCAAATAACTCAACCAAATAATTGAAAAACGATTTAGCCTTCATAAAACCATGTTGACTCTGACGAATTGTGGTTGAAGTTTGCAAATGTCCTGAACAATGGATTCTAATAATTTGCCTTAAATTACAATAGTTTATTGTTGCATTTTAGTCCCTAATGTATGCCATTTTTACAAGTTCTTCCCTTTCGAAAACCTTTACGTTTTCTTTGAATTCCTGTTTAATGTGCACAAGGCTTCAAGAGATCTGCTCCAATTGCTGTGTAAGATCCATGTGTGACTGAATGGAGTCATCATCCTGCTGGTGTACAATATCGATGGGCTGACGTCTTTCTGGTGTTCCCATGTTGCCATCTCCAAGGCCAGAATGTTGATGCTTTAGAGGATTGAGAGATTATGGAATCTTCCTTTTGCTGTGTAACATTTTGAAGGGCTGATGGGTCTTCTCATACTTCGCCAAAACAGGTGGATATATTGAACGGTTTCCTCATGTATCCTGGAGATGGGACCGAGGGATTGATTGGTCTTGTCTTCTTACCATACAACAATCACGTGTCTAAATTAACTCTTCCTTTCTCATGAAAGAAGTCTCAGATAGTTTTTATCCTGATCCAATTCCCTTGCAATAGCCTCGGTGGGTCTGAATGGCCTCCTGTTATCCCAAGTAACAATCTCCAGTCACTGTGTGACCTCTTGCAGTTCCTATGTTACAGACATGAGGAGGCTGAATGGACTGATCCTGTTGCTGTTTAACAGGATAGTGGTGCAGCATGGCCAACTGTTATAGGCTCGAGTGGCTGATTGGCCTCCTTCTGTAAATGTATGTCAGGCTCCAGGGGCTGACTAGCCTCGTCCTGTTTTGGTGTAACAGGTTTGAAGGCCTGAATATCCTCCTGTTGTTCCTGTGTAACAGGGTGGAGAACGGAATGGATTCCTCCACTATCTGTGTAATTCACTTCACTTGTTAACTCCTTCTGTCATCGATGTTCAAATAAGATCATCAATTTTTGAAACTCCAATGGCTACTGGGTCAACCTGATCATCCTTTCATTATAAGTTAGTACCTTCATTGCAGGAATGAGTTGAGGGAACCACCTCTGAGCTGCGTCCAATTTAAAACATCCTTTCTTCATTGAAGAGATTAAATCTGTACACACTACTGCAGATGTGATCTCACTAAAACCCTGTACAGCAGCAGCAACACTTTACCAGCCTGCTTTAAGGTTCCCACCCAGCTCAGAGCTATCTCAGCTCTCTGGGGGAATACAGAGCATTGTTGGAAGATCATTGTCCTTCTCTACTCCATCAGCAAAACGGGAGTTCTGTAGAAATTAAATTTTGAGAAGATCGTAAATGATGTGGTGAGATGATCTCTACCATTCATCTCCCCAGAGCCCACGTCGCTCACATTCCAAGGTATCTTGTGGTCGGCACTGCTGCCTCACAGCGCCCGAGACCCGGATTCAATTCCTGCCACAGGCGACTCACTGTGTGGAGTTTGCACGTTCTCCCCGTGTCTGCGTGGGTTTCCTCCCACAGTCCAAAGATGTGCAGGTCAGGTGAATTGGCCATGATAAATTGCCCGTAGTTTTAGGTAAGGGGTAAATGTAGGGGCATAGGTGGGTTGCGCTTCGACGGGGCAGTGTGGACTTGTTGGGCTGAAGGGCCTGTTTCCACACTGTAATGTAATGTAATGTAATCTAATCTAATCTAATCTAACAAGGTGGAGCGCAAAAACAGCAAGGAGCAGCAAACATTGATGGGAGTTATATATCAAAGTGAAAGCTGCAATACAAATGCTGGACATGTTATAAAACAGGAAATGAAATATACACATTTGTGGCTACTGCAGTAATAATGTACTGTTTACATTATATCTAAACTGTGTTAACCTAATTGAATGCTGATGCTGGGAAAAATGGATTTCATGAGCCCGTGTGAAATCGTTTGCGTTAACATTATGTCGAGCACTGAGCTCGAGATCAGGTTATTTAGGAATTGGTGTTGAGTGATCAGAAGAGCTAATTGAAACTGGAAAGGACCTTTTGGGAACAGTGACCACAATGTATTGGTTTTCTTTTATGCTGTTTGAGTACACGGCAGTTTTTTTTTGTTTTATTTGAAGTAACCGTAATAAATCTGAGTCATGCAAGCCAACAAGGTGTGAGGAGAAAATGGGGACTACAGATGCTGGAGATCAGAGTCGAAGAGTGCGGTGCTGGAAAAGCACAGTCAGGCAGCATACGAAGAGTAGATAAATCGATGTTTCGAGCTTAAGCCCTTCATCAGAAAAGAATCATTTGGGCCAAGGGGGCTGAGAGAAAAATGAAAAGGGGGTGTGACAGGGGAGGTAGCTGGGATTGCGATAGGTAGATGAAGGTGAGGTTGAAAGTGATAGGTGATTAAGGGAGACAGAACGCCTCATCTGCTGCAATCATTAAACTCAATGTGGTCTTCTCTACATTGGCGAGGCAGGAGGTCAACTTGTGGATCATTTCAGCGAACATCTCTGGGACAGCCACACTGAACAACTCCATCGCCTTTTGGCTGAGCACTTTAAATCCCCTTCCCACTCTGCCAAGGACATGAGGGCACTGGGCCTGCTCTATCGCCAAACCCAAGCCACCAGAAGCCTGGAGAAAGAAAGCCTCATCTTCTGTCTTGGGACCTTCCAAACACAGGGACTCATAGTGGATTTCTCCATTTTCTCTAATCCCACCTTATCCTACTCCAAACTTCCAAGATAGCACCGCTCTTTTGAATGTTCCTATGTGTCCACCTTCCTCCCTATCAATCTGGTCCACCCTCCTCTCCGACTATCACTTTCAACCCACCTTCATCTTCCTATTAGATAAAAGGAGGCAGCTTAGAAAAATGCCAAGTGTTGCAGTGAGCCAGTGGATTCAGAGAAATGTAGGACCCAGCAAAGGATGACCAAGAAACTGAGAAGAAAATCAAAATGAGAAAAAGCGTGCAAACGAAAGAAAAACATGAAGACTGCTAAAAAGCGTCTATCAATGTATGAAAAAATAAATAAAAACAAGGTCAAATGTGGAACAGTTGTTGCGCGTTCAGGATAATTTATTCCAGAGAACAGATAAATTGCAGGGAAAAGAAACAGTTTATTTGCGTCTATCTTCATGGAAGAATGCCCAGAAATTCTTCCAGAAATACCAAGTGACCATGTGACTTGTGTAGTTAAAGTCTAAGATCATTCTTATCTTTGAAAAGAAAGCTAGATTGAGTATTTATAAATCTGACAGACTAGATGCACATCATACAAGTATTTCAGAGGAAGCAGCAATAGACATGTTGATTGCATCGAGGATTTTCACTTTATTTTCCGACACATTCCTGAAATGTATTTAGCCAATCTGGATACGGCAAAGGTTATAAATATTATCTAACAGTTTAAGAAAGGCTGAATTTGGAGAATGGTGAACTACAGACCAGTTATCTTGTCATCCGCAGTCAAGTATCTGTTGGACTCGATGACAAAGAACATGCTACTAGATATTTAGAAGCTAATAACATAACTGGGGAGTGTGAGAATGTACCGACGAAAGGAAAACCAGAAGTGACAAACAAAGTTTTGGAATTGTTTGAAGATGATTCTTGAGGACATAGGCGATGATGAACCATTCGATAACGTGTCGTTGTATATTCCTGAGTTTTTTTTTAAAGAACTCACACAGCAAGTTCATAAAAAAAATTAAAGCGAGAGGTATTGGGAAGAACATATGCAAATGGGAAAGTAAAAATTCGGTTTACATTCATGTGAATGTAATTGGAAGATAGAGGATGTCGTACACCAGTTGCATCGAGCGTTGGTGAGACTAAACGTAGAGTATGTTGTATCGTTCGGTGTCCCAATCTAAGAAAGAATATATTGACTACAGAGGAACTGCAAAAGGTATTATCCAGATTAATCCGTAAAATGGCAAGATTGTCTGATGTGGGAACTCAGCCTGTAATCTCGAGTTTCAAAACATGAGAGTTGATTGTAGTGACTCTGAGAAACATCGAAAGGCCTGAATAACAGAGGGACATGAAGAAGTACAAGTAGGCGGGATAAGGGAGAATCCCACGATATTCTACACGGACAAATAGAACAGAATAATCAGCAAACAGCTAGTGTCCATTAGAAACCAAAGGGGCAATCTGTGTGTCAAGCTGGAGAACATTGATGGAATGTTACATGAGACCTTCACATCTATTTTCCTTGGGAGAAGGAGGAGGCAGGTATAGAATTCAAGAAGATGGACTAGGAAGCTCTTGAACAGATTTATGTAAAATGCAAGCAGGTATTTGAGGTTTTGTTCTGTACAAATTTGGACCAATCTCCATGTCTGAGTGAGTTGTATCACAGGAGGCTGATGGGGTCAAAGGAGGAAAGACCCTGACTGAA
Organism: Chiloscyllium plagiosum; assembly: GCF_037043375.1. Classification (NCBI taxonomy): domain Eukaryota; kingdom Metazoa; phylum Chordata; class Chondrichthyes; order Orectolobiformes; family Hemiscylliidae; genus Chiloscyllium; species Chiloscyllium plagiosum. The sequence goes on along the minus strand of NW_028270177.1, from coordinate 63,249,416 downwards.
TATTTTCATTAGAATCTGGCCATAGTGGAGGTGCCAGAGAACTGGAGAACTGCTAATACAATTCCACTTCGCAGTAAGGGTGGGAGAGATAGACCAGGTAACTATAGATGAGCGAGTATTAGATCACTGTTAAGGAAACTACTGGATAAAATAGGGAAGAAGAAAATCGAACTCCAATCAGAGTCACAAGGTTTGATCAGGGATAATCATCATGACTTTATCAGGAGGAAGTCACATCCAATGGATCTGATAGAATTAGTTTGAGGAGGTCGATTATTTAGTTTTGTAGGAAGGCCTTTGACAAATTTCCACATGGGAAACTGAAAATAAAGTAAAATCTCATAATATGATGGATAACTTGGCAAGTTACAACTAAAATTGTCTTAGTAGCAGAAGACAGAGGGTGGTGGGAGAAAGCTGTTTGTGTGACTGGAGACCAGTGTCCCCTGGTGTTCCACAGAGATCAGTGCTGTGTCCCTTATAGTTTGTGTTATTCATAACAAAATATAGATTTGAATGTGGAGGGGGCTAGGTGGAGAGTGGGGAAGGTGTGATAAGTAAGTGTATGTTTGACATAAAGATTGGCTGGGTGGTTAGCAGTGAGGGGAAGGCCTTAAGTTGCAGGAAGATCCAGATGGAAAGGTCAGATGGGCACATCAATGGTAGATGGAATGTAACCCTGATAAATATGAGGTGATGCACTTTGGGAAATGAAACCTGACAGGGGAGGACTCAATGAATGGCAGCACACTGGGAAGCTCAGATTGTGCTTCTCCACACATCCCTGAATGTGACTGGACAGGTTAATGCTTAAAAACGTGTTGCTGGAAAAGCGCAGCAGGTCAGGAAGCATCAAAGGAGCAGGAGAATCGATGTTTCGGGCAGATTCCTGAAGAAGGCTTATGCCCGAAACGTTGATTCTCCTGCTCCTTTGAGGCTGCCTGACCAGCTGTGCTTTTCCAGCAAAACATTTTTGAAGCTCTGATCTCCAGCATCTGCATTCCTCACTTTCTCCTGGACAGGTTAATGGACTAGTTAAGAATTGGCCCTTGGGTGTAGCGTTTCCTAATCAGGGTGTAGATTATAAGAGCAATACAGGGCTTTGGTTCGGCAAAAAATGGAGTACTGTATGTAGCTCCGGGAACCACATTCCAGGAAGGATGTGATTGTACTGGAGAGGGTGCAGAGGTGATTCACCAGGATGTTCCCTGGAATGGAGCGTATCAGCTATGGAGAGAGGCTGGATAAGCTCGGGTTGTTTACTTTGGAGCAGAGAAAGCTGAGGAGTCAGTGATTCAGGAGGATAAGATTATAAGCGACACGGACAGGGTGGATAGGCAGCAGCTGTTCCTTTTAGTGAGAGGGTCAAGAACAAAGGAGAACACTGTTAAAGTGAAGTGTTTGAGGTTCAGAGAGGATTTAAACATTTTTTCACCTCGAGGTGTGGGGTTCTGGGATTACTTCCTGAGAGGGGAATGATCACCTCACAATCGTTAAAAAGTACTTGGACGAACAATTGGAAGTGTCATAACATTCCAGTTTATGGGCCTGGTGTAGGAAAGTGGGACTAGTATAGATCGTGCTGCATTTCTGTTGGCACAGAGTCTCTGCCCCTGTGAGTGTATGGTGTGGAAGGTCAATTATTGAACAGTTTAAGGCATGAATTAATGGATTTCTGAAGAGTTATATTCATAAGGATTTTAAGAGTGAACTGTATTACCTTGTTAAATTATGTCAATGTGAGAAATATGAGAAAACAAGTGCAGTTTCTTTACAGTTTGAAACCAGAAAATGGAGAATGGGGAACAGGGAAATGGCAGAACGATGAAGCCACTACTTCAGTTCTGGCTTCACAGAACTTTTTGCCAATACAAGGAAAACCGAGTCTGGTGTGGGGAAAATGATAGAGTACATGGAACAATAAACATAGTAAGTAAATGGTTTAGCAGAAATTATTGTTGCTGAAAGGAATGGACATATACAACACTAACATAGATTTATGAAATGGAAATTATGTTTGAGAAACAAACTGGGAGACAAATGAAAGAGAAGCAATGGGTGTAAAACATTTTGATTTTTAGAAAAATGGTAGGTGCTGTGGGTCATCAATAGCAGTGGAATTATACTCCCGTATAACCTCATGTCCTGGCATATCCCACTCGTAACAATTACCACCAAACCAGAGGATCAACATTGGTTCAATAGAGTGTGCAGGATGGCAGGAGCAGCACCAGGCTTACCTGGCAATGAGGTGTCAGCCTGGTGAAGCCACCAAAAAGGACTACCTACGCACCAAGCAGCATAAGCAGTAAGTGATAGACAGAGCTAAGTGATCCCACAGGCAACGGTTCAGATCTAAGCTCTGCAGTCCTTCCACATCTAGTCGAGAAATGTTGGGGATAATTAAACAACTCACTGGAGGAAGAGATTCCACAAATAACCCCTTCCTCCATGATGGAAGAGCCCAGCACTTCAGTGTATAAGATAAGGCTGATGCATTCGCAACAATCTTCAGTCAGAAGTGCTGAGTGGATGATCCATTTCTGCCTCCTCCTGTGGTCGTCAGCAATTCCGTTACGAGTCATCAACCAATTTGATTCAATCCACGCGATATCCAGAAACGATTGGAGATACCGGATATTCCGTGGGTCCATAATCTGACAACATTCTGGCAATAGTACTGAAAATTTGTACTCCATAACTTGCCACTCCCCTAGCCAAACTGTTTCAATACACTTACAACAATGGATTTTCCTCATTATGTGAAAATTACCCCAACTATCTCCTGTATATAAAAAGCAGAACAAATCTAATCCGGCCAATTAGCACTTCATCAGTCTACTCTCGATCATCAGTAAAGTGGTGGAAGGTCTCAGTGATTTTAAGCTGCAACCTGCACAGCAATACCCTGGTCAATGACGCCTAGTTTGGGCTCCACCAGGGCCACTCAGCTTCTGACCTCATTACTGTGGTTCAAACATGGACAAAAGAGCAGAATTCCAGAGGTGGGGTGAGAGTGACAGCGCTTTAAATCAAGGCTGCATTCGACCCTGTGTGGTATCAAGGGGCCTTAGCAACACTGGAATCAATGGGTATCAGAGGCAAAATCCCTGCTGGTTAGATTCATACCTGAGACATAGGAAGGTGGTCATGGTTGATGAAGGTCAGTCAACTCAGCTCCAAATCTGTAGGAATCCCTCGAACAGTGACCGAAAACTTCTTCAGGGCTGCTTCATCAATGACCTTCCTTCCATTTTAAGGTCAGAAGTGGGGATGTTCGCCAATGATTGTACAATGTCCTGCAACATTTGTGGCTCCTCAGATACTGAAGCAGTCCATGTTCAAATGCGGCAAGATCTGGAGCTTTTCCAGGCTGAAAGTGGCAAGTAATATTCAGGCCACACGAATGCCAGACCGTCACCATCACCAATAAAATACAATCTTACCTGCCCCTTGGCATTCAATGGTGTTACTATCACTGAATCCCCCAGTGTCAAATTCCTGGTGGGTAATAATTGCTCAGAAATTCACTGTTCTCACCACATGAACACAGTAACTATAAGAGCAGGTCTGAAGCTAGGAATACTGCGGCGCATAGCTCACATCCTGACTTCCAAAAGTCTGTCCATCATCTACAATGCATAAGTCAGAAGTGTAATAGGAGATTCCCAATTTGCTTTGATGAGTGCAGCCACAACAACACTCAAGAAGCTTTATACCATCCAGGACAAAGCAGCTTGTTTGACTGTCCCTTCATCCACAATGCTCCACCATCAACGCTCAGCAGCAGCAGCAGTGTTTTACTATCTACATGCTGCAATGAATGATTCACCAAAGATCCTTAGATACCATCTTCCCAACTCACCACCATGTCTATCTAGAAGGACAAGGGCTACAGATGTATGGGAATACCATCATCTTCATGTTCCCTCCAAACCATTCACCATCCTGACTTGGAAATTTATCACCGCTCCTTCACAGTCGCTGGGTCAGAATCCTGGGATTCCCTTCCTAATGGCATTGGAGGTCAACAAGGCAGCTGGCCACCACCTTCTCAAGGGCAACTAGGGACAAGCAATAAATGCTGGCCCAGCCAGTGACTCCGAGATTCACGGAATAAATAAATATAAATTAACAGAGGACGGTTGCTGTGGTGTCGCAGGAATCGGTGCTTGGGGCCCAGCTGCTCAAAATGCCCTTTAAACATTTGGTTGCTGGAATCAGATACAATATATCCCAGCCTGCTGACAACACTAACGGATGTGGGATTGTGAGTGGGTGAGGAGGATGTAATAAAGCATCGAGAAGATTAAGACAAGTGGAGTGAATGGGTAAATACGTGACAGATGGAGGACAATGTAGATAGAGGTGACGGTGTGCTCTTTGGTGGAAACGATAAATTGGCAGCCTACCATTTGAAAGGGATTGCTTGAAACATGTTGATCTACAAAGGACGTATGCTCCTTTTTGTTCTTTCCTTCTGCATAAACCTCTGAGGCCCATGCAGCTCAGTGAGTTCTGTAACCAGAAGTCAATACTGGGCATGGCATTGGCACGCTGCCCAGTGTACACAGACCCACCAAGTGGGGAGCTGTAACATTGAAAAGGATCTGCATCTCCTTCTACACCATTGCTGAAAGTAATATTGCAGAAACAGAAAGCAGTGAGGAAGATAAACGGTTTGTTGACCTTCATTTCAGGGGGATGTGGGTCCAGGAGAAAAGGTGTCTTACTGCAGCTGTACAGGGCCTAGTGAGATATCATCTTGAACATTGTGCAGTATTGTGGGCAGTTTTGGTCTCCTTACCTAATAAAGGACAAACCGGACATTGGTGGAGAGCAGTGAAGGATGAACAGACTGATCTCTGGGATGACGGGCTTGTTGTGGGAGCAGGGTTTGGGGAGACTGGGCCTGTATTCCATGGTGTTTAGGAAAATGAGTGGAGATCTCAGTGAAATATACAAAACTCTGACAGGGTGAGACAGATTGGAATCAGGGATGATAATTCCCCTGGGACTTCTAAAACAAGGCCACAGTATTCGGTCCAGGCAGGCAACTCTGCATTGAGATGAGAATAAATGTCTGCTCTCACTGACTGGTGAACCCGGGGAATTCGCTCGCACCTGGAAACCGAGACACTGATTATAAATAAGGATTTAGAGACAGTAAAGGGATGGTGGGAGAGCAGGACTACGGTGTGGAAATGAAGCGCCAACCATCATTATTTTGAATTGGTTAGCAAACTCGATGGACCAAACGTACGACTGCACTGCCTATTTTATAGCTTCCCAAGGTTACTAACATTAACGGATATGTATATTTGTGGGGTAAATGTATTGAGAAGATTTTTTCCATGAACTAGAATGGGGAAGCTAAATGTGTTTTCCATTCCCGATGTTTCTGTGCAGTTTGTGGGAAAGCTCTGTAAATGTTGTCACAAGCTCTCAGATGTTAGGAATGAGGTTTCTGCAGGGTCGACAGGACTGTGTTCACATTCCCTTTTCCGACATTGATTCTTGAGGCCGGGTGTTCTGTCCGGTTTCACCCTTTCAGACCTCGGAGTAGTTTGATACAAATGAGTGCCCTTGCTTGGCAATTTCAGAGACCATTGAAATGTTTATCTCATGTCAGGGTCTTTGGAGTCACTTTTCGGCCAGCCCAGAAAATCACGGGAGATTCACTTCCTAAAAGGACATTGAAGAAGGAAATTCTGTTTATAATCCATATTGGCTTCAAGGTCTCTGTTACTGACCCCAGATTTTAGATCTCGTTATTTTATTAATTGTCTTTAACTTCCACCCGCTGCCACAGAATTAGCCTGGTCTGGATCAGTAATCCAGTGACATTTCCACAGCTCCATCTCCACATGGGGACCTGTCAAAAATCACACTGAGCAGGTTATTTCTGTGCTGCTTGACAGCTCTGTCAAAAAGAACTCCCACCAATTTGACTGTCATGATGGGAATGAGGAGGTGGTAATTGGTCAGATTGTAATTATTCCCGTCTTAAGGAATGGGACATAGCTGAGTAATTTTCCACATTGCCAGGGAGATGTCAGAGTTGGAGCTGGAATGGAAAAGCTTCCCCAGGGACACGGCTTGTTGTGCAGCACAAGTTTGCAGTCCTATTGCAGGAATGGAGTCAGGGCCCATTGTCTGTGTCGTATCTACTGTGTTCAGCTGTTTCTTCATGTCACGGGCAGCGAATAAAATTGGTTGAAGACTGGCATCTGTGATTTTGTGGGCATCATGATGAGGGTGAGGTGTATCATCGACTCAACACTTCTGGCAGAAGATGGTGCAGATAAAACATCCTTCTCTTTTACACTGATGTGCAGGTCTGTTCCAATATTTAGGATGGGGATGTTTGTGGAGCCCTCTCCTCCAGTCATTTGTTTAATCGTCCATCACCATGAATGTGGCAGAACTGCAGGGCTTCGATCAGATCTGTTGGTCATGTCTGGTAGCTTTAATGAGTGAGCATCAGTTGTTGTGGTTCTGTTCGCCGAGCTGGAAGTTTTTGTTGCAAACGTTTCGTCCCCTGTCTAGGTGACATCCTCAGTGCTTGGGAGCCTCCTGTGAAGTACTTCTGTGGTGTTTCCTTCCGGCATTTATAGTAGCCTGTCCCTGCCGCTTCTGGTTGTCAGTTTCAGCTGTCCGCTGTAGTGGCCCGTATATTGGGTCCAGGTCTATGTGTTTGTTGATGGAGTTTGTGGATGAGTGCCATGCTTCTAGGAATTCCCTGGCTGTTCTTTGTTTGGCTTGCCCTATAATGGTAGTGTTGTCCCAGTCGAATTCATGTTGCTTGTCCTCTGTGTGTGTGGCTACTAAGGATAGCTGATCGTGTCGTTTCATGGCGAGTTGATGTTCATGGATGCGGATCGTTAGCTGTCTTCCTGTTTGTCCTATATAGTGTTTTGTGCAGTCCTTGCATGGGATTTTATACAAATCTTCACCCAAACATTGAGTTAGCATCAAATTAAGGTTCATGTGATTTTGACTCTGACATGTTCACCCACACTCGTCACTGAGCCATAGATGGTGTTGATGGTAATGACAGACTGAGGTGTTATCCTGGGCAAAACGTTACAGGTTGTGGTTGAATGCAGGTCTGCCTCTCCTGCTGCTGTGGTCTGCAGCACTACATGAATACGCAGTTTCGAGCTGCAATACCTGCAATGCAATTCTGCTGTCTGTTCCCCAATTCTCACTGACACCCATTCACCCATCAGCCCTGCAGTCAGTGACCTAACCTGGTTTCTGATTTGGAAATACTTCCATTTTCATACTCTCATTCTGCTGAGGGTCTGTCTCCCCGGGTCATGCTTCCAAACTGACACAATCCGCAAAAGCATTTAACTGATCTTAATTCAAATGTTTAATTCACCTGAATCTTTTTCCTTGAGATTTACCATCTTCTGTGTTTAAAGTCAATGTGTTTCCTGTGTTTCTTTCCCTGACCATGATTAAGAGCTTTGTAGTGTCAGTGATACCAGCATTATGTAGTTAAAGAGCCAATAAATTCTCTGGATTCCGAATCATTTTCACCACATTGTATGTTTGCTCTTTTGGTTAGATGCCTTATCACTCATGGCTGCCTTGTTCTCCCATGAGTATGTTTCAATTTCTTTTATTATCTTCCGAATTATCCCCAGAACCTCCTCCCATTGCTGCTCCATGGTCTTTCCTGCTCAGCTCCCCTTCCAATTAACTCTGGCCAGCTACGCCCGCATGTCCTTGTAGTTACATTGCTTAATTATAACCACATTACATCTTGAAGAGAGCATTAGATATAAACTGAAAGAAGGAGTTTTGGGAGATGGGACACGAAGAATAATTCGTGGATTTCTTTACTAGATACAAAGGGACAATGAGAGAGAGGATATAGATATGGAGATGTGGAAAATGAGAAAACGACATTATCGAAAGTAGTAGATGAACATCCCCCAATGTTTTGGCAATGCCTGTGTGCTGTGGTCCTTTGTACAGTGCATGTACAACAGAGTATTATGTTCAAATGCTGAGTCTGATGCCAGAATATTTATCTCCAATAATATGACGGACACTAGCTTTGGAAAGAACCCAGTTGGCCAACATATTGAAATCCTGGAAGAAAGGGGATTAACTAAAATAAGTTTGGACACGAGAATCAAGAATTTGGAGCAGACGTCCTGGTAAGAATGAGAGATAAGAGTTGGGAATCCCAGAAAAAGGAGGAAACGTTGAGAGGATCAAATCATGTTTTAATGTTTTATCAATTTTATATCTCATATGCATCATTTTTCGTTAACTGTGTCTCTGTTGTTCATTGACAATGTGTTGTGCACATATGAAAAATGCGACTTATCTGCACACACGCATTGATTAAACAGTGTATATAAAATCATTTTTCCACCATTGAAACTGTCCTGTTGTCGTGTTACGAGGATACATGAACACCAACTAGCCACCAAAAGACATGACGCACTATCACTATGTTCCATAAATACAGACAAAGAAGGGCACCACTTTGACTCAGACAAAGCACACACACATACTAAGACACGCAAGGACCTTCTTAAAGGAATGGTATTCTGACTAGAAGTCCATCAATAAACGCATCAATTTAGATCCTGTCTGCATTCTCTTGTGAAAATAACCGGAAATGACATCACCCAATTTAAGAAACCAAAACCTTTCAATAGAGAGGCGGGACATACCACCAGAGCTTCAGCAGATACTCTCACTGACGATGTCACCTAGTCACGGTGACGAAACTTCTGAAAATAAACCTTGAAGCTCAGCGAGCTAACTTGCATACATATAAATTGTTATTTTTTGTTTATTAGTGGAATTTACGAGTTCGCTGTCTCTCACGTTTTGACAGATTATGATGTGAGGTGAGCTTTTCTGGGTGTGTGGTTTTAATTTACAGAGGGGTTCGACATTGATGTCATAACAGTTTGGGGTCTTGCCGTGTGGCACTTGGACCAACGTGAACAGATTTGAGATACAACAGGCCCCAGAAAATTCCAACTTATTGCAATTAGTGACTTTGATCTTCAAATAAAACCAGTGGGAAAATTCGTTTTATTTTGTTACTTGTGGTTGGTTAAATGAAAAGTGAGGGAAATGGCTTTAAACATTACTAAAGAGGTTCCCAAATTTTCCAAGGAAGTTTAGAAAGACAGAAGGAGGACATTTTTTAGAATTAGCAAATAGGTTGGAATTGTGTTTAACCAGGGATAAAAGAGAAGTTGAAATTGTAATGGAGTTGGTCAAGCACTTTGATGTATCAGAGAAATAGGCAATTGCAGTAGAGTTATAAAAACTTAAATTGCAAATGTGGCAACTGGAGTTAGAAGATAAATAAAGGGACGGAAACAGAGAGAGAGAGACGAAAGTGAAAGAGAGGAAAAAGAAAGAGAGAGGGGATTTGAAGTTCAGAAGTTGGGAATTAGACAAGAAAGTTAAATTAACAGGATGGAGATGAAGGGAGAACGTAGGGATGAATACAACTAGGTTAGTAACTTGCCATATTTCGGTGAGAAAAATGTCAAAATCTTTTTTATTTCATTTGAAAAAATGGCTAGGCAGACGACGTGTGCAGTGAACTTGTGGGTAATGCTAGTTCAGACTAAGCTGGTGGGCACAGCTGGTGAGGTATGTGCAGCGCTGTCAGATGAGGGATCAAGAGATTATCAAGATGTCAAACTGGCTATTTTGATTGGTTATGATTTGGTACTAGAAGCATATAAACAGAAGTTCAGAAAAATAGAGAAGGAACCAGGTCAGACTTATATTGAGTTTGAAAGAATTAACCAGTCATTTTGACAGGTGGGTACTGGCCTTAAAAATGGATAAGACCTGTGAGACTTGTGGGGAGATTATTCTGCTGGAGAAGTTAAAAGACTCACTTCTAGAGATAGTAAGAATTCATGTGAATGAATAGAAAGTTCAAGAAGTGAGAAGCGCGGCAGAAATGGCAGGTAAATATGCATTGTGACATGTGATGAAATTTAGCTTCTGGCAGGAATTTCATCCTGTGAGGGATAGACATTTGGAGAATGGACGATCACACATTACAAAGCGAACAGTAGCTCACAATAGTTTACCACAGGTGAAGAAAGAAGCCCAAGAGGGTTGAAAGATGGTGAAAGGCCTCCGGTGCTCTCACTACAACGGAGTGGAACACATAAACTTACAGTGCTGGTGGTTTAAAAAGGGCACAGGAAAAAAGTTGTTTTCACTGCAGTAAGTTGGGACACACCGTGCTGGGCGTTAAAGGAAAACACTTTGGGGAAAGATGCGGTAGAAGAGGCTAAGCCCAGTGGCATTAGTGAAACTGGTAAAGGAGACGCCGAGGAGCTGCAGGAAATTGCACAGCCTTGGCAAGGGCTGAGTATGGAGGCAGTGCCTGATCTCTCTAAAGAATTCACCTCAGTAGATTAAGTTTACACAGAAAGAACGGGGAAGTTGGACAAGAAGTTAGAATTTTGCGAGATACGGGATATACTCACTCTCTAATAGTTGAGAAGTGAGGCGCCGGAAAAGCACAACAGATCAGGCAGCATCCAAACAGCAGGACAATCGAATATCAGGCCGAAACCCATCGTCAGGAACATGGTGCGGGGACAAGGGGGCTGAAAGATAAATACAAGGGTAGTAGCTGAGCTGGTGGGAGGGTCACCGGGAAGGCAATAAGAAGATGTAGGTGGGAGTGATAGTGATATGTCGGAGGGTAGGGTGGAGTCGATAGATGGAAAGGAAGATGGCTCGTTAGTGTAGTCCGAGAGGGCAGTGCTAGTTTGAACAGTTGGATCGGGGAAAGGTTGGTGGAGGGGAGATTTGGAATTTGGTGAAGTCAACGTTGATGCTATACAGTTTGAATATTCCAGCTGTCCTACGACCGATAGGAGTCCTATCACCCTCCTGTCCGACCTACCACCATCATACCCCGCTTGCATCTACCTATCGCCTTCCAAGCTCCCTTCCATCTATCTCCACTCCCACCCTCCCATTTATTTCTCAAACTCCTTCCCCCTCCCTTACCTCCCACTTTCCTGATGAAAAGCATTTATGCCTGAAACGTCAACACCCCTGCACATCGGATGCTGCCGACTTGCTGTGCTTTCCCAGCCCTACACTTTTCAACTCTCATCTCCAGCATCTGCAGCCCTCACTTTCTCTCACCCTCTAATAGTAAGAAATGAAAGTTTTTTTCACTCTTTCTGGCATGTTAATCAAGAGCATGTTAATTTGTGGAATGGGGACAGAAATTAAGCATTCCCTTGTGTAACATCAGAATGGGATGCCAAACCAAGATAAGGGAAGTAACAGTAACAGTGAGTAACAGAGTGTCAGTTCCAGGAATACAGTTTATTCTTGGGAACAATTTAGCAGGAGGCGAGGTGCGATAGGCACCCCTTGTGGTGGAGCAGCCAAAGGAAGACTAGGGAATTGGTGAGTTAAAAGAAAATTACCCAGGAATTTTTCCAGACTGTGTAGTAACAAGATCCCACTGTCATAAGTTACAGCAGGAAGGAAAAACGAACGAAAAAGACAAATGGGTTGATGCTCAATGAACTGACACCCTGTTTGAAGTAACGGTGCAGGAAAAACCTGAACAGGCACAGAAAAGGAATCAGAATATATTGTTGAACGTTATTAACTTAAAGATAGAACCATAAAATTAAAATGGAGTCCCCGATAGGTTACTGCAGAAGGGAAATGGGCCGATGTGCACCAGATTGTGTTAGCAGTAACGTACAGTGTTACGGGTAGCTCATAAACTAACTGCAGGCGGTCACTGAGGTGTACAGAAGACTCAGGCTAAGGTACAGAAGCATTTCTAGTGGCCTGGAATGCGCAAGGACGCTGTTAATGTTTGTTGTACGTGACATACTTACCAAATGGTAGGTAAGTAACAGCAGTAATAAAACCAGCACCTTTCTTGCCAATTCCTGCATTCGAAGAACCTTGCACGTGGATTATGATTAATTGTGTAGCTCCCCTTTCTAAAGTAAAAGTGGAAACCAATACTTGCTGACCATAGTGGATGCGTCTACCAGATTTCCAGAGGCAATTCCATTATTGGAGTGTCAAGGCAAAAAGGGAGGTGGAGGAGTTGGTACCTTTCTTTACTCACTGTGGACTGCCCAGAGAGATTCAGTCAGACCAAATGTCTCATTTTACCACTCAACTGTTTAAGGAAGTCATGGATGGCTTAGGAATACAACACTTCAAATCATGGGCGTCCCATCCTGAATCCCAGGAAGCCTTGGAAAGTTAGCATCAGACGCTGAAGACTATGTTAACAGCGTACTGTCAGGGTTGGCCAAATGATTGGGATAAAGGTGCCCCATTAAATTGTTTGCAATTAGAGGTGCCCCAAATAAATCTATTCACTTTACTTCCTTTGAGTTAATATTCGTACATGAAGTGAGAGCTCCTTTGAAATTAATTAAATAAAAATTGACAGGACCGAAGTCGGAAATCTCACACTTGGATTATGTGTATGAGGTGAAGGAGAGAGTAGATGGAGTAGGTGAGTTTGCTAAACAGTATCTGAAGAGCACAACATAGAGTGAAGCAGGTGGCAGATAAAAACACTGAAACTTTGAAGATTTCCCGTGGGGATGACGTATTAGTATTGCCACCAGTGGTAAGAAATCTCTTCAAAGCCAGGTTTCGTGGCCCCTTTCAAATTAAAAAAAATGTGGAGTCAGTTAAACTATCTAGTAAAGATACCAGAGATGACAAAAAAACTTTACCGAGTATTTCATATGAATGAATAATGCACCACCACATTTAAGACTCAGGAACAGAGCTGTGGCCAGATGAACAAATTGTGCAGGTTATCTGTAAGATGTAGTGATCTTTAGCAAGTGATTGAAAGCTCCCATGTTACAGTTGACAGAGCATGTTGAACGATTACAAAAAGCAAACTTGGGAATAAATTTAAAGAAAACAGAATTCTTGAAAGCAGAGGAGACGTTCCTGGGACATTACACTGGCCATGGAAGGTTGCCTCCATGGAACACAAAGACGAACGGCTTTGAGGAATTTCCACGACCATCCTCGAAGAAAGAGGTGCTTCGATGTTTGGAACTGAGTGGATTCTATCAGAAGTTTGTTCCAAACTTCAGCAGTGTATGGGCACCACTGATGGATTTCTTAAAGAAGAACACAGTATTGTGGTGGACAGAACAATGCCAGGAGGCATTTGAGAATTTTCAAGCAGGATTAATCACCGCACCAGTTTTAGCTATACCAAATATTCTGAAACCCTTTGAAAATTCTGTTTGATTTTCGGGATATAGGGCTCGGAGATGTATTGATACAGAAAGATGATGATGGAACTGAATGGCTAATTGGCTACTTGTCGAAAAAACTCAATATCCACCAGAAAAAAAATACAAAATCTCCATTATTGAACAAGAATGAATAAGTTTCACACTGGCCTGACAATATTTTAATGTGTATATGACAAACAAATTGTCGGAGATGGTTGTGGACAACGACAAATCTCTCGCATTTTTTGGAATAGTTAAAGAGCAGAATATGAGACTATTTCATTGGAGTCTTACCTTACCGACTTTAAACTCACAAAATGTACATGCTGCGGATCCTACAATGTGATAGCAGATGTGTTTTCGCGGATTTAAAGGAAAAAGTATAGGTAAGATTTGCCTTATTCCAGTGTTATAATGGTGTGCAGAATTAATATGAATGATATAACTGAGATTAATACTTTCGTATTTCATAAAATTGGGATTAAGAATTAGAGGAAAAGAAATGTAGCCATCTTTTCATTCTGCTAGTTCATTTTATTTCCTGAAGTGGGGAGATGTTACGAAGCCAAAAACATGTAGGGTACTTTAAAACAGAACGGGTTTTGCCGAATAGAAATTAAAGCCACAGATACCAGCTAAATGTCACACTGTTCCACATGTCACCATTAGCTGAGAAATGGATACCTGAGTTTTGGTTGCTGTTTTGACAGCCATTCAAATGCAACCAAAGAGTTTAAATAACGCTCAGGAAACCAGATGCCAACAGAATTTGAATATTATTGTTTGGATAGCTGGACAGCAACCAAATTATGGGAATTACTATATCATGGGGAGTATATAAACCCAGCATTTTGAACACTGGTGGGAGAGCTACTGCCATCGAACAGCAGAGCCACTGCTGTAGAGCAGGAGTGCTAACTGGCCATCTCAAACACTCTCTATCAAAGATACATGTTCATGCAAACGTACTTGCAATAAAAAAAAATGACCAGGGAGATCAGCAGCTGAAAGAGTGAACACAGTGGGGAAGATAGAGACTGTGTGGTCTTGAAATTGTAATGTTTAATATGTGGGCTGTTGGAACAGCATATTTTCACAGAGTTGGAGTCAGATAGTAAGTAGCTTGTATTTGTGAATAGTTGATGTTTAGTGTTCACTATTAAAGTTAAGAAACAAACTTGTTAATTTGTGTTTAAATAGTCGAATATAGGAGATCTGTGTCACTCATATTTTAACAGATTACGAGGTGAGGCGAGCTTTTCTGGGTGTTTAGTTTTAATTAACAGAGGGGTTCATCTCCACCTTGTAAATGGTCATCCACGCTAGCCCCATTTCCCTGCAGTTGGCCCATATCCTTCCAGTCCTTTCCTATCGACATATTTATCCAAATGCATTGAAATGTTGTTAATGTTCACCCCCCAACCACATCTTCTGGCAGCTCATCCATGTGCCAGCCCTCTGTATAAAGAAGTGGCCCCTCAGGTTCCTTTTTATTCCTTCCCCTCGAACCTTAAACTGATCCCCTCTAATCCTCAATTCTGTACACCTGGGAAAAAGACTGAGATCATTAACCCTATCCATACCCCTCGTGATTTATACAGCACTATAAGGACTCCCTCAGTCTCCTACACTTTAACGAAAAGGTCGTAGCTTGTCCAACCTCTCCCTGTAACTCAGACCATTGGGTCCTGGCAACGTCTTTGTAAATTTCTTCTGCACTCTTTCTAATTTAATAACATCTTCCCTATAACAAGGTTACAAAAACTGAACACAATACTCCAAGTGCGGCCGTACCAAAGTCCTGTGTAACTGTAGCTTAAGTTCCCAAATTCTATACTCAATATCCTGCCTGATGAAGGCCAATGTGCTAAAAGCCTTCTTCACTGCCCTGTCTACCTGTGACTCTACTCTTAGAGAACTGTGCCCGTGAAAACCAAGGTCTCTCTGCCCAATGCACCCCTTAAGACCCTCCCATTCACCGCGAAACTCCTACTTTGATTTGAGTTTCCAAAATGCAAGACGTCACGCATCTATATTAAATTTCATTTGCCATATCTCGGCCCACTCCCCCACCTGATTAAAGTCCTGCTGCAATTTCTGATAAACTTCCTCACTGATCACGCTACCACTTATTTTAGTGTCATCTGCAAACGTACTAATCATGCCTTGCACATTCTCAACCAAATCATAGATAACAAACAGCAATGGACACAGCCTCCAGTCTGACTATCATCCTTCCACTAAACCCTCTGCTTCCGATCATCAACCCAACTGTGTATCCGACTGGCCAGTTCCCCCAGCATTCCACGTGATGGAACTTTCCAGAGCAGCCTGTTATGTGGAACCTTATCAAAGGCCTTACTGAAATCCATAGAGACGAAATTTACAGCTTTTTCCTCGCAAACCTTCCTGGTCACTTTATCAAAGAACGCTAACAAATTTGGGAAGCATGATCGCCCACTCACAAGTCTACTCTGACTGCTCTGAATCAAAACCTGTGTAAGTAACGGGTGCAGTCGATGGTATGCTGTCCTTCATTATAAGATGATTCGAGTCGATAAGCAAAGCCATCTTCCTGCTGTTGTAGAGCCTTGCGGAGAGAGCTTTTGGGACACTCTCTACAGATTTGATCTCCTTTGTAAGGAATGATATCCTTCCCACAGATACAGATGGCGGTATCATGATGGTAGAGTGAAGAACCTGAGAGTTTAATCTACAAAGCTGTGAAATACGAAGAAACGAGGTGTAGCAGGTGTATTTCCAAAAGACACATTGATAGGGTGAGAAATTCCATACTTTACCCAGGACTGATTGGTGTGATTTATTGTCACGTGTACCTCAGTACAAGGAAACACTTTCATTCTGAGCAGTGGAGGCAGATCATAGTAAGCATGGCCAGACAGATCATAGTGTGGAAATAGACTTCGACAGAGTAAGGCATACAGGTTACACTGCACAAGACAAACACTTGACAAGATCAACATGAGCAAGATCAGCCTTATTTGAACATAGAGAGTCGATTCATCAGTCTAACGTGACTTTCCTAATAGTTTATATGCCTAAATTAACTATCCCCATGTTATTGTGCAGTCGGCATGTGAGCCCGTACTGAATGTCAGGTTGCATATAATCCCCAACAGCAGCCACAGTACCTTTGATCTGAAACAGGTAGCCATTCCCACCAACTTCCGCCTAACATAGAGAACACCAGGCTGGCTTCTTGGAGATGGAAGGTGCCTTCTTGAGACTTCACACAAGACATATAGCTTCCCTCCTCAACACTAGAAAACCACGTTAAAGTCCCACGTGTGTATCATGAGCAACGGAGCCAGGAGGAACAACGTGGAGCAGTCTGTCTGTGCAGCCTCTGCTCCACTTGTTCATCATGTTGGAGCATCAATCTGGAGACAGTGAGAACTGCCGATGCTGGAGATTGTAGTAGAGAGTAGATTGCTGGAATAGCACAGCAGGTCAGGCAGCTCCGAGGAGCAGGGGAATCCACGTTTTGGGCATAAGCCATTCATCAGGGATCAGCATCAATTACCTCATTCTGTCCCTTTGCAAGTGCGTTGAGGGGAAATGGCCTCGTACTGTTCCTGTGTAAGTGACTTTAGGTGCTGAATGGCCTCCTTCTGTTCCTGTGTAAGAGACTGAAGGAGCTAAATGGCCTCATCGTGTTGCTGTGGAAGTGGCTTTAGGGGCCGAATGGCCTTCCCCTGTTCCCGTGTAAGAGACTCCAGGGGCTGAATGGCCTCCTCCTATTCCTGTGTAAGTGACGCAAGGGACTGAATGGCTTCATCCTCTTCCGATTGGACAGGACCAAGGGCCTGATTGGGTTACCCCTAGTTCCTGTTTGACAGCTCGATGTGCTGACAAGTGTGATGATGCTGCAGGCTTTGAGAGGTTCATTTGTCCTGGTTTCTTTTCAGAGAGAGATTGAATGATCGTTACCAAACTGGTTAGTTAAGGCCACTGAGTAAACAGATGGGAGGTTTTGGGTCAATTTTAATGCAGACTGAATGGGTGTGGCCAGCTCTCACAAATTACGATCTCTGGGTTTTGGTTTCTAAGTAGCATCAGAAACTGTTGGGGTCTCCACAGAGTTGGAAGCTTCAGTGACTATCTCCTGGCTGCTACTCTCTCTGAATTTTCTCTTGGTGCTGTTTTTAATTCCTGGATTAGAGAAATGTTTGTGACAATCTGTGTCTGAATTTTCCTTTTTGCCAGGGGCTGTGTTTATGGGATTTTCCTATATTGGTTCAGTTAATTAGTAATAGTTCCTAGATTTGTTATTCTGTTAACTTGTCCAATAGAACTACATTTTTCTAAATTCCTCTTTCTTTGCTTTCATTTTATCTTTCGTATTTCAATAAATAGTGTTTAGCTTCACACCGAGTAGTTTGACCTGTCACATTGCATCTGGAACAATCACTTTATATTCCGTTTAAAATAAAAAAAAAGAGTCCAGGTTACCGCCTTCCAACATTTTCGAGGGGCTCTGGTGTGGTCCATCACACTGGACTCTTTCTCTTCCTGAGTAATATGCTGGAGGCACTGAATGGGTTGTCCCTGTTCTTCTCCAATAGTGTCAATGGGCTTAATGGCTTCGCCATATTCCTGTGAAACCAGCGTGAGATGCTGAATGAACTCTTATTTTACTGTGGCAATGTGCAGTATCAGGCAGTGTTGGTAGATGAATGTTACGGACCATTTAACAGCACATGTCTCAATGGAGTCTGGGTCTTGCTGCACATTGACACAGACTAGTTCAGGAGCTGAAGGGGGTACAAAATGTTCTGAACATTGTGGAATCTTCAGTGACCATCCCCACTTCTGATCTTATGTTGGTGAGGGTGGGGACGGGAGACATTGATGAAGCAGCTGAAGCTGTTTGTGAAGAGGAAGCTACCCTGAGGATCTCGCACAGAGGTGACCCAGGATTGAGATGATGAACATCTTCCTTTGTGCCATGTTTGACTCCAAACACTGGAGAGTTTACTCTGATTCCCATTAAGTCCAGTTTTGTTTAGCTCCTTGATGTCAGCAGACGTCAACCACTGCCTTGATATCAGGGCCAGTCATTTGTACCTGAACCCTTGTCTCAACCTCTTTTGTTCATATCAATAAACCATGATATAGGAGCAGCAAGTGTTTTCTTCAAACAGGTGGGATTGAATGTCAGGATTTCTCGTCTCAAGAGTGTTGGGGAGAAAAAATGACTGAAAGTATTTGAAGAGGAGTTAGATAGATATTGACCTGTCAGAGAGTTGAGGGCAATGATAAATTGGGTATGAAAGAGGATTTGAGACAGAGAGTAGATCAGTCATGACCTTAGTGAAGGGCAAGGCAGGCTTGGGGGAGTGAACGACCGGTTCCTGTTTCTGATGTTCTTATATTCTGTTATTGGAACATTCGTGGGTGTTATTTTCATGAATGTCTGTTATGGAATGTTGCACGCAGGGAGACTAGAGGATTTTGTGAGCCATCTTTGGGTGAGGTATGGGGGCTGTATTCTCAGTGAATCTGAGTCTAAACATGACCAACAAATGAAGCATAAGTTGCAGAGAGGGGAAGCTCTGTAAAGAGAGATGAGGGGCGACTTTCATACCCGTGCCTGGATTTTCCAATTGCATTTCCCAAATCACTTCAAAGCGTGTGTGACAGTCTTGAGAGGCTGAATAGTCTCCTCTGTTTCTGTGCAACAGGTTATAGGAGTAAGTGGCCTCCAACTGTTCCTGTCCAGCAGGTATGCAGGGCTGGATGGAATGCAGAAACATGGGACTGAGGAGCAGGAGGGGGACATTAGATACTTTAAGCCGTCTCCACCAGGTACTAAGATTGTGAACTCAGCCCCACTTTCCTGTTTTGTACACTATTACCCGTGACTCACTTCCCTGTCAAATATTTAACAAAACAGCTTTCAATCCATGTGAACATAGAGGCACAATAAACTTCCAGTGAAGAGAATTCACACTTGAAAGGTCCTTTCAGAATCCTTCGCCATCCCTCTTATAGAATCTGACAGTCATACAGAACAAAAACAGACCCGTTAGTCCAATCTGTTCACTCCGATCAGATATCAACTCTGACCTAGTCCTATTTGCCAGCATTTGGCCAATATCCCTCCTCTTTCAGATACATTTTAAATGTGCAATTGTAGCCGCCTTCACCACTTCCTCTGGCAGCACTTTCTGCACACACACCACTCTCTGTGTGAAACATTTACCTTCAGGTCCATTCTAAATTATTCGCCCTCTCATTTTCAAACTATGCCCTCTTTTTCGGGACTCCCCTATCTTGGGGAGCAGAACATGGCTAT
Source organism: Chiloscyllium plagiosum (assembly GCF_037043375.1). NCBI lineage: Eukaryota > Metazoa > Chordata > Chondrichthyes > Orectolobiformes > Hemiscylliidae > Chiloscyllium > Chiloscyllium plagiosum. Next base: position 63,229,823 of record NW_028270177.1, on the reverse strand, counting down.
TCAGAATATCCATGCCTCTCATGATTCTACAAACCTCTATAATGTCACCCTTCAGCCTCTGACACTCCAGGGGGAAACACCTCAACCTAATCAACCTTTCCCTGAAGCTCAAACCTCCAGTTCTACAACCGAATTGTACACAGTATTCTAAAAGTGGTCTCACCAACATCCTGTACAGAGGCATCACCAACATCCTGTACAGAGGCAACATGCCACAACTACTCCATTACTCAATGCTTAGACTGATTAAGGCAAATGTGCCAAATGTGTACTGACCTACTCTGTCTACCTGCGACTCGACTTCCAAGGAACTATGTACCTGCAGCCCTATGTCCCTTTGATCCACAACAGGACCTGACAATTCAGTGTATAATTTCTGCCCCGATTTGCCTTCCCAAAATGCAAAAGCTCGTAGTTATCTAAATTTAACTATATCTGTCACTCCTTGTCCCTTTGTCCCATCTAATTGTGGTCTCGTTGTACTCTGAGATAATCGACCACACCACCTTTCTGATGTAATCTGTAACCTTACTAACTTTGGCCCCAATATTCACATCTAAATCTTTTACATAAATGATGAAATGCAGTGAAGTCAGTACCGATTCTTACAGCACACTGCTGCTCACAAGCCTCCAGTCTGAAAAATATCCCTCTTCCTTCAAGCCAATTGTGACTAGCTTCCTCTGTATCTCGTGTGACCGAACCTTACTCATCTGCCTACCAATTGGAATGTTGTGAGCACCTTACTGAGGTCCATGTAGACAATGTCTACCAAACTGCCCTCATCAATCTTCTTTGTCACCTCTTCATAAAACTCAATCAAATTCATGAGACATGATTTCCCATGGAGAAAGCAACGTTGACTACCCCGATCAGCCCTTGCCTTCCCAAATGTATGAGCTGAAAAATGTGTTGCTGGAAAAGCGCAGCAGGTCAGGCAGCATTCAAGGAGCAGGCATAAGTATGTATGTAAATCCTTTCCCTCAGAATCCCCTCCAAGAACTTACTCACCACTGACATCAGGCTCACCGGTCTATAGTTCCCCGACTTTTCGGGTCATGTTTCCTTTTCAATTCCCACTGCTCCACTGCTCACAACAAATGTCAAATGTAACCAGGTTTGCGATAAGGCCGATGATACCGATCTCAGACTGGGTCAGGGTTAGTTTTAGCAACAAGTCAGGCTAGTTTCTGTAATCTGCTCAAATAGCACGCTTATGATCCAGAGCAATGTTACTTAAACTATGGTGGAGAGATGGATGGCAAACTGTTTGGAAATTTCAAATAAAGAATCGATATTTCCAGTTCTAAAAACACTGACACACACACACACACACACACACACACACACACACACACACACACACACACACACACACACACACACACACACACACACACACACACACACACACACACACACACACACACACAAAATCTCTGCAATTTCAAGTTGAACGCGCTTTGTCCATATATTATTGTAACTCATGACAAAAGGAAAAATTGAGAGATTGTTCAAAGTGTTATTCTGCTTCTGAAGACATTCTACTCACACAAACTGCTAGCAATGGGATTTCATCTTGGAACAGTTGGATTTGGCTGAATTCCCTTTACATTAGGCAGTGGAGAGATTCCAATGAATTCTGGCCAGGGATCGCCCAAGGGTATCACAGTGGCTCAGTGGTTAGCACTGCTGCCTCACAGCACGAGGAACTTGCGTTCAATTCCAGACTCGGGTGACTATTTGTGTAGAGGTTGCACATTCTCCCCTTCTAATGGTTGCTCCAGTTTCCTTCCACATCCAAAGCTGTGCTGGTTAGATGGATTGGTCATGATAATTTGTCCGAAGTGTTCAGGGGTTTCTAGTTTAGGTGCATCGGTTGGAGTAAATGTAAGGGAGCGGGCCTGGGAAGGTTAGTATGGACGTTTTGTGCCGAAGAGCATGTTTGCACACTGTAGGGATTCGAAAAAATAAGAATGGTAACGATGACTGTAGATTTTTTGTTTTAGCTCGCACTCATTGCTGTCATGAGGAACAATGAAGGAGAGAGAGTGTAATCGGCCATTCCTTCTCGGGCAGATTACATTTTCTCTCTATCTGAGCGGAATCACACAATAATGTCATCCTCTCCCAAACTGGACCATGTGAGGTCTCCTTGTACGTTGTCCAAACTATGTCTCCATCACATTCCATGTTCCATGTTGATGCATCATTGCTACTGTCATACACAGAGCCATACCTTTAGCAGAAAATGGTCTCGGTCTATTTGAAGATATGTTTATATGTCGCTGCGTCATTAAAAAAATAAAATGTTTAATGTATTCCGAATATTGTGTTAAAATGAATGCATTTTGCAACAAATACAGTCATTGCTGGAAAAGCTCGGCAGGTCTGTCAGCATCCAGATGTCTTTTACATGCTGTATTTGTACCAGCCTCCACCACTTCCTCTGGCAGCTCATTCCACATGCACACCCTCTGTGTGAAATGGTGCTCGTGGGCTCGTCAAAAACTTTCCCCTCTCAATTTCAACCAATGCCCTCTAGTTTTGTATGCCCCAATCTGGGGAAAAACCCTGACTACTCACCCTATCCATGACCATTTTGATTTTATAAACCTTTACTGCTGCAAAATGTGACTCCAATCAACACGAATGGCTGTACTTTCAGCCATCCTTGGCCTAAATTCTGAAATGCAATACTGACACCTCTTCCTTCTCTATCAAGCCACAATTCTAAATCCGTTTTAATCAGTTTGTTCAGGTGTGTTATGAAACACTTCTGTGGGATTTGCACCTGGACCTTTGTGCCCGGAGGTAGGGACACTAGCATCACTCGGCAATATCCATAAAGCTGTACCATTATTCTCCTCTGTGTTTGCTCATCAGCCTCTTCTGACATGCTGTGACATACCTTTGCAACAGGCAGGACTTGAATCCAGAACTTCTAGTCCAGAGCTTGGAACACCAGCACGCACGTTCAGGAATCAAATCCAGACCTCTGGCTCAGAGGCAGGGACATTACCCACGACACTACCATATCCAGATTTTGGGTCATATTTTAAGCGTCAGCTTTCAGCTCGGTGTGGATTTATTATAATCAGGCTACCAATACTGAACTACAAAAAACACTTTGTATTAAACAAGTGCAAAATATTTGTCTTAACTGTAGGATGTTGAGTGTACGGGATTAGTGGTGCTGGAAGAGCACAGCAGTTCAGGCAGCATCCGAGGTGCAGTAAAACCGACGTTTCGGGCAAAAGCACTTCCTGATGATTTTACTGATCCTCGGATGCTGCCTGAACTGTTGTGCTCCTCCAGCACCACTAATCCAGAATCTGGTTTCCAGCATCTGAAGTCATTGCTTTTACCTTGTTGGGTGGACGTGCTGTGCCATCAAAGTTAACTATGAACAGCTTTAATCGCTATTATCTGTAGTCTGCAATATTAGGGAAAGAAATCCTGCAGACACACTCTGCACAATGAAGGGTCTCGAATAGATTTTCATTACTGAACACCAGAGACGGAAAAAGACCATAATATCTGGCCCCAAAAAACCGATCAGTATTACCCAACTCTCACGTGTGACTGCCTTCTTCCTAAAACCATGAAATGATACCAGGCCGCTGATTACTGTTCAGCCTCTCCTCCCCACTGACTGTGTCTGCAATCTGTCCCTCCTCCCCCTAACCACAGAAGGCAAACCAAGCTCAGAGTCTTTGTGAAAATCAAGCCCGGAGTGTGCAGGCCTCCTGGAAAAGGGGGAGGGAATTTTAAAATTAAACGGGGAAGGTGAGGTGGCAGTAAAATCACTCACTGGACTGAGGAGTGGCAGATGGAGTTTAGTTTGGATTAATGCGAGATATTGGATTTAGTAAATAAAACAAGAGCAGGACCTATACAATTAAAAGCAGGGCCTTTGTCATTATTGTAGAACAGAGACCTAGGCCGTCAGCGTCCCCATTGGGGGTTGGGGGGGCGGTAAAAACCCTATCAAGTGTCATTGGTACTTTGGATTTTGTTTCGTTCTTTTTTTATGGTTTTAGCTTTGGAAAGTTTTGAGAGCTTGTGAGTTGCAGTAGTTTTAGTTTGTACAGATTTAAGGCTCGATGAGTCTTTTGTCATTAATGCTCAGCGATGTGTAATTCGATATGAAATTCTCTGGAGTTCAAATGTTGCTGCAGTGTGTTATGGATAATGATGTGCTTAAATGGTGTACCTGGAACATTAAGGGGAGCCATCTGCCAGTCAAGAGGAAAAATATACTTTCTCATCTTAAAAAAGAGAGAGTTGTCCTATTGCAGGAGATGCACCTTGATGACACAAACATTTGACGTTACAACAGGGCGGGTTCGATCGGGTTTATTTCTCGTCTTTTAATACTAAGAGTCGGGGGAAAAGTCATAATGGATAGGAAGAATCTTACATTTAAATTACTAGATTGTATTAACACCCATGGAAAGATCATAATCGCAAAGTCTTGATCTATGGGAATTAATACAGTATTTTAAATGTTTATTGCCACCCGGTGCACCCTTTTGAAATCCTCTTAGATGCATTTTTTAAATTCAGTTATCTTGCATCATGGCACATGATTGCAGAAGGAAATTTCGACTGTCTTATGGCCCCACGATGGACAGAATGTCCAAAGCTCCCCCAATGCCCTCGTTATAATGTAAGCAATTAGTGGATTTGTGTGCAGAACTAGAGCTGGTGGATGTCTGGAGTCTGATCTACCTCACAAGTAGGGATTTTATTTTCTTCTTTAACCCGCAGAAATGGCACACGAGGGTTGATCTCTTCCCCATCCCTGCACAATTGGGAATATTACCCCAACATGTCTGTCCCAGAAGTGGGATAAAAGTCAAATAAAATTATGTTGTATGCAGATGGTCTTATGTTTTTGTGAAATCCGCAATTTCGGCAGCTCACGTGATGCAATGCAATAATTCGCTTGCCGCCTTTTCGAGCTAAATGATTAATTTTACAACATTGGAGGCCATGTCTATGGGAGGTCTTGGGAAATTCCTGATGAGGGCAAATCCTGGTTTCCTGTTAAATGGTCACGGGGGTGTAGGGGGGCGAGGTTCTCTATTTCAGTATATTCATTACATCCGTCTTTGATCATTTATTTAACGTGAACTATGTCCATTTGTTTGACAAAATTAAACAAAACCTTCAAAGATGGGAGGCACTTCCAATATCCTGGCGAGGTCGGATAGCTCTTATTAAAGAATGTCCTTCCTCATTTACTACACCCCGTGTGAATGCTTCCTTTGATGTTTCCCACATAGGTATTTAGGAGACATAATGGCTGGTTTAGCTCTTTTATTTGGCAGCATGAGCGACTCTTTATCAAGCTAACCAAATTGCAACTACCCTACAGATTGTGGGGAGTAGATCGCCCAGATAAAAGCTATCAATTAAGCTCTTTTTTATCCTATGTTAGTGCCTTGGCTGCTGAGGACTCGGCTTCAATACTGTGAGATATTGAACCCTATCAGATAATGTGAACCCTTATTAGTCTGTTTTTCTCAACTAAATTGACAACATTTATGAAGTATTGTCATAACCCAATAATTATCAATCTTGTGAAAGCAGGAATGACAATGCGTCAGATTGACGACAATACAGCCAAAATCATGTTTCTTACCCCTGTAATTGGTACACCGGGTTGTCATCTGGGAATAATGGATTCCAGGTTTAAACTGTCGACAGCAAGGGTGTCCCTTGCTTGAGTGATTTAGAATTAGTAGACTCCCTACAGTGTGGATACAAGCCCTTGGGCCCAACAAGTCCACTTCGACCTTCTGAAGAGTAACCCATCCAGACGCATTCCCCTACCATCCCATATTTACCCTGACTAATGCCCAAACCTACACATCCCTGAACACTATGGGTGATTCATCAATCACCAATTTATCTAACATGCGCAGCTTTGTACTGTGGGAGGAAACCCACACAGACACGGCGAGAATGTTAACTCCACACAGCCAGTCACCCAAGGCCAGAACCAAAGCCGAGACCCAGGTGCTGTGAGGCAACAATGCTCACAACTGAGCCACCACGTGTAATTTGATGGAGAAACAATGATATCATTTGATCAAATAACTCGTGCGTATGGACTACCTAGTACAGATCTCTTCTGTTTTTTTTTCCAGATCAGAGATTTGATTAAAGAAAAACACACTTTTACCACACTCTTACAGATCCGATAAAGGGAAGAGGGCGCTTTTTGCTTAGAATACACTCTCTGTCAGTACCCTTTATCATTAGTTGGAGAGTTTCCCCTCAGATGAGACTGTGCAGCGTTGTGATATCTGCGAGAAAGAGTTGGGGTTCAGAACACCTCGGAGACATGGGAGGATATTTGTGTAAATGATCGAAGGATTTTGATCTGTAATAGGACCCATTCCATGCAGTTGAAAATTCTTCGTAGTGTCTATCTGACCCCAAATTGTCTCTCAAAATGCAAAGTGGGATTATCTTCAGCATTTCCTAAATGCAGAATGTCTACAGGCACTCTTACTCATTGCTTGTGGTCCTGCTGCAGACTTCATCTATATTGGAGCACTGTGTCAGATATGATAGAGTGTGTATTGGGGACTGAATTAGAGATGGACTTGGTTTCTGTTTTCCTGGGCCTGCCCAGGGTACTTTCCACAGATGAATATGGGAACAAAGTTATATCCCATCATTCTGTACTTTCCGTGCTAGGAAAAATATTCTGTTGCGATGGATGTCTGAACTCCCCCACCCCCAGAGAGGAAGAACTATGTACATAAAAATGTGTCTCAGTTAATGCTCTTGATGAACAAGAGCTGTCCTTTTGTTATGCTGAGCTGTATTATTTATTCATTATTGTTTGTTTAGTTTTGTTTTTTCTTCTGTCTGTGTAGTGTTTTAATTTGTTTTGTATGTACATGAAATTGGATGTTATTTTGTTTTCAGTTAGTTGAGTTGTGTTGTGTTGTTATTGGTTTATTATAATACTAAAAATCTCTTCTTATTTTTTTTAAAAATTAAAATGCTAATATTGTTAGAATACAGTCCCAAAAAACTCTCATTAGAAAGACCACTCATGGTGGTTTATCCTGAGGATCACCACATCTCGGGTGATGGGGTGAGGCTGAGAGACTGTCCCCTTCATGGTAATCTTTGTCAGTGTGAGGGACTAAACCTGCGCTGTTGCTCTGCCTCTACATCAAAAACCTGCCATCCTGCCAACTGAGTGGGAGACTGTGTAACTGTTACAGACAGAAACAGTCACAGACAAATTTTAAGAGAAACATGCATAATAAGGAAAGTGGTACAGTTCAGATAACGGTCAAGATAACGCCTGAAGGTAAAAATGTTTTTTTGCTCGAAATTGTATTTATAACGAGACGTGTTTAGAAGTTGTTTTTGGTTTAATATCATTAAGGTGAGTCAAGTAACTCTTATGTGTTACACACTGGCACACTACCATTTTCCTGAAACTGGGAAATTTTGGAACATTATCTGGAACATTCTATAATCGGCATTCTCCAGAATATTCTATGACTGTGTGGGAGGTATTGCAAAGGAGAGAGAGAGAGAAGGTGTTGCATGCAGTAGTGAGAGTGGGGGACCACGAGCCTTGTTCGGGGGTAGTTGCAATCACAGATATACAGTGATTGTGAGGGAGCAGACAGAATACGGTGACCCTTATCCTGACAGAGCGGGGAAGGTTATTGATGCTTATCCTGTATTGCTGGACATTTCTTCAGACCTCAAATACTGCAGTGAACTCGGTAGTGAGCACAGACCATGCTCGGTGGGTCTGGTGGTGTGGCACCTTCTGGGATGGGAATGTTCCCCCTCTGTACTCGCCCATCCAATACGCCCACCGTGCTCTGTCAACAAACCATGGTGTAATTGCACCTTATCTACCAATTTGCCATTTCCCTGTCTTTGCTCTGTATCAATCTAATCCTTTCCTATCATTGTATTTGTCCAAATGCCTTTTCAATGTTGTTATTGTACCGACTTCAACCACTTCCACTGGCAACTCAGTCTAATTTGACAGTTCACCTTGGATTCCATGCGATCTAGCCTTCTAGAGCGGCCTACTATGTGAAACCTTATCAAAGGCCTTACTGAAATCCATATATAATATGTCTACAACCCTGCTCTCATCAACCTTCCTGGTCACTTCCTCAAAAATCTCTAACACAATTTGTAAGGCATGATCCGCCACGCACAATGCCATGCTGACTGCTCCACGTCAAACTCTGTCTTTCCAAATGCATGCACATCTTATTTCTCAGAACCTTCTCAAGTGGTTCACCGAAAACAGGTGTGAAGCTTACTGGTCCATATTTCCTAGGCTTTTCTTCGCAGCCTTTCTTGAATAAGGGCACAACATTTGCTACCGCCCAGTCTTCCTGGATCTTTGTCCCTAAGCTTTTTCTCTCGCCTCTTACAGTGCTCTTAGATATATCTGGTCAGGAACAAGAGATATGTCTGACTTTCTGCATTCTACTATGTCCAACAGCAACTCTACTGTGATATGGACAGTACCAAGATATGACAACTAACCTCCTAAAGGTCACAGATCTTCATGTCTTTCTTCATGATAAACACCGAGGGGAAATTGAGGACTTCACCCATCTCTTGAGGTTTTACGCATGCATGCCGGTTTTAGATTTTAAAGCATCCTATTCTCTCTCTAGTTGCTCTTTATCTTTCCTATACTGAATTTGGATTCACTCTAATCTTCTCAGCCATGACTACCTCATACCCCCTTATGGTCCTGCTGATTTCCTTCTTCAGTAATCTCCTCTATCCCCTGTAATACTCCAGGGATTCCCTTGATACGAGCTGCCTGAACATGAGCCACGCCTCCTTTTTTCTGGTCAAAGCCTCAATATCTCTTGACATCCAGGGTTCTCTCTTCCAGTCTCACATAACCTTCACCCTCATCGGAAAATGGAAACCTTGAACTCGAGCTATCTTACTTTTAAAGCCCTACCACTTGCCCGAGATCCTTTACCTGGAAACAAACAACTCCAATCATCCCCTGCAATCCCCTGTCTAACCTAGTCTCGTGCAGTTGAGTGATGCCTCCTGTTCCTGTGTCCCCGTTTCAAGCAGTTGAATGATTCCCTCCTGATCCCAAGTTTGTGAAAATGGATGTCCTCCAACTGCTCCAGAGTAACAGGCTCCAACAGCTCTGTGCTCAACTGCTGCTCATGTGGAATGGAATTGAGGGACTGAATGGCCTCTTCACATTCTTTACAGCTTTTCTTGACTAAAAGCCTTTCTCCTGTTTCTGTAAAACACCATCAAAATGTGAATTATGTAATTTTGTATTTGACTGTCAGTAATTGAGCAAACACGCTGACTGAGAAACTTCAGAAGCTGCATAGCCTCCTCCTGCTCCCATGTTAAACACTCAAGAGTCAATCGACTTTCAGAGATGTATAACATGGAAGAAGATCCTTCGGGTCTGGTCACCTATACCAACCAAATATCCTAAATTTATCTCGTCCCCCTAGCCAGCATTTGGCCCATTTCCCTCTAAACACTTCCCGTGCACATACCCATCCAAATGTTGTAACTGTACCTGCCTCCACCACCTCTTTGGGCTGTTCAATCCATACACGCAGCAGTTCTGTGTGAAAATGTTGTCCCTCACGTCCCTTTTTAAATCTTTCTCCTCTCACCTTAAGCCTTTATATTCTATATTTGGAATCGTCTATCCTGGGACAATACATTGACTGTTTACTTTTTCTGTGCCCCTCATGATTTTATATACCTCTTTAAGGTCCACCCTCAGCCTCAACACTTGAAAATAGTCCCAGCCTATTCAAACTCTTCCTGTAACTCTAACCCTCCAACACCTGCAACATTCTATTAAATCTCTTCTGCTCCCTTTCAAGTTTGACAGCATCTTTCCGACAGCAGGTTGATCGGAATTAAACGCAATATTACAAAAGTGGCCAAACCAATGTCCTGTACAGATGCAACGTTTCATGCAATTGCTTAGACTCAAAGCACGCACCAATAAAGGGAAGATCACCAAGTGCCTTCTTCACTGCACTGTCTACCTGTGACAGCACTTTCAAGGAACTGAGAACCTGCACCACAAGGTGACACAGTAGTTCAGTGGCTAGCATTGCTGCTTCAGAGCGCAGCGATCTTCGTTTAATTCCATCCTTGAATGACTGGCTGTGTGGAGTTTGTACATTCTCCCCATGTCTGTGTGAGCTTCCTCGGGTGCTATGTTTCCCTCCGACAGTATAACTATATACAGGTAAGGGTAGATTGGCCATCCTAAATTGTGCATAGTTCTCTTGGATGTGTGGGCAACGTGCATTAGCCATGGGAAATGCAGGCTGAGAGGGATAGGGTAGGGGTTTGTCCAGTGGGATACTGGTTAGAGGGACGGTGTGGCCTCGATGGGCTCTATGGACTTCTCTTTGATTGGCAACTTTCTACAGGACCCTACCTATAAGTCTGACCCTGACTTTTCTTGCCAAAATGCAACACCTCACATTTATCTAAAATAAACTCCATCTGCCACTCCTCAGCTCATCTAACTAAGTTCCCATTATATTCTGAGAGATCATTCTTCATGTCGACTACACCACCAAATTTGGAAAGATCTACAAACTTACTGACAATACGTCATATACCCAAGTGCAAATGATTTGTATAAGTAATAAAGGCAGTGGACCCACTATTGATCTTTGCGAGCAGCGCCACTGGTCACAGGTCTCCAAGTTAATGAACAAATGCCAACTGTCACACCCTGTCTCCGATATTCAACAAAAGTTTGGATCTAAATTGCAAGCTCTCCCTGGATTCCAGGCAATCTAACCTTGCTAACCAGTCTACCATGTAGAACATTTTGGTTTTCTTACTGAATTCCATAAAGACAACATTCACTGTCCTGCCGTCATCAATCATCTTCTTCACTTCCTCAAAAAATTCCACCGAGTCAGTGAGACGTGATCTCCAATGTACAAAGCCCTCTTCAGTCCTTGTCTTTCCAAATGCATATACATCGTTTCCCTCAAAATCCCCTCCAACAATTTAGTCACCATTGACGTCAGGCTCACCGATCTATGGTTACCTGGGTTTTCCTTAATTTCTGAAATAATGACACTATGTTAGCAACCCTCCAGTCTCTTGCCACCTCACCTGTGGAAATCAATGTTACAGATATATCAGCAAAAGGCTGAGCAATTTCTTTCCTAGCTTCCCACAATATTCTGGGATACAACTGATCAGCTCCCAGGGCTTTGTTCACCTTTGTATGATTTAAAATGTCCAACATCTCCTTGTAATATAGACAGTTTTCAAGATATCACTATGTATTTCTTCATTCTCTCGCTCTTGTAACCTCTTCTACATTAAATACGAGGCAAAATACTTGTTTAGTATCCCTTCCATCTCCTATGGTTCCACACATAGGTAGCCTTACTGACCTTTAAGGTGCCCTATTGTCTCCCTAGTTAATATTTTGCCATTAAAGGATTTGTAGAATTTCTTCAATGCCTCATTAACACAATTTCTGAAGCCATCTTATGTCCACATTTTTCTGGTCCAATTTCCCCATTGACTTTACACTTATTGCCCTTATACTCCCCTCGGGATTCAGTTAATCTCAACTCTATTTTCCTGACATATGCCTCCTTCCTTACCTTGACCATAACATCAATATATCTAGTCATCCAGTACTCCCTGCACCCACCAACCTTGCCCATCTCACTAATAGTAACATGTTGGCTCTGGACTCCCTGAAACCACGTTTTGATGACCTTGCATTTTCCAACCATCCCTTTACCTGTGAATAGGATATTCCAATCTGCCTTTCACAGGGCTCGCCTAACACTTTCAAAATTGGCCTTATTCAAAGTTAGAACTTTAATGTTTACATCAGGTCTATCCTATTCCACAACTAGTTTGAAACTAATATTTATGCGTAACAGACTTGAATGTTAAATAAACATTTCCTGCCCCTCGGCAACAGGCTCGAGAGGCTGAATGGGCTCCTCGTGTCCCTCCGTAATAGACTGGAAAGGCTTAATGGCCTCCTCCTGTCCCTGTGTAACAGATCCGAGACATTAAATGAGATAGCAACCCGTGGATTACGAACAGCCGTTAAACTGTATCTGATGGAGTTACAGAAACACAAACAACACAATGTACTCCAGGTGCCCTCTCAGTAACATTTTATACAGCTGCAGCGACACATCTCTTTGTTTTGAATGAATCTTTCGGCAAAATGTGCCAATATTCCAGCTTACCACCTTTTCAAGTAGCACCAGGCTAATATGGGCTGAATGACCTTCTCTTATCCCTCTGTAAGATGCCCATAGGGACAGAATTGCTTCGGTCTGTTCCTGAGCAGCAGTCTCAATGCTCTGTCTCAAGGTTATGACAGGATTTGACAACAGGGCATTAACACCAGGAGTAGCCTCACACTGGTCAATAAGTACCGTACTTTTTGTTCAGGTATCGAGAAACTTGCCCACCCGACTTTTTTTTATGTGGCCGATCTGTTATTTTACAACTGCCTCCTTTCATAAACAGAGTGGAACATATATCGACCCCTGCAGTGTCCTGTTAATACTCTCACATACAAGTTAATAAAAAGAGTTAAAAGATTGAAAGGTTTATGATCCATCCCTCAGCAACCCTCATCCATTCCATCCAAACCCAATAAATGAAAAGTGATGTTTTGAACAGGTTAACTGAGCCTATTTGTTCAGTGACTGCGATTAATGCCAATCTCTATGGATTCTAATTATGCCAATGGAGGGTTTCCATCTTTTAATGATAAATGGGTTCCGTTCAATGTATTATTCCATAACATGAGCGGGAGCATCACAGGCAGCACTGACAGGGATCAGCAGATCCAGAGAGAGGGGAAGGAGAGATCAGAATCTGAGAACATTAGACTGGAAAGTGCCAACAGTGGATCAGAATCTGAGAACATTAGACTGGAAAGTGCCAACAGTGGATCAGAATCTGAGAACATTGGACTGGCATGTTCCAACAATAGACAGGCGCTTATCCAATTATGTTTGGTCTCTTTCTGCATTTGATTGGTTTTCATTATCATTGCGGATCTATTATGCTCTTCTCATTATTCAATATTTTTATTATCCCTTCCTGGCTATCGTTGGTGCTCCTGGTGAGTGTCACTGTCCAGATTTTGTTTCTATAAACCAATTATGACTGTATTACTGTTATTTCATGTAGTCTACACTCCTGCCACTATTATTGTTCCTGTTGAATCTCTCAATCCAGATATTCACTCTACAGACCACTACTAACTACATCAATGAACGTGTTCAATTACTGTCTCGCTCTCTGCTCTGGCAGTGTTACTCCGGGTCTCTATGTTGATCTATTCAGTTTCAGGGGAGAACCACAATGCATTGTATCATTGCCTTTGCTGTTAAGAGCATAGAGGTCACCGTCTACTGCTCTGGTTACAAACTCCACTTCCTTCCACTGTTTCCATCCCATCCCTGGCCAATATCTACAGCTGAAGCAGACAAGTCACAACTGTGGGTGATCCCTTTGATCATGAGCTTCATATTGACACCACGTCCTGACCATTTCTAACTTGAAATACTCACCACTCCAGAATATATCTCACTGCTTATTCAATCTGCTGTTTGAATCTTGAGCTATGAAATACAGGCTTAATGAAGCAAATAATCTGCTGCTGGCGCTCCCGGCTTCAAACCTGCCGAAGCAAAACTGATTCGAATTCACACAAAACCCCATCCATCTGTCAGTCATGTGCACGCCGATGTATATTGCTGTTGTGTCTGGCAATGACTTTATTTTAATGTTCTCAAACACTTTATCTCATCTGTCCATGAAACTTCCCTCGTTCTCTCTGTTGATTAATAAAAAGCCTGACAGTTGTTTCTTATTTAAAAGTTTCCTCCATGTGCGTTCCTTCTCAAACAGTGAGTTTCGCATTCAACCACGCCAATCGCGCGCACACACACACAGAGCAAACTTTCCCATTGCAAGCAGTAATCTGATGCGAGGAAAGTTAGCATATGATAGTAACGTTTGCAATACTCTCTATGCTGGGCAGATAGTGCAGTTCACTGAACAACACACTAGCATGGTCTGCACAGCTCTCCATGCTGGGCTGTCATCTTGTCCGAGTTTATGTTGTTTGTGGTGTTCTGTCAAGCAGATTCTGAATTTGATGTAACAAACCATTCCAGCTGATCTGACAATGCCTTTATTCAATGTTCTCATTCTTGTAAATTTACTCACGAAGATCTCACTTCTCCAGTTAGTCCCACTGCCCTGTCTTTTTCCCCATATTTCCACAACATCTTTTCAGTTAATTAATTGTCTGTTTCTGTCTTTAATGTGAATTTCTCTGTCCCTCTGTATCTTTCCCTGGCCTTGGGTTTTGACTCCCTGGTGTATCGAGTGCTGGCATTGTGTAGCTCAGAAATACTGAAATGGTGTGTATCAAACTGTTGTTCACTTCCTGGTATGTTCCATGTTATGGTCCATGAGCAGGTGTGTTTCAGAAGTTATGAGACACATCTTGTAACTTGGTCTGTACCTGTGGTTGTCCCTCTCAGGTGACCTTGCGATCAGTAACACGAGCAAGCCCACTGAGTGAAGGACCAGGCATCTAAATTGCCTGACAATGCTGTTACTTTTTAAATAAAACGTTAGCTTCTCTTTTTTTTTAGTAAGAGGTCTTAAAAGCCAAAGTGCCTACTGAAAACGGCTCAAGTAAATAACTCACGGGGCTTTTAGGGTTTTTAATAAATAGTAGTAACAATGGACAGCTCACACAGACCAGGCTTTCTAGTTTGTTTTTTCTTGAAGCTGTAACAATCACGGGGTGCTTGGGGTCCCAGAGGGGTTGGAAGTTTTAGTAAATTATCCCTAGCTGTTACTCTCTCTAAAGCCTCACTTGATGGTGTTTCCTCCTGGATTGGAGAACTGTATGCAAGAATGCATTTCTGAATGTTCCTTTTTGCCAAGGGGTGTGTTTAGGTGATGTTAATAGATTGAACAGTTCATTTGCAGAACGTACTGTATCCAAATTCGGTTAAGGTTTACAATAGTTAAGCTATTCTAAATTCCTCTTCATTTTGTATGGATTTTCATTGGAGGATAGTGAGGTTGAGCAAGTCTATAGTAGCCAAAGGCCTGATCAGGATCTGTTTAAATACATCCAGGCATTATCTAAATTTGATGAGAATGATGGGGGAGCCTTTTTAATTTCATTTCAGAAAGTGGTAAACAAGTGCAGTGGCCAGAGAACATGTGGATTTAGTTTATCCAAACAAAGCTGATAGGTATTTGCATCCCTATCGGAGGAGGTGAAGAAAGCCATCTGAAGTGCATATAAGCTTGTGCCAAAAGCCGACAGTGTTTCAGGAATCTAAAATAGCATCCCTGGTTAAACGCACGTTGTGTTTGAAAGAATCAAACAAAGTAATTTTGAAAGGTGGGGAAGGGTATTAAAACAGAGCAAAGTTATGGCACTCTGAGAGAGACTCTAATTTTGGAGAAGTTAACAATTCACTTCCTGCAGTCGTGAGAACTCCTGTGGAAGAGCAGAGAGTTACTATGGCAAGATTAGAAGCTGAATGGCTGATAATGATGATTGGGTTCAGAAATCAAAGTTTGGTTTCTGTGAGGGATTGAGAAGAATGTGCGGGATCTTCTTAAAACATATCCCTGTGAGAGTAAGGTTTACTGGCGTAGGCCAGCATTAGCAGGTGAAGCGGTTACATCACGAAGTGGTACAGAAGGATGTAATATTTTTATGCTGAGACATGAGGAGCTATGTCATTCAGAAGGACTATTGGAGAGATGAGAAGTGCTCCATTATGTAACGTGTGGTTGGAGTGTCCAGTAGAAACATCAACAGATTTATTCCACAATGGGGAAGGAGTCCTTGAGCTTGGCGTTGGCGTTACAACATTTCAGCATTTAAATTGCCAATAACATACATGAGACAAATCTTTATCACTGATCGTGACCCTTAAAGATTTTGGAGAAGTTTAGGGAGAAAAATACCAGTCCGGTTTTATTGAGCTTATTGAAATTATAAAGTTGACAGGGCGAGAAAACTTAAGTTTTGACATGTTGTGGAGACTTGGATGAAGAAAGACAAAAGGCATTCTGTGGCAGGAGTGAAATGACTGAAATCGAATCGAGTTGTGAACATTTGTATGCTCAGAGTCAATGTAATATATGTTCATTCCAGTCTACTAATAGCGGAAGATTAGGCGGTCTAAAAAGAATAAATTTGTGTATATTGATGGATCATTTTATTAAAAGTGGAGTTGTGAGAATACTATCACTGTAAAAAGGTTATTTTCTCTTCGGGTTTTTTTTATGAGAGCTTTTAAAGGCAGAGGTGCAGAACTGCTGTCTGAAAACAGGTTTAAGTAAATAACTGAGAAAGCCTTTAGGTTTTATTAAAACGGTGGTAACAATGGAAGGGCAGTGGCCAGCTCTCCCAGACCAGGTTTACTCGTTTTGTTTTTAGCTGCAGCATTCAGAAGCTGTTCGGGTCCCAGAATGGTTGGAAGTGTCAATACTTGATCCCCAGCTGCCTTTCTCTCTGAGATCTCTATTTATGTTGATTTCTCCTGGATCAGAAAACTACAATGTAAGAATCTGTATTTGAATATATCTTTGTGCCAAGCGATGTATACCAATAAGGTATGGTATCTATTGTATGTGTAATTGTTCCAACATATAAGTCATCCCGAAATGTTCTTTTCTTTGATTGTATTTTAACTAAAGCATTTAAATAGATTATATTTTGCTTAATGTCGAGTGGTTTGACCAATCACAACATATCTGGCAAGCACACTTCCCATCTATATTCATAATAAGGAAAGGTTTGGTTCTAAGCGGCCTTCTTAAAATATTTTGCGGGAATCCGGTCTGGTCCACAACACTTGTAGCCGAGGGGTTTCTAACTGACTCCTGTTATTGAAAAGTTAGTGCAGCAGTTGGGGATGGTTTGCTGGAAGTTATGCTGTGAGCTGCCTCAGACATTCAGGGAGACCTGAGGATTTGATGACCCTGGGGACTCTTGGATGGAGCCTGGGGACTGGAGTTACAACATCTGGGTCTGCAACATGAACAACAAATGGAGCAGAGGTTGCAGAGAGGGGAGGCTCTGAAACCATCATGTTAGTGAATACCTCTGTCCTGACAGCAGCCACAGCCTCTTCATTCACAAGCAGGCAGCCATTCCCATCGTCTTCAGATCTCCATGTAGAAAGGAATGAATGTATCTTGGATAAAGGCCATCACCTTGATACACGTTTGATAACAGCATCCCCCATCACCAACAAACACTTCTAAGTATTCCATGTGCACGGAGAGCAATGGGATCACTTGGAGCGTCAAGGATCAGACAATCAGGGATGGAGTAAAACCTCCCCTGTCTGAACGGGTCAGAGTGAACCCCCCAATACACAGTATTATTAATCCCTGTGATCCCTCTCCATTTCAGTAACATACTGCCTTCCATTATTCCTGTAAATGAAATGACAGATTATATCATGTTATATTGCAGCTGCCAACTTATTATCCATTGCATTTACCTATCTGTATCTATCTATCTGTAGACCCTCCACCCTCTCCTGATAATTTAATCTCTTGCTTATCACAGCAACATGACCAAACTCAGTATCTCTATATCTGTTCCATCTTCCTGATCATTGATATAGATTGTAAATAGTTGAGGACCCAGCACTGGTCACTGTGTGACTCCTCTGGTGACGTTCTGTCAAACTGATTTAGACTGATTTATCCGGAGTGCCTGCTTCCTGTTTGATACATAATTCTACCCCATTACTGTGTAACACAGCCGTAAAGCTGGATATGAACAAGGAGCATCAGTCAGGAATCCAACCCTTCAAACCTGCTCTGCCATGGAATACAATCATGGCTGATGTCATCGCGGCCTCTGTTCCACTTTCCTGCCATCTCTCGATCCTCAAACTCTAGTCTCTTATTGTAGATTGCGCCACATGAAAAAATATCCACTCCACATCTACACTTTCAATTACGTTTAGCATTTTACAGACCTCAATGAGATCTCATTTCATTCTTATAAACTCGACAGTATAGGCCTGAACTGCTCAATTTCTCTTCATAAGACAAACACTTCAAATATGGAATCAGTCTGATGAAGCTCTTCTGAATTGCCTCCAATTGAAATACCTCATTCTGCAGGACACCCAAACTGTACTCCAGTTGCAGCCTCACTAACGCCTTGCATAGCTACAGCAACCTTTCTACTCTATCCTTTTACAAATAAACGCTCAAGTTATGCTTGCATTCCTCATTACTTCAAGTATCCGCAAGTAAGTTTTCTGTGATATGCAAGCAGGCAACCAAATCCCTCTGCACTTAAGCACTTTGAAGTTTCTCTCCATTTAGATAATAATTTGCCTTTCTATTAGGCTGGCCAACTTGAATAACCCCATATTTATCCACTTTAATTTTCATTGCCAAATGTTTGCCCATTCACCCAATCTATACATATAGTTTTTAAATCTCTTGCATCATCATTCCGAAGTAATTTCCCACCAATGTTAGTGTCATCTGAAAATGTAGCTATAGCATTTTCTATCCCGTCAACCGAGTAATAATGTCGATCACAAATGGTTGAAGCATGAGAACTGAAATCTATGGCACCCAACAAATTGCATTTTCCAATAGAAAATGACACAATTAATTCATCTGACTGCATTTTGTTGGTTAACCAATCCTCCATCCAAGCCAATAAATTACTCCGAAACCGATGCTGTCTGATCTTACCACGCACTCTTTGGAGAAGCGACGTATCTGAATCCTTCACGAAGACCAGATATATTCCATTTCCAGGATTCCCACTATCCACCTTGTTTGTCACATCTTTAAATAACTCAAGAAAACACTTCAATCATGATTTATCCTTTGTAAAACCACGTTGACTCCGATGAATTGTGGTTTACGTTTGCAAATGTCCACAACAATGGATTCTAATAATTTGCCTTAAATTACAATACTTTATTGTTACATTTTACTCCCTAATGTATTCAGTTATTATAAGTTCTTCCCTTTCTAAAACCTTTACGTTTTCTTTGAATTCCTGTTTGATTGACAAAAGGGTTTTAAGAGGTGTGCTCCACTTGCTGCATAAGCGGTATGTGTGGCTGACTGGACCCATCCTCCTGCTGGTGAACAAAATCGATGGGATGAAGTCTTTCTGGCGTTCCCATGTTATCATCTCCAAGGCCAGACTGACCACCCCCTGTTGATGCGTGAGAGGAGTGGGGGATTATGGAAACTTCCCGTTGCTGTACAACATTTTGAGGGGCTGATGGGTCTTCTCATATTTCTCCATAATAGGTGGATATACGGAACGGTCTCCTCATGTATCCCAGAGATGGGACCAAGGGAGCGATTGGTCTTCTCTTGTTCCCATACAACAGACACGTGTCTGAATTACCTCCTCCTTTCTCATGAAATAAGTCTCAAATAGATTTTATCCTGATCCAATTCTCTTGCAACAGACTCGGTGGGTATGGATGGCTTCCTGCTATCCCAGTGTAACAAATTTCCAGTCACTGTGTGACCGCTTTCAGTTCCTATGTTACAGACTTGAGGAGGCTGAATCGACTGATCCTGTTGCTGTGTAATAGGATACTGGTGCAGCATGGCCTACTCTGGGGCCAGTGTTGTAGATTCGAGGAGCTGATTGGCCTCCTCCTGTAAATATACATCAGGCTCCAGGGGCTGAACAGCCTCATCCTATTCTGGTGTAACAGGGTCAAAGGCCTGAATATCCATCTGTTGTTCGTGTGTAACAGGCTGAAGAACGGAATGGATTCCTCCATTATCTGTGTAATTCGCTTCAGTTGTTGACTCCTTCCTGTCATCTATGTTGAAATAAGATCTTCTTTCATTTTTGTAAACTCCAATGGCTATTGGATCAACCTGGTCATCCTTTCTTTATAAGTTAGCACCTTTATTGCAGGAATCAGTTGAGGGGACCATCTCTGAGCTGCTTCCAAGATAATAACATCCTTTCTTCATCGAAGAGACCAAATCTGTACACACTACTCCAGATGTGATCTCACTAAGATCCTGTATAGCAGCAGCAATGCTTTACCAGCCTGCTGTAAGGTTCCCACCCAGGTTAGAGCAGTCTCAGCTCTCTGGGGGAAATACAGAGCATTGTTGAATGATCATTGTCCTTCTCTATTCCACTAGCATAACGGGAGATCTGGAGAAAATGTCACGATGATGCTTAAGAAGATCATTAATGATGTGGCAAGATGATCTCTACCATTAATCTCCCCAAAGTCCACGTCACTCAGAGTCTACAGAATCTTGTGAGGTGGAGCGTAAAAACAGCAAGGAGCAGGAAACATTGATGGGGGTTATATATCAAAGTGAAAGCTGCAATACAAATGTTAGGCAGGTTATAAAACAGGAAAATGAGATATACACAATTGTGGCTACTGCAGTAATAATGTACTGTTTACATTATACCTAAACTGTGTTAACCAAACTGAATGCTAATGCTGGGAAAAATGGATTTCATGAACATGTGTTAGATGGCTGGCATTAACATTTTGTTGAGCACAGAACTAGAGATCAGGTTATTTAGAAATTGATGTTGGATGATCAGAAAAGCTAATTGAAAACTTTACTTTAAAAGGACATTTTGGGAACAGTGACCACAATGCATTGTTTTTCTTTTATGCGGTTTGAGTACACGACAGTTTTTGTTTTATTTGAAGTAACTGTTATAAATCTGAGTCATGCAAACCCTGAAGGTGTGAGGAGAAAGTGGGCACTGCAGCTGCTGGAGATCAGTGGCGCTGGAAAAGCACAGTCAGTCAACGTACTAGGAGCAGGAGCATTGACGTTTCGGGCACAACCTTTCATCAGGAATGAGGCTTCTGGGTCAAGGGAGCTGAGCGATAAATGAGAAGGGGGTGTGGAAGGAGGCAGGTAGCTAGGAATGCGATAGGTAGATGAAGGTGGCGTTGAAAGTGATAGGTGATGAAGGGAGACAGAACGCCTCATCTACTGCATCCTTTAAACTCAGTGTGGTCTTCTCCACATTAGCGAGACACACGTGGATCATTTCAGAGAACATCGCTGGGATAGCCACATTGACCAACTCCACCACCTTGTGGTTAAACACTTTACCTCTCCTTTCCACTCTGCCAAGGACATGAGAGTCCTGGGCCTCCTCCATCGCCAAACCCTAACCACCCGAAGCATGGATGGAGAAAGGTTGTTCTTCTGCCTTGGGACCTTCCAACCACAGGGGATTAATGTAGATTTCACCAGTTTCCCCATTTCCCCTAACTCCACTTTGTCCCAGTCCAATCTTCCAACTCAGCACACTCCCCCCTTTTGAACATTCCTTTGTGTTCATCTTCCTTCCCATCAATCTGGTCCACCCTCCTCTCCGACCTAACCCTTTTAGCCTCACCTTTAACTACCTATTAGGTCAAAGAAAGCAGCTTAGAAAAATGCCAAGTGTCGTAGTAAGCCAGTGGATTCGGAGAAATGTAGGACCCAGCAACGGATGGCCAAGAAACAGAGAAGGAAATCAAAAAGCGAAACAGCATGCAAACAAAAGAAAAACATACAAACTGCGAAAGAAAAACATAAAGACTGCTAAAAAAAACATAAAGACTGCTAAAAAAGTACATCAGTGTATGAAACTAATGTAAAAACAAGGTCAAATATGGAACAGTATGTGTGCGGGCAGGGTAATTTATTGTAGAGAACAGAGAAATCACAGGGGAAAGAAACAGTTTCTTTGTGTCCATCTTCAAGGCAGAATATCCAGAAATTCTCCCAGAAATACCAAGTGACCATGGGACTTGTGCAAGTAAAGTTTAAGATCATTCTTATCAGTGTTGAGGTCATCTTTGAAAAGAAAACTGGATTGAGTATTTATAAATCTGACAGATCAGATGTACTTCACACAAGAATATCAGAGGAAGCAGCAATAGACGTATTGATTGCATTGCGAATTTTCATGTTATTTTCAATATATTCCTGAACGATATTTAGCCACTCTGGATATGGCAAAAGTTATAAATATTATCCAACAGCTTAAGAAAGGATGAAGATGGAGAGTGGTGAACTACAGATCAGTAAACTTGTAATCCGCGGTCGGGTGTCTCTTGGGCTGAATTACAAAGAATGTGTTACTGGATATATAGAAGGTAATGGGAAAACTGGGGAGGATGATCATGCATCGATGAAACGAAAACCATACGTGGCAAACATTTTTTGGAACGGTTTGAAGATGATTCTTGTGGACGTAGGCAACAAGGAGCTAATGGATAACGTATGGTTGGATATTCAGGAGGATCTTTTTTAAGAACTCTCCCACTAACTTCATCAGAAAAGTTAAAGTGAAAGGAATTAGGAAGAACGCGTGCAAATAGGAAACGAAAAATTAGGTTAACATTCATGTGTACGTAATTGCAATATCGAAGATGTCATGCACCAGCTGCATAGAGTGTTGCTGAGACTGAAATTAGAGTATTGCATACCATTTGGAGTCCCAATCTAAGATAGAATATACTGACGACAGAGGAACTGCAAAAGGTATTCTCCAAACTAATCCATAAAATTACAAGATTGTCTGATGGGGAAACTCTGTCTGTGATCTCGAGTTTCAAAAGATGAGAGGTGATTGTAGTGAAACTTAGAAGCTTAGGAACATAGAGGGGACTGAATAACAGAGGGACATGGAGAAGTGCAAGCAGGCGATATTAGGGAGAATCCCACGGTATTCTACACGGACAAGTAGAACAGAATAATCAGCAAACAGTTAGTGTCCATTAGAAACCAAAGGGGCAATCAATGCGTCAACCCAGAGAACATTGATAGATTGGTATATGTAAACATCACAGCTGTTTTACTTGGGAGAAGGAGGATGCAGGTACAGAATTCAAGAAGATGGACTGGAAAGCTCTTGAAGACATTGATGTAAAATACGAGCAGGGGTTTGAGGCTTTGTCTGGTATAAAATTGGACAAATCCGTAGGTCTGGACACTGTTGGAGTCAAGGGAAGAAATTTTAATTGGAATCTGACCACAGGGGAGGTGCCAGAGGACTGGAGAGCAGCTAATATGATTCCACTTCACAGTAAGGGTGATAGATATTTGCCAAGGTAACTACGGATGAGCAAGTATTAGATCACTGTTCGGGAAACTACTGGAGAAAATAGAGAAAGAGAAAATCGAAGTCCAATCAGAGTCGCAAGGTTTGATCAGGGATAATCATCATGACTTTATCAGAGTGAAGTCACACCTAATGAATTTGATTGAATTAGTCTGAGAAGGTCGCTTATTTAGTTTTGCAGCAAGGCCTTTGACAAAGTTCCACATGGAAAATTGAAAAAGATAATGTAAAATCTCACAATATCAAGGATAACTTGACAAGTTACAACGAAAATTGTCTTAGTGTCAGGAGGCAGAGGGTGGTGGGAGAAGTCTGTTTGTGTGACTGGAGACCAGTGTCCCCTGGTGTACCACAGGGATCAGTGCTGTGTCCCTTATTATTTGTAACATTCATAAATGGTATAGATGTGAATCTGGAGGGGGTGGGGGGTGGGTGGAGGGGTGGGAGTTGTGATAAGTAAGTTTGTGTTTGACACAAAGATTGGCCGGGTGGTTGGCAGTGAGAAGAAAGTTCTGATTTTACAGGAAGATACGAGTGGAATGATCAGATGGGCAGATCAATGGCAGATGGAATGTGATCCTGATAAATATGAGGTGATGTACTTTGGAAGGAGGAACCAGACATGGGGTGTACACAATGATTGGTAGCACACTAGAGAGCTCAGAGGGTGTTTCTCCACACATCCCTGAATGTGACTGAACAGGGTAATGGACTAATTAAGAATTGAACCTTGGGTGTAGCGTTTATTAATCAGGGAGTAGATTATAAGTGCTATACAGGGCTTGGTTTAGTCCATGATGGAGTACTGTATGTCGTTCTGGGAGCCACATTACAGGAAGGATGTGATTGTATTGGAGGGGTTGCAGAGGAGATTCACCAGGATGATCCCTGGGATGGAGCATATCAGCTATGGAGAGAGGCTGGATAAGCTCGGGTTGTTTACTTTGGAGCAGAGGAGGCTGCGGGGGATATGATTCAGAAGGATAAGGTAACAAGGGGCATGGATAGGGTGGATAGACAGCAGCTGTTCCTTTTAGACAGAGGGTCAAGAAACCAGGGAGCACACTTTTGAAGTGGGCGGCACGGTGGCACAGTGGTTAGCACTGCTGCCTCACAGCACCAGAGACCTGGGTTCAATTCCCGCCTCAGGCGACTGACTGTGTGGAGTTTGCACATTCTCCCCGTGTCTGCGTGGGTTTCCTCTGGGAGTTCCAGTCCAAAAATGTGCAGGTCAGGTGAATTGGCCATGCTAAATTGCCCGTAGTGTTAGGTAAGGAGTAAATGTAGGGGTATGGGTGGGTTGCGCTTCGGCGGGGCAGTGTGGACTTATTGGGCCGAAGGGCCTGTTTCCACACTGTAAGAAATCTAATCTAAAAGTGAAGGGTTTGAGGTTCAGAGAGGATTTAAAGATTACTTTTTTTCACCCAGAGGGTGTTGAGGTCTGGAATGTACTTCCTGAGAGGGGAGTTATCACGGCTAACCTCTCAACCGTTAAAAGTACCTGGAAGTTTCATAACATTCCAGGCTATGGGCCTGGTGTTGGAAAGTGGTACTAATATAGATCGTGCTGTATTTCTGTTGGTATAGAGACTATGCTCCTGTGAGTGTATGATGTGGAGCTGAGCAGCTTAAGACATGAATTGGTGGGTTTCTGAAGATAATGTTCACAAAGATTATATGAGTGAACTGTTATAGCTTGTCAAATTATATCAATGTGAGAAGTATGAGAAAACAGTGCAGATTTTTTTCCAGTTTGAAACCAGAGAATGGAGAATGGGAAACAGGGAAATGGCAAAACTATGAATCCACAACTTCAGTTCTGTCTTCACAGAACTTTCTGACAATACCAGGAAAACCAAGTATGGTGTGGGAAAACTAAATAGTACATGGAACATAGAACATAGTAAGTAAATGGTTTGGGAGAAATTATTGTTGCTGAGAGTAATGGTCATAGACAACACTAACATAGATTTATGAAATGGGAATTATGTTTGAGAAACTGACGGGGAGACAAATGAAAGAGAAACAATGGATGTAAAACACGTGGATTTTCAGAAAAATGTTGATAAATCTCCCAGCCTAGTTTGCAAAATCAAATCTTAGTGGATTGGGGTGAATATATTGCCATGTTTCTAGAATGGGACAGACGGCAGGAAACAGTGAATAGAAAAAAAACAGACACGTGAAGCAACAGCCTGACCTGGTATTTAAGGTCTGATTCTGTGAGTATGACTATGTCCCAGACACCCCATCACCTTCCCCGGATATCTACTGTTTCACCAGCAGGACAGACAAAGCAGACGTGGTGGCACAGTGGGATACAGTTGGAAGGGAATTGCTCTGGGAGTCCTCCACAGTGAACTGTATCCCAGGAAGACTCATGGCATTAGTTTACACATGAAAAAGGAAACCTCCTGCTAATTACTATGTACCAGCCTCTCCCAACTGATTAGTCAGTACTCCTCCAAGCTGACCAACACTGGAGGAAGCAGTGAGGGTGGCAAAGGCACAAAATGTACTCTGGGTTGGGGATGTCAATGTCCACAAAAAGAGTGGTTCAGCAGCAGAATTACTGCTTGAGCTGGCCGAGTCCTAAAGGATATACCGGATAGACTGGGTCTACGGCAGGAGGTGAAGGAACCCACAAGACGGAAAAGCCATATTTGACCACAGCCTTACTAATCTGCCAGTTGCAGAAGTATCTGTCCATGACATTATCGTTAAGAGTGACCACTGCATAGTTATTGTGGAGATAAAGTCACACCTGCACATTGAGAATAAGCTCCACCAACATAGGTGGCACTATCACCGTGCTAACTGGGATAGACTTCGAACAGATCTATCTGGGTTTCCATAACGTGTTGCAAATCATCAGTAGCAGCAGAATTGTACTCCAGCACAACCTCATGGCCTGGCATATCCCCCTCACAACAATTACCATCAAACCAGAGGATCAACCTTTGTTCAATGGAATGTGCAGGAGGGCAGGAGCAGCACCAGGCATTCCTGACAATGAGGTGTCAGCCTGATGAAGTCACCAAACAGGACTACTTGCGCGCCAGACAGCATAAGCACTAAGTGATAGACAAAACTAAGTGATCCCACAAGCAACGGATCAGATCTAAGCTCTGCAGTCCTTCTAGTTCTAGATGAGAATAGTTATGGACAATTAAACAAGTCATTGGAGGAGGAGATTCCACGAGTATCCCAATCCTTACTGACGGAAGAGCCCAGCACTTCAGTGTATAAGATTAGGCTGGTGCATTCACAACAATCTTCAGTCAGAAGTGCTGAGTGGATGGTGCACCTCAGCCTCCTCCAGTGGTCCTCAGCAATTCAGTTACCAGCCAGCAGCCAATTTGATTCACTGCACGCGATATCCAGATTCAGTTGGAGATACTGGATAACCAGGGGGTACATACTCTGACAACATTCTGTCAATAGTACTGAAAAGTTGTTCTCCAGACCTTGTCACTGCCCTCACCAAGCTGTTCCAATACCGTTACAATTACATTTCCCCGATTACGTGGAAAATTACCCCAAGTATCTCCTGTATATAAAAAGTAGAACAAATCCAATCCGGCCAATTACCACTCCATCAGTCTACTCTCGATCATCAGTAAAGTGGTGGAATGTCTCAGTGCTTTCAAGCTGCACCTGCTCAGCAATAACCTGGTCAATGACGCCCAGTTTGGGCTGCCCCATGGCCACTCAGCTCCTGACCTCATTACCGTGGTTCAAACATGGACAAAAGAGCTGAATTCCAGAGGTGGGGTGAGAGTGACAGTCCTTTAAAACAAGGCTGTCTTCTCCCAAGTGTGGCATCAAGGGGCATAAACAAAACTGGAATCAATGGGTATCAGGGGCAAACTCCCCGCTGGTTAGAATCATACCTGACACGGAGGAAGATGGTCATGGTTGATAAAGGCCAGTCAAAAAAGCTCCAGGGCAAGTCTGTTGGAGTCCCTCGGGCAGTGGCCTAGGCCCAAACATCTTCAGGGCTGCTTCATCAATGACATTGCCTCTATTCTAAGGTCATAAGTGGGGATGTTTGCCAATTATTGCACATTATTCAGCAACATTTGTGGCTCCTAAGATACTGAAGCAGTCCATGTCCAAATGCAACAAGATATGGACAGTATCCAGGCTGAAACGTGGCAAGTAATATTCACGTAACACAATTGTCACACCGTGACCATCAGCACTGAAGTACAATCTAACCGCTGTCCCTTGGCATTCAATGGTGTTACTATCACTGAATCCACAGTGGGCTGCAGTGGTTCAACAAGGCAGCTCACCACCACCTTCTCAAGGGGCAACCAGGGACAGGCAATAAATGCTGGCCCAGCCAGTCACACCCAGATTCACGAAATAAATAAATTGAAAAAACAGATTTTTTTAACAGAGGAAGGTTGCTGAGGTATCATAGGGATCGGTGCTCGGGTACCAGCTGTTCACAATATCCATTAAAAATGTGGTTGTGGGAATCAAATACAATATATCACAACCTGCTGAGAAAACTAAAGGATGTTGCATTGCGAGTGGGTGAGGAGGTTGTAAAAAAGTTTTAAGGTGACGAAGGCAAGTGGAGTGAATGGGCAAATATGTGGCAGATGGAAAGCAATATGGGTAGAGGTGACGGTGTGCCCTTTGGTGGGAACAAGAGATTGGCAGCTTTTCATTTGAAAAGGGATTGTTTGAAACATGTTGATCTAAAAAGCGACATATGCTCCTTTTTATTGTTTCTTTCTGCGCAGACCTCCGAGGTCCCTGCAGCACAGTGAGGTCTGAAGCCAGAAGTCAACACTGGGAATGGCATTCACACGCTGCCCAGTGTACATAGACCCACCAAGTGGGGAGCTGTAACATTGCAAAGGATCTGGATCTCCCTGTACACCAGTCACTGAAAGCAATATTGCAGGAGCAGAAAAAGGTTGGGAAGATCAATGATGTGCTGACCTTCATTTCAGGGGGATTTGAATCCAGGAGTAGGGGTGTCTAACTGCAGCTGTACAGAGTGTTGGTGAGACCCCGTCTCAAACACTGTGCAGTATTGTGTGCAGGTTTGGTCTCAGTACCTAATAAAGGACAAACCTGACTTTGAGGGAGTGCAGTGAAGGATGACCAGACGGATCTTTGTGATGACAGGCTTGTTGTGGGAGCAGAGTTTGGGGCGACTGGGCCTGTATTCCATGGGGTTTAGGAAAATGGGTGGAGATCTCAGTGAGATATATAAAGCTCTGACAGGGTGAGACGGATTGGAAGCAGGGATAATAATTCCCCAGGCTCTGGTGTCTAAAACAAGGGTCCACAGTATTAGGTACAGACAGACCATTCTGCAATGAGATGACAATAAATGTCTGCCCTCAGCGTCTGGTGAACCTGGGGAATGCACTCGAATCTGGAATCCAAGACACTGAATATAAATACGGACGTAGAGACAGTAAAGGAATGGTGGGAGAGAAGGAGAACGATATGGAAATAAAGGGTCAGGTATCATTATATTGAATTGGGTAGGAAACTCGACAGACCAAATGGACTACTGCACTTCCTACTTTATCGCTTCCCATGGTTAAACACATTAAGGGATGTGTACAGTGTGTGGGAAAAGTGCGTTGAGGAGATGTTTGAACATGAACTGGAATGGGGAAGGCTCAATGTGTTGTATGGCCTACTCCATTCCCGATGTTTCTATGTAGTCTGTAAATGTTGTCACAAGCTCTCAGATATTAGGAAGGAGGTCTCTGCAGGGTCAACAGGACTGTGTTTCTCATTCCCTTTTCTGATACTGAGGCTGGGGCCGGGTGTTCTTTCTGGTTTTATCCTTTAGACCTCGGAACAGTTTGATACAATAGAATGTCCTGGTTGGCGGAATCAGAGACCATTGAAAAGTTTACCACATGTCTGTGTGTCTGTAGTCACGTTTTGGCCAGACCAGGAAAGCACGGGAGATTCACTTTCTGAAAGTACATTTGTGAAGCAAATTGGTGGTTACAATCGACATTGGCTTGAAGGTCATTATTTCCGGACACCAGATTTTGCATCTTAATATTTTGTCAATTGTGTTTAACTTACACCAGGTGCCAGAGCATTAGCCTGGTCTGGATTAGTAATCCAGTGACCTTTCCACAGCAGCACCATCTCTACACGGGGACCTATCTGAAATCATACTGAGCAGGTTATTTCTGTGCTGTTTGATAACTCTGTCAAAAAGAACTCCCACCAATTTGACTGTCGTGGTGGGTCTGAGGGGGAGGTAACTGCTCAGATTGTAATTATAATCCTCTTAGGAACTGGACATAGTTGAGTAATTTTCCACATTACCAGGGCGATGTCAGAGTTGGAGCTGGAATGAAACAGCTTCCCCAGGAACACGGCTTGTTGTGCAGCACAAGTCTTCAGTCCTATTGCAGTAATGGGGTCAGGGACCATTGTCTTTTTCGTACGTACTGTGATCAGCTGTTTCTTCATGTCACAAACAGCAAATTGACTTGGTTGAAGACTGGCATCTGTGATTCTGTGGGTATCATGGCGAGGGTGAGGTGGTTCATCAACTCAACACTTCTGGCTGAGGTTGGTGCAGCTACCAAATCCTGGTCTTTTACATTGATGTGCAGAGCTGTTTGATGACTGAGGATGGGGATATTTGTGGATCCCTTTGCTCCAGTCATTTGTTTAATCATTCATCACCATTTATGACAGAACGTGACAGGATTGCGGAGCTTCGATCAGATCTGTTAGTCAAGTGTGGTAGCTTTAATGGGTTCGCGTCAGGTTTAGGTTCACGTGGTTCTGATCCAGTCATGTTCACCCACAGTCATTACTGAAACATAGATCGTATTGATGGCAATGGCAGACTGAGGAAATTATTCGAGGCTAAAAGTTACAGGTTGTGGTTGAATGCTGTTCTGCTTCTCCTGCTGCTGTAGTCTACAGCACTACATAAATACGCAGTTTTGAGCTGCAATATCTGCAATGCAATTCTGCTCTCTGTCCCTTAGTTCACAACGAGACCCATTCACCCATCAGCCATGTACGCAGTGACCTACTCTGGTTTCTGATGTGGTAACACTTCCATTTTCATACTCTCATTCTGCTGAGGGTTCTCCCCGGGTCATGCCTTCAATCTGACACATTCTGCAAAACCAATTAACTGATTTTAATTCAATTGTTTAATTCATCTGAATCTTTTTCCTTAGTAATACCATCTTCTGTGTTTAAAGTGAATGCCATTCCCTCTGTTTCTCTCCCTGACCATGATTAAGAGCTCTGCAGTGTCAGTGATGTCAGCCTTATGTAGTTTCAGAGCCAATGAATTCTCTGGATTCCCAATCATCTTCACCACATTGTATGTTTCCTCTTTTGGTTTGATGCCTTATCGCTCATGGCTGCCTTGTCCTGCCATGAGTATGTTTCATCTCCTTTGGGAGAATTTCTGATATTCTGTGAAATATCCCCAGAAATTCCAGCTTTTGCTGTTACATGGTCTGCCCTGCTCAGTTCCCCTTCCAATTGACTATGACCAGCTCCTTCCAAATGTCTTTGTAGTTACATTGCTCAATTATAATCACGTTACATCAAGAAGAGAGCAATAGATATAAACCTAAAGAAGGAGGTTTGAGAGAAGGGACGCAAATAATAATTGGTAAATTTCTTAACTCGCTCCAAGGAGAGAAAGAGAGAGAGAGGGTATAGATGATGAAATGTGAAATATGAGAAAACTAGATTATTGAAAGAGGTAGATGAACATCCCCCAATGTTTTGGAAACTTCTGTGTGCTGTGGTCCTATGTACAGTGCATGTACAACAGAGCAATATGTTCAAATGCTGAGTCTGATGCCAGAAATTTTATCTCCAATAATGTGACAGACACCAGCTTTGGAAAGAACCCAACAGGCCAATATATTGAAATCTGGTAGAGAGTGGATTAACTGAAATAAGGTGGGACACCAGAAGCAAGAATTCATAATACACATCCTGATAAGAATGAGAGATTGGAGTGGAGATTTCCAGAAAAGGAGGGAACGTTGAGAGAAGGGGAACATATCATTTTAGATGAGAATCAAATGATGTTTTAATGTTTTATAAATTTTATACATCATATGCATCACTTTCAGTTAACTGTGTCTCCGTTGTTCATTTAGAATGTGTTGTGCACATATGAAAAATGTTACAGATCTGCACACACACATTAATTAAACAGTGAGTATAAAATCATTCTTCTGCCATTGACACTGTCCTGTTGTCGTGTTACCAGGATACATGAACACCAACTGGTCACCAAAAGACATGACCCATTATCACTATGTTCCATACATACAGACAAAGAAGGGCACCACTTTGATTGGGACAACGCACGCACATACTAAGACATGCAAGGACGTTCTTAGAGGAATGGCATTCTGACCAGAAGTCCGTCAATTGTAGGGGGTGGTGTAATTTTTAAATCATTAACTGCTGTAGTAAGCACATAGTAAGTACAAAGCCACCATTTTAGTCTTCTCTACCTTGTAGTAAGCAGAGCAGACACTCCCCCAGATTTTCATGAATGGAACAATGGAAACAGCTTTCCTCGTGGCTGAGGGACCGCCCACAACCACGGCTGTACGTCATCATCCATATAAGGGAGAAGCGGGGAACTCGAACACTGATTGGCTGGGTGAATAACCAAATAATCTCATCCATCAGGAGGACAGTGGGGAACTTTAACACTCATTGGCTGAGACAGTAGAAGGTCCCGCCCACTCCTACATGTATATAACATGCGCGGATTACAATCTGTGTGTGTGCCTCGTGGGAAGCCATTGAGGTAACACCCGGTTCTGCAGAATTGAATAAATAGTTTTGGACGAACTCCTCCGTGTCTTTGTTCTTGGGAAGGGAAGCAGAGTGCCTGATGGGGGGTCGCAGAGTCCCCTATCTTGCACAATTGGGGGCTCTTCCGGGATGCAATAATTATTGCCGGGGCTCTCTTCGGCTCGTGGATCAAGTCTGATACAAAAAGACGCGTCTGGTATATATTTATACTGCTCACTGGATCGGCT
The DNA here is from genome assembly GCF_037043375.1 of Chiloscyllium plagiosum. Lineage (NCBI taxonomy): Eukaryota > Metazoa > Chordata > Chondrichthyes > Orectolobiformes > Hemiscylliidae > Chiloscyllium > Chiloscyllium plagiosum. The sequence continues at coordinate 63,197,573 of NW_028270177.1, read as the reverse complement.
TGGTCCGTCAGCCGTCGGCCAAGAGAGTGACCCGGCTCATTAAAATAATTTTGGATCCCGAGAAAAGGAACACACGGACGAGTGCTGGGACGACCGGTTAGTGACTATACACGGGGGTACACACATTTAAAAAGGCCAGACAACTCCGTGCACGGATCAAGGTAAGAGATTCTTTTGTTCTTCCTTGTTGGCCGCGTGGTTTTGACGGTCATCTGTGAAAACGCTTTAGGCGTTTAAGACCAGGACCGAAGATAAACCACGGGAAATTGTGGTTTTGACGGTTATCTGTGAAAATGCTTTCGGCGTTTAAGACCAGGACCGAAGATAGACCATGGGAAATCAGACTTTTAGGTCCACTAAGGACAAGTCAGGGAGGACTGTAAATGGAAAAGAAATACCCCCCGATAGTCCACTAGGTCGGAAATTGAGTTTATGGACGGAAAGCAGTAGGACAAAGGACTTAAAGAAAGAGACCATGATAAAATATTGTTGTTTTATATGGACCAAAGAACCTATCCGCGCCCCCTCGGTAGTTTGGCCCAAGTATGGGTCTGATGAAGACTGGGTGTGTCAACTCCTAAATATATATATGTTAACAGAAAACAACCGTTTGACCCAGAAGAGAGCAAATACGCCGCCGCCTGGTTGGCGAGTGACTGCGGGGACCCCACGAGTCTCTATCCTCTGATTCCCAAAACAGACCCGAGAAAGCCCCAGAAGTCTTGGGACGTCCTCACCGACGGTTTGCCCCATTCTGCCCCGCCCCCGTATGTACAACCCGCGCACGGCCAGGCGTCCAGCGCGGACCTCCCTCCTGCGTCGGATAATCCTGGTTCCCGGCAGGTCATGCTCAGTGAGGGAGAGCCTGCTGGGGGGGACACAGGAAGGGAAGAAGAGCCAACCCCAGGCATTAGGAGATCAGCCGGAATTGAGATGGGGAGAGATCAAGAAGAGAGATTGGGTGCTGAGAGGGTTAACAATGTTGAACAGATGAACCCTTTACGAGAGGTGCCGTTTGGGAACGAACGGACCGGATTCGTAGTACAACCTTTAAATTCTGGGGATATCCGACAACTCCGTAATGAACTACCCCATCTACTGGACGACCCTGTCAGTGTGGGAACACAATTAGATCAATTTCTGGGGCCCAGTATATACACATGGGCCGATTTGCAGGCCATGATGAGAATACTATTTAATTACGATGAAATTGTCATGATCCTGAATAGTGCAATGGCCATTTGGGATAGGGAGCAACAGGACGGCCCTCAGCGTGGAGAGCAGAAGTACCCCTTAGAGGACCCCCGGTGGGATCATAATGACAAAGGGGGACGGGCTAATATGACAGACATCAGAAACCTTATAATCAGGGGAATCAAAACCTGCGTGCCTAAACAGCGGAATTTAGCGAAAGCATTCGAAGTTGGACAGAAAAAGGATGAATCCCCGAGTGAGTTTTTAGACCGTTTGCGGGAGTCCATGCGAAAGTATTCAGGTTTAGACCCCGATGGGGAAATAGGCAAGGACATGCTTAAGGTGCACTTTGTGACTAAGTCATGGCCTGACATTCAGAAGAAATTACAGAAAGTGGAGGATTGGGCTGAAAAAGATGTTGCAGAATTATTACGTGAAGCACAGAAGGTGTACGTTCAGAGGGATGTAATAAGGGAGAAACAGAAGACAAAAATGATGGTGGCAGCCGTACGGGAAGCTCGTAAATCCACCGGAATGGGGGAAGAAGGTTATGGGATGGAAAGAGGAAGGTCGAGGGAAAGTTGGAGAGAGAGAGGAGCGAGACGGGGCAGAAGTGGGAGAGGAGGATCTTATGGAATCGAACGGCCTCAGGCGGCCGGATGTTACCATTGCGGGAAACTGGGACACTTCAAGAGGGATTGTCCCGATTTTAAAAGGGAGCGAGAAGGGATGTATGAAAAGGAGCGCGAACAAATGGATTAGGGAAGTCAGGGGAGGATCGGAACACGGGCCTACCAAGAACCCCTGGTAAATTTACGGGTGGGCCCATTTAGACAAGATGTTACTTTCTTAGTTGACACAGGCGCCGGCAGGTCCTCAATCCCCCTCCATCCTAGGGGGGGTTGGCTTCCAGGCTAAAACATTAAACATTTCAGGAGTAAAGGGTGGGGTTTTCAGTGCAAGAATATTTGAACCACAACCCTTGCGGCTGGAGGAGGAGGAGCTCTAAGTGGAACTCCTTCACCTCCCGCACCTTCCCTATGGGTTGTTGGGACGGGATTTAATAGTCCGTTTCGGACTACGAATAGAAGTGGGAGAAGAGGAAGAATTAGCCATTACCATGTCATACCTTAGTGAGTCCCGATTGACAGAGATAGACCCTAGGGTTTGGGTCGCCAAAGGGAACCGGGGGGGGGGCTCGCAATTCGACCTGTGGAGGTAAAATTAAAGCCCCAGAGCCCCGACGTCAGAGTGCACCAATACCCCATCTCTTGGGAAGGGAGGCAGGGCCTGAAGACAGTTACCAAATGCCGACCCCTCGCCCTGTTGCAAATTCGCACCCAGCCAAGACGGGATTTGGGCGTCTCCCCTTACGAAATGCTGTTTGGCCTCCCGTTCCATGGGCCGAAGGGGGAACCTCCCTTATTCGAGTCTCGGGACATGTTTGTGCAAAAATATGTCGTGGCTCTGGGGTCTGCTCTATCTCGTTTACGCCAACAGGGACTTTTGGCACAGACGCCGCCACTCGAGTTTGCGGTGCACACCGTCAAGCCGGGTCAGTGGGTCCTGATTAAAAGCTGGAAGCAACGCACCCTCGAACCAACTTGGGACGGTCCCTTCCTAGTACTTTTGACTACCGAAACGGCTGTCCGCACGGCCGAAAAGGGCTGGACACATTATACTCGGATCAAGGGACCGGTGCCACAACCGACGGAGGACAAACAAACCTCTCTGACAGAGGCATCTAAGGAACAGAGACCCTGAGAACAGACTAATTAGACTTTGGCGAGTTTAAAGGACTGTGTCCTCCGGCCGGACACGAGTGTTGCAACAAAATGCAGTCAATCGTATTGTTAACTTGCTTTGCCATTATCCTTCGGCTGGGTCATAGTGTGCGTGTTACCCAATTCGGCCTCTGGGAAAAAAACAGGCAGAGGACCGTCGGTGGCTCTCCATCTCCGTTCCCGTCAACAAGCCAACACAGACACTTAGTTTAGACCTATGTGGGTTGGTGCCCTGTGCGACTAAAAGTGAACTGAATCAGACTAAGCGTAACCTAGAGAGAGAAAGGGGATTCCAGGGTCAGACGTTAGTATTACAGTTGCATGGCAAAGAAGGCATCAGTAGGCCTCCGGCCCCCGGGGTCCAGGCTATGGTGTCAATTGTCCGTGATCCCATCACCCCTGGGCGGAATTGTGAGCAGAATCAGTGCAATCCACTCTATCTGACCATAAAGACCTTGGGGAACAACGGGACGAGCCTTAATGGAACGATCCTGGGTATTAGGGTTGGGGGCCAGGCAGGACAGAAGGGGTTGCAGCTGTGTTGCACAACCATCACGGTCATTGAAGCTGGGTCTGGGGCCTCATCCACCCCCGATGAGCAGGAAAAGGTTAGGATAATTGAGGTGATGGACTTGGAAAGGACCTTTGAAATAGAAACGGGATACGGGGAGGCGAATGCCTGGATGGAATGGGTCAAATATACGGTAAGGAGCATGAAAAAGAGTGATTGCTACGCGTGCACGGGTGCCCGTCCTAACCCTCAGGTGGTCCCATTCCCGCTGGGATGGGAGAAACATCCACAAGCCTTGGACTGCATGGTAAGGCTGTACCAGGACCGAGAGGCCTGGAACGACCCCACTTGTCGACCCTTAAGTTTGAAGTTTCCTCCCGTCAGGTCTAAAGGGGCGCCCCGCCCTCCGTCATTCACAGGGGTAACGGGTACGCACCAAGCCTGCGTCTCTCGGACGGGACCGCAATGGGACAATGATGTGGGGACATTTGACAAGTGCAGCGGATCAATTCGGCGGGTCAACGAAACTACCGGGGGCAGGAATTACTCCCACATTCATGTGCCTAGGGCAGACCTCTGGTGGTACTGTGGTGGGAGGATTCTGCGACCGACCCTGCCCCAAAAATGGGCGGGCACTTGTGCAATCGTTCAATTGGCCATCCCATTCACCGTGGCATTCGAAAAACAAGAGCAACCCCGTTCCAGTAGAAGAACTAAGGGCTTTGAAGACCTCTTTTGATGTTAACATATATTTAGATGTCATAGGGGTCCCCAGGGGTGTTCCTGATGAATACAAGGCTAGGAACCAGATAGCGGCGGGTTTTGAGTCGTCACTGTTCTGGTGGGTTACCATCAATAAGAACGTGGATTGGATTAATTATATTTACTACAATCAGCAGAGGTTCATTAATTATACTCGGGATGCAGTGAAGGGACTAGCAGAATGGCGTGGGAAAATAGGTTGGCCCTGGACATGATGTTGGCAGAGAAGGGCGGTGTTTGTGTCATGATAGGCACTCAGTGCTGCACTTTCATCCCCAACAACACAGCCCCTGATGGGTCCATCACCCGCGCCCTGGATGGGCTCACATTGGCGGATGAACTCGCCGAAAACTCGGGCATCGATTCTGGCCTCACGGGTTGGTTGGAAGCTTGGTTCGGTAAATGGAAGGGGGTGGTCGTTTCCTTTCTCGTCTCATGTATAGTGGTGGCAGAGGTACTCACTGCCCTCGGGTGTTGCATCATTCCCTGTGCCAGGGGGTTAACTCAGCGACTGATCGAAACCGCCCTTACTAAGAGGGATGTTCCCTATGGGCAGGTTGAAAGGATGAATCTCGAGATAGAACAGTCTGAATCCCTCTTGGGCGGGGGTAGCATTACAGACGGGCAGCTTGATAAACAAGCTCGGGAGCTATTGGACGCCCTGGAGAAGAGACTCCCAGTTTAAAAATTACAAACCGTAAGAAAAGACACGGGGGATTTGTAGGGGGTGGTGTAATTTTTAAATCATTAACTGCTGTAGTAAGCACATAGTAAGTACAAAGCCACCATTTTAGTCTTCTCTACCTTGTAGGAAGCAGAGCAGACACTCCCCCAGATTTTCATGAATGGAACAATGGAAACAGCTTTCCTCGTGGCTGAGGGACCGCCCACAACCACGGCTGTACGTCATCATCCATATAAGGGAGAAGCGGGGAACTCGAACACTGATTGGCTGGGTGAATAACCAAATAATCTCATCCATCAGGAGGACAGTGGGGAACTTTAACACTCATTGGCTGAGACAGTAGAAGGCCCCGCCCACTCCTACATGTATATAACATGCGGGGATTGCAATCTGTGTGTGTGCCTCGTGGGAAGCCATTGAGGTAACACCCGGTTCTGCAGAATTGAATAAATAGTTTTGGACGAACTCCTCCGTGTCTTTGTTCTTGGGAAGGGAAGCAGAGTGCCTGATGGGGGGTCGCAGAGTCCCCTATCTTGCACACAATAAACACAGCAATTTAGATCCTATCTACCTTCTCTTGTAAAACACAAGAACTGGAAATGATATCACCCATCTTAAGAACCTAAGACCTATAAATAGAGAGGCGCGACATACCACCAGCGCTTCAGCAGAGCCTCTCACTGATGATGTTACCTAGTCATAGTGTCGAATCGTCAGAAAACAAACCTTCAAGCACAGCGAGCTAACTTGCATACATGCAAACTGTTATTTTTCTTTTATTAGTGGAATTTGGGAGTTCTTGTCACTCATGTATTAACAGATTACGAGGTGAGGTGAGCTTTTTTGGGTTTGTGGTTTTAATTAACAGAAGTGCTCGACATAGATGTCTTCACAGTTCGGGGCCCTGCCATAAGGGACTTGGGTAGATTTGAACAGATTTCGGGTACAAAATGTCCCAGCAAATTCCAACACGTTGCAATTAGTGACCTAGTTCTTCAAATAAAACCGGTCGGAAAATCTGTTTAATTGTGTTTACTGGTGGTTGTTTAAATTAAAACTGAGGGAAATGGCTCTTAACATTACTAAAGAGGTTCCCAAATTTGCCAAGAAAGTTGAGAAAGACAGAAGCAGGACATTTATTAGAATTAGCAAATAGGTTGGAATTGGGTTTAACGACGGACAGAAGGAAAGCTGAAATTTTAATGTAGTTGGTCAAGCACATTGATGTATCAGAGAAACAGACAAGTGCAATCGAGTTAGAAAAAACTTAAATTGCAAATATGGCAACTGAAGTTAGAAGATAAAGAAAGAGACGGAAACAGAGTTAGAAAAAAGAGAAGGAGAGGAAAAAGAAAGAGAGAGAGAATTTAAGATTTAGAAGTTGTGAATTAGACAAGAAAGTTAAATTAACAGGATGGAGATGAAGGGAGAACATTGGGATGTATACAACTTCGGTGAGAAAAATGTCAAAACCTTTTTTATTTCATTTGAAAAAAATAACTCGGCAGATGACGTGTCCAGTGAACTTGCGGGTAATGCTAGTTCAGACTAAGCTGGTGGGCACAGCTGGTGAGGCATGTGCAGCACTGTCAGATGGGGGTCCAGAGATTATGTAAATGTCAAATTGGCTATTTTGATTGGCTATGAAATGGTACCAGAAGCACATAGACAGAGGTTCATAAAAGTTGAGACGGAACTTGGTCAGACTTATGTTAAGTTTGAAAGAATTAACTACAGTCATTTTGATAGATGGGTGTTCGACTTAAAAATAGATAAGACCTGTGAGGCTCGAAGGGAGATTATTCTGCTGGAGAAGTTTAAAGACTCACTTCCATAGATGGTAAGATTTCATGTGCACGAACAGAAAGTTCAAGAAGTGAGAAGCGTGGCAGAAATGGCAGGTAAATATGTATTGGTGCATGAGATGAAATTTAGCTTCCGGGAGAATTTTCATGCTATGAGGGATAGAAATTGGGAGAAGGGAAGTTCACACATTACAAAGCGAACAGTAGCGCACAATAGTTTACCACAAGTGAAAAAAGAAGCCCAAAGGGGTTGAAAGGAGGTGAAAGGCCTCAGGTGTTCTCAGTATAAGGCAGGGTAATACATAAAATGACAGTGCCGATGGTTTAAGAAGGGCACTGGAAAAAGGTGTTTTCACTGCAGTGGTCGTTGAAGGAAGGCATTTTGGGGAAAGATGTGGTCGAAGAGGCTAAGCCCAGTGGCATTAGTGAAACTGGTAAAGGAGACCCCAAGTAGAGCCGAGGAGCTGCAGGAGAGTATACAGCCAAGGCAGGGGCTGGGTATGGAGTCAGTACTTGATCGCTATCAAGAATTCACCTCTGTAGATAAAGTTTACTCAGAAAGATCAGGGGGAGAAGGACAAGAAGTTATAATTTTGTGAGATATGGGATCTGCTCAGTCTCTAATATTGAGAAGTGAGGCTCCGGAAAAGCACAATAGATCTGGCAGCATCCGAAAAGCAGGACAATCGAATATCAGGCAGAAACCCATCGTCAGGAATGTGGTGGGGGGGACAATGGGGCTGAAAGATAAATACGAGGGTAGTAGCTGGGCCTGTGGGAGGGTCACTGGGAAGGCGATAAGAAGATGTAGGTGGGAGTAATAATGATGTGTCGGTTAGGAGGATGGAGTCGGTAGGTGGGAAGCAAGCTGGGAAGCAAGTTAGGGCGGTTCAAGAGGGCAGTGCTAGATTGAACGGTTGGATCTGGGAGAGGTTGGTGGAGGGGAGATTTGGAATTTGGTGAAGTCAACGTTGATGATGGTTCTAGTTTGAGGGTTCCAGCTGTCCTACCACTGATAGGTGTCCTATCACCCTCCTGTCCGACCTATCACCATCACACCCCACCTGCATCTACCTATCGCCTTCCAAGCTATCTTACACCCAGCTCCACTCCCACCCTCCTATTTATTTCTCGGCCCCCTTCTCCCTCAGTTACCCCATCCCCCACTTTCCTGAGAAGGATATATGCCTGAAAAGTCAACTCTTCTGCCCCTCGGATGCTGCCTGGTTGGCTATGCTTTTCCAACCCCACACTTTTCAACTCTCAATTCCAGCATCTGCAGCCCTCACTTTCTCTCGGCCTCTAATAGTGAGAGATGGAAGTATTTTCACTCTTTCTGACGTATTAATCAAGATCGTGACAATTTGTGGAATGGGGTTAGAAATTAAGCATTCCCTTGTGTAACATCAGGTTGGAATGCCAAATCAAGGTTGGGGAACTAACAGTGACAGTGAGTAACAGACTGTCATTTCCAGGAATACAGTTTGTTCTTGTGAACGATTTAACAGGATCCAAGTTGGGTGTGGCACCCCTTGTGTTGGAGAAGGCAAAAGGAAAACAAGGGAATTGGGGAGTTAAAAGAAAAATACCCAGGATTTTTCCAGACTGTATAGTAACACGATTGTGGGCGGCACGGTGGCACAGTGGTTAGCACTGCTGCCTCACAGTGCCAGAGACCCGAGTTCAATTCCCACCTCAGGCAACTGTCTGTGTGGAGTTTGCACATTCTCCCCGTGTCTGCGTGGGTTAACTCCGGGTGCTCCGGTTTCCTCCCACAGTCCAAAGATGTGCAGGTCAGGTGAATTGGCCATACTAAATTGTCCCTAATGTTAGGTAAGGGGTAAATGTAGGGGTATGGGTGGGTTGCGTTTCGGCGGGTCGGTGTGGACTTGTTGGGCCGAAGCGCCTGTTTCCAAACTGTCTTGTAATTTGTAATCTAATCTGCAATTCCACTGTCATTAATTAGAGCAGGAAGGAAAACCAAAATAAAAAGCCAAAGGAGATGATGCTCAGTGAACTGACACCCTGCTTGATGTCACGGTGCAGAAAAAAACCTGACTAGGCAGAGGATCAGGCAGGGGTGTTTAGTCCTGAAAGGCTAATGGACTTACAACAGATATATATATACACACACATACACATGCACACACACAAAAAAAAAGTATCAAAATATATTGTCGAACGTTATTAACTTAAAGATAGAATGCTAAAATTAAAATGGAGACCGTGATAGGTTAGTGCAGAAGGGAAATGGGCCGAAGTGCAACACATTGTTTTCGGAGTAGCGTAAAGTGTTACGGGTAGCACATACACTAACTGCAGGGGGTCACCTAGGTGTACAGAAGACTCAGGCTAAGGTACAGAGGCATTTCTAGTGGCCTGGAATGCACACGGACGTGGTTATTTTTTGATGTACATGTCAAACATTCTAAATGGTAGGGAAGTCACAGACAGTACTAAAGCCATCACCTTTGTTACCAATTCCTGCATTCGAAGAACATTTCATGTGGGTTATGATTAGTTGTGTAGCTCCCCTATCTAAAACAAAAGTGGAAACCAATATTTGCTAGCCATAATGGATGTGTCTACCAGATTCCCAGAGGCAATTCTATTATGGACTCATGATTCGGAGATGCCGGTGTTGGACTGGGGTGTACAAAGTTAAAAATCACACAACACCAGGTTATAGTGCAACAGTTTTAATTGGAAGAACACTAGCTTTCGGAGCGACGCTCCTTCATCAGGTGATTGTGCAATCGTCAAAATTATGGAGTGTTAAGGTAAAAAGGGAGGTGGAGGAGTTGGTGGCTTTCTTTACTCACTGTGGGCTCCGCAGAGAGATTCAGTCAGACCAAGGTCTCATTTTACCGCTCAGCTGTTCAAGGAAGTCATGGATAGTTTAAGGAAGTCATGGATAGCTTAGGCATACAGCACTTCAAATCAAGGGTGTCCCATCCTGAATCCCAGGCATCCTTGGAAAATTAGCATCAGGCGCTGAAGACCATATTAACAGCGTACTGTCAGGATTACCGGAATGATTGGAATGAATGTGCCTCATTAAATTGTTTGTCATTAGACAAAAATTATTTGCCCCAAATAAATCTACTCAGTTTACTTCCTTTGAGTTAATATTTGAAGTCAGAGCTCCTTTGGAATTCATTGAATATAAATTGACAGGACCGAAGTCAGAGATCTCACACTCGGATTATATATATGAGGTGAGGGAGAGATTTGATGGAGTAGGTGAGTTAGCTAAACAGCACCTAAAGGGCACAGCATAGAATGAAGCACGTGGCAGATAAAAACTCTGAAATTTTGACGATTTCCTGTGGGGATGACGTATTAGAATTGTCACCAGTGATAGAAATCCCCTTCAATGCCAGGTGTAGGGACTCAGGAACAGAGTTATGGTCAGATGGACAAATTGTGTAGTTTATCTGTATGATGTAGTGATTTTTAGCAAGTGATTGAAAGCTCACGTGTTACAACTGCCAGAGCATGTTGAATGTTGACAAGAAGCAAACTTTGTAATAAACTTAAAGAAAACTGAATTCGCGAAGGCAGAGGTGACGTTCGTGGGACATTACATTGGACATGGAAGGTTGACGCCATGGAACACAAAGACAAAGGGCTTTGAGGAATTTCCACGACGATCCTCGAAGAAAGAGGATTTTTGGAACTGAGTGGATTCGATCGGAAGTTTGTTCCAAACTTCAGCAGCGCATTGGCACCACTGATGGACTTGGTAAAGAAGGAAACATAATTGTGGTGGACAGAACAATGCCAAGAGGCATTTGAGAATTTTAAAGCAGGATTAATCACCGCACCAGTTTTAGCTACACCAAATATTTTGAAATCCTTTCAAAATTCTATTTGCTTCTAGGGATATAGGAGTTGGAGTTGTATTGATACAGTAAGATGATGATGGAATTGAATGGCTAATTGGCTACTTGTCGAAAAAACGCAATATCCACCAGAAAGAAAAATACAACATTCTCCATTATTGAAAAAGGATGATTAAGTTTCGCACTGACCTGACAATATTTTAATGTTTATGTGACAAATAAATTGTCGGAGATGGTTGTGTGGTTGTGGACAACGACAAACCTCTCGCGTTTTTTGGAATATTTAAAGACCAGAATATGAGATCATTTCATTGGAGTCTTATCATACCTCCTTTAAACTTACAAAATGTACATGCTGTGGGTCCTAAAATGTGATAGCAGATGTGTTATCGTGGATTTAAAGGAAAAAGTTTAGATAAGATTTGACTTATTCCAGTTTATATAGGTGTGTAAGATTAATATGATTGATATAACTGAGATTAATACTTTTGTATTTCATAATAATGGGATTAAGAATTAGAAGAAAAGAAACGAAGCCATCTTTTCATTCTGAAGTTTTTTTTTCTGAAGGAGGGAGGTCTTATGAAGCAGAAAGCATGTCAGCTCACTGTAAGACAGAACGGGTTTTGTTGAATAGAAAGTACAGCACAGATGCCAGCTAAATGTCAGATTGTTCCATATGTCACAGTTAGCTGTGAAATGGATACCTGAGTTTTGGTTGCTGTTTTGACAACAATTCAAATACAACCAAAGCGTTTAAATAATGGTCAGGATACCAGAAGCCAACGGAATTTGAATATTATTGTTTAGACACCTGGAAAGCAATCAAATTATGAGAATTGTTGTATCATGGGGAGTATATAAACCCAGCATTTGAACACTAGAGGGAGAGCCACTGCCATCCAACAACAGAGTAACTGCTGTAGAGCAGGAGTGCTAACTGGCCATCTCAAGCACTCTCTTTCAAAGATACATGTTCATGTCAAACCGACTTGCAATAAAAAATGACCCAGGGAGATCAGCAGCTGGAAGAGTGAACACAGCGGGGAAGATGGATTCTGTATGGTCTTGAGATTGTAATGTTTAATATGTGGGCTGTTGGAACAGAATATTTTTACAGAGACTGAGTCAGATAGTAAGTAGCTAAGAAAAGAGGGGCTTGTATTTGTGAATAGTTGTTGTTTAGTGTTCACTTTTAAAGTTAAGATACTAACTTGTTAATTTTTGTATAAAACGTGGAATGTAGGAGATCTGTGTCGATCATATTTTAACAGATTACGAGGTGAGGTGAGCTTTTCTGGGTGTTTGTTTTTAATTAACAGAAGAATTCGACTCCACCTTGTAAATGTCCATCCATGCTAACCCCAATTCCCTGAAGTTGGCCCATATCCTTCCAGTCCATTCCTATTCACATATTTATCCAAATGCGTTTGAAATGTTGTTAATGTACCCCCCAACCACATCTGCTGGCAGCTCATCCGTACACCAGCCATTTATGTAAATAAGTGGTCCTTCAGATTCCCTTTTAATCCTTCCCCTTTAACCTTAAACTGATCGTCTCTCATTCTCGATTCTCTAAACCTTGGAAAAAGACTGAGAGCATTAACCCTACCATCGTGATCTTATACAGCTCTATAAGGATTCCCTCAGTCTCCTACATGCTAAAGAAAAGGTCCGAGCTTGTCCAACCTCTCCCTATAACTCAGACGATTGGGTCCTGGTAACATCCTTGAAAATTTCTTCTGCACTCTTTCTAATTTAATAGCGTCCTCCCTATAACAAGGTGACAAAACTGAACACGATACTCCAAGTGCGGCCTTACCAAAGTCCTGTGTAACTGCAACATAAATTCCCAACTTCTGTACTCCATGTCCTGCCTGATGAAGGCCAGTGTGCCAAATGCCTTCTTCACTGCCCTGTCTACCTGTGTCTCCACTCTCAGAGAACCGTGCACCTGAACCCCAAGGTCTCTCTGCCCACTACACCGTTGAAGATCCTCCCATTCACCATGAAACTCCTCCTTTGCTTTGATTTCCCAAAATGTAAGACATCACGCATCTATATTAAATTCCATTTGCCATTTCTCGGCCCACTTCCCCACCTGAGTGAGGTCCTGCTGCAATTTCTGATAAACTTCCTCACTGAACATGCTCCCACTTATTTTAGTGTCATCTGCAAACTTACGAATCATAACTTGTACATTCACAACCAATTCATAGATAACAAACAACAATGGACCCAGCCTCCAGTCTGACAAGCATCCTTCCACTAAACCCTCTGCTTTCTACTATCAAACCAACTGTGTATCCAATTGGCCAGTTCCCCCAGCATTTCACGTGATGGAAACTTCCACAGCAGCCTGCCGTGTGGGACCTTATCAAAGGCCTTACTGAAATCCATAGAGACTATATCTACCCCTCTGTCCTCATCAACCTTCCTGGTCACTTCATCAAAGAACTCGAACAAATTTGGGAAGCATGATCTCCCACTCACAAGTCAATGCGGCCTGCTCCGAATCAAACCCTGTGGAAGTAATGGGTACAGTCAATGGTATGCTGTCCTTCATTTTATGATGATTCGAGAACATAAGTAAAGCCATCTTCCTGCAGTTTTAGAGCCTTGCTGAGAGAGCATTTGGGGCAATCTCTACAGATTTGATCTCCTTTGTAAGGAATGATCTCCTTACCACAGACACGGGTGATGGTAACATGAGGATAGAGTGAAGAAGCTAAGTGTTTAACCTGTAGAGATGTAAGGGATGAAGAAATTGTGACGCTGAAACACGAGGAGTGGAGGCGATCACTTATTTGCAAAAGAGACATTGATAGGGTGAGAAATTCCATGCTTTACCCAGGATTGATTGGTTTGATTTATTGCCACGTGTACCTCAGTACAGGGAAACACTTTATTTATGAGCAGTGGATACAGGTCATCGTAAGCATGGCCAGACAGATCATAGGGTGGACATAGACTTGGACAGAGTAAGGCACACAAGTTACACGGAACTGGACGTGCACTAGACAAGATCAACATGAGTAATATCAGCATTATTTGAACTTAGTGAGTCCATTCATCAGTCTAATGTTGCTTTCCTAATAGTCTGTATGCTTTTACTAACTCTCCCCATGTTATTGTGCAGTCGGCGTGTGAGCCCGTACTGAACGTCAGGTTGCTTACAATCCCCAACAGCAGCCATACTACCTTCCATCTGAAACAGGTAGCCATTCCCACCAGCTTCCGTCCTGCATAAAGAACAGCAGGCTGTCTTCTCGGAAATGAAAGGTGCCTTCTTGAGACTTCACACAAGACATATGGCTTCCCTCCTCACTGCGAGAAAACCATGTTAAAGTCCCACGTGTGTGTTATGAGCAATGGAGCCAGGAGGAACAACATGGAGCAGCCTGTCTGTGCAGTCTTACCTCCAGTTGTTCATCATGTTAGAGCATCTATTAGGAGACAATGAGGGCTGCCCATGCTGGAGATCAGAGTAGAGCATCAATTGCTGGAAAAGCACAGCAGGACAATCGACGTTTTGGGCATAAGCCATTCATCAGAATCAGCATCAATTAACTCATTCTGCCCCTGAGTAAGTGCATTGAGGTGGGAATGGCCTCCTACTGTTCCTGTATAAGTAGCTCAACGGGCTGAATGGCCTCCTCTTGTTCATGTGTAAGTAGCTCAAGGGGCTGAATGGCCTCGTTCTGTTTCTGTGTAATTGACTCAAGGGACTGAATGACTTCTTCCTTGTTCAATTGGACAGGGCCAAGGGCCTGACTGGTTACCCCTGGTTCCTGTTTAATAGGTCGATGTACTGACAAGTGTGATGATGCTGCAGCTTTAAGAATTATTTTGTCCTGGTTTCTTTGAAGAGAGAGATTGAATGATCATTAACAAGTTGGTTAGTTAAGACCACTGAGTAAACAGCGAGGGAGGCCTTGGGTTTATTTTAGTGCAGCCTGAATGGGTGTGGCCAGCTCTCACAGATTAGGATCTTTGAGTTTGTGGCAATCTGTGACTGAATACTCAGTTTTGCCAAGGGCTGTGTTTATGGGATTTTCGTGTATCGGGCCAGTTCATTAGTAATAGCTCCACGATCAATTATTCTGTTAACTGGTCCAATAGAATTAAGTTATTCTAATTTCCTCTTTCTTTGCTTTCATTTTATTTTTCATGTTTAAATAAATAGTGTTTAGCTTCACAGCGAGTAGTTTGACCATTCACATTGCATCTGGAACAGACCCTTTACATTCCCTTTAAAATAAGAAAACATTAGAATCTACGCTACCGCCTTCAAATATTGTGAGGGGCTCTTGTGTGGTCCATCACACTAGACTCCTTCTCTTCCTGAGTAATATGCTGGAGGCACTGAACAGGCTGTCCCTGTTCTTCTCCAATAGTGTCAATGGGCTGAATGGCTTCCTCATATTCCTGTGAAACCAGCGTGAGTTGCTGAATGAACTCTATTTCACTGTGGCAATGTGCAGTGTCAGGCAGTGCTGTTACACGAATGTTACAGATACGTTAACAGCACAAGTCTCAATGGAGTCTAGGTCTTGCTGCTCATGGACACAGACCAGTTCAGGAGCTGACGGGCAACAAAATGTTCTGAACATTGTGGAATCTTCGGTGACCATCCCCACTTCTGATCTTATGGTGGGGAGGGTGGGGCTGGGTAGACACTGATGAAGCAGCTGAAGCTGTTTGTGAAGAGGAAGCTACCCTGAGGATCTCCCGCAGAGGTGATCCAGGACTGAGATGATGAACATCTTCTTTTGTGCCATGTTTGACTCCAAACACTGGAGAGTTTACTCTGATTCCCATTAAGTCCAGTTTTGTTAAGCTCCTTGATGTCAACAGAAGGCAACCATTGCCTTGATATCAGGGCCAGTCATTTTTTACCTGAACCCTTGTCTCAACCTCTTTTGATCATATCAATAGGCCATGGTATAGGAGCAGCAAGTGTTTTCTTCAAACAGATGGGATTGAATGCCAGGATTTCTCGTCTCAAGAGTGTTCGTGGAGTTAGATGACTGAAAGTATTTGAAGAGGAGGTACTGGATATTGACCTGTCAGAGAGGTGAGGGCTATGAAGAATTGGTTATGGAAGAGGATTTGAGACCAAGAGCAGATCAGTCATGATCTTAGTGAAGGGCAAGGCAGGCTTGGGGAGTCAACGACCTGCCCCTGTATCTGATCTTCGCCCATTCTGTGATTGGAAAGTTAGTGGGTGTTATTTTCCTGAATGTTATGGTTTTGAATATTGCAGGCAGGGAGACAAGAGGATTTTGTGAGCCAGCGCTGAGTGAGGTATGGGGGCTGTATTCACAGTGAATCTGGGTCTACAACATGACCAACAAATGAAGCACAAGTTGCAGAGAGGGGAAGCTCTGTAAAGAGAGATGAGGGGCCTCTTTCATACCCGTGCCTGGGTTTTCCAATTATATTTCCCAAATCACCTCGAAACATGTGGGGCAGTCCTCAAGGGCCAAATAGTCTCCTCTGTTTCCGTGCAACAGGTTATAGCAGTAAGTGGCCTCCAACTGTTCCTGTCTAGCAGGTATGAGGGGCTGAATGGAACACAGGAACATGGGACTGAGGAGCAGGAGGGTCATTAGACATTTTGACCCTTCTCCACCAGGCACTAAAATTGTGGCTGATCAGATTGGGGCCTACTTTTTTGTCTATATCCCATTATCCGTTATTCACTTCTCTACCAAATATTTACCTAACGCATCTTTCAATCAATGTGAACATAGAGGCACGATAAACTTCCAGTGAAGAGATTTCCGACTTGAAAGGTCCTTTCAGAATTTTTCATCATCCCTCTTATAGAATAAGAGAGTCATGCAGAACGGAAACAGACCCGTTAGTCCAATCTGTTCACTCCGATCAGATATCAAATCTGATCCAGTCCCATTTGCCAGCAATTGGCCAATATCCCTCCTCTTTCAGATACTTTTTAAATGTGCGATTGTAACCGCCTTCAGCACTTCCTCTGACAGCACTTTCTGTACACACACCACTCTCTGTGTGAAACATTTATCCTCAGGTCTCTTCTAAATCAATCCCCCTCGCCTTCAACCTATGCCCTCTTGTTCTGGACTCCCCTACCCTGGGGAGCAGAACGTGGCTGTTCAGAATATCCATGCCCCTGCTGGTTTTATAAACATCTGTAATGTTACCCCTCAACCTTTGACACTCCGGGGGGAAACACCTCAACGGAATCAGCCTCTCCCTGCAGTCAAACCTCCAGTCCTGGAACATATGTGTAAGTCATTTCTGCAGAAAACCGAGTTGTACGCAGTATTCTTAAAGTGGCCTCACCAACATCCTGTACAGATGCAACATACCACCACAACTCCTATACTCAATGCTCTGACTGATTAAGGCAAATGTGCCAAATGTGTTCAGCACCACACTGTCTATCTGCGACTCCACTTTCAAGGAACAATGCACCTGCAGCCCTATGAACCTTTGTTTCACAACATGCCCCAGGACCTGACCATGAAGTATATAATGTCTGCCCTGATTTGCCTTCCCAAAATGCAAAACCTCGTATTTATCTAAATTAAACTTCATCTGTCACTCCTTGCATTTTGTCCCATCTATTTATGGTATCGTTGTACTCTGAGATAATCTACTAAACCACCATTCTGATATAATCTGCAAACTTACTCTGTCCTCAATATTCACATCTAAATCCTTCACATAAATGATGAAATGCAGTGAACGCAGTACGGATTCTTACAGCACACTGCTGCTCACAAGCCTCCAGGCTGAAAAATATCCCTCTTCCTTCAAGCCAATTGTAACTAGCTTCTTCTGTATCCCAAGTGACCGAACCTTACTCATTTGTCTACCAATCAGAATGAAATACTAGCTATGAAGACAGATTGAGTAGGCTAGGCTTATTTTCACTAGAAAAAGGAGATTGAGGGGGGACCTGATTGAGGTTTACAAAATCATGAAGTGTATAGCCAGGGTGGATAGAGACAAGCTGTTTCCCAGGTTGAATGATTCAGTCACGAGAGGTCGTGCTTTCAAAGTGAGAGGTGGAATGTTTAAGGGGGATACACGCGGTAAGCACTTCACACAGAGGGTGGTGGGCATTTGGAACGCGTTGCCAGCAGAGGTGGTAGAGGCAGGCACGGTCGATTCATTTAAGATGCATCTGGACAGATGCATGAGTAAGTAGTGAGCAGAGGGATACAGATCCTTAGGAATTGTCCAACAGATTTAGACAGTACATTTGGATCGGCTCAGGCTTGGAGGGCTGAAGGGCTTGTTCCTGGGCTGTAAATTTTCTTTGCTCTTTGTTCTTTAAATGAACAACTTGCTGAGGTCCATATAGACAATGTCACCCAAACTGCCTTCATCAATCTTCTTTGTTACCTCTTAACCAAATTAATGAGACATGATTTCCTATGCAGAAAGCTACGCTGTGTACCCCGATTGGCCCTTGCCTTCCCAAATATATGCAAATTCTATCCCTCAGAATCCCCTCCAACAACTTACCCACCACTGACATCAGGCTCACCGGTCTGTAGTTCCCCGGCTTTTTGGGTCACTGTTTGCTTTTCTCGTCCCACTCCTGCACTGCTCACAACAGATGTTAAATGTAACCAGGTTGGTGTCATGCCGTTCATATCGGTCTCAGACTGGATCAGGGACAGTTTTAGGAACAAGTCAAGCTAGTTTCTGTAATCTGCTCAAATAGCACGTTTTTGATCCAGAGCAATGTTACTCAAACTCTGATGGAAAGATGCATATTTGGGTGTTGGAAATATATAATCAATATTTCCTTTTCTAAAAACACTGACACACACACACACACACACACACACACACACACACACACACACACACACACACACACACACACACACACACACACACACACACACACACACACACACACACACACACACACACACACACACACACACACACACACATAAACAAAATCTCTGCAACTTTAACTTGAAAGAACTTTGCCCAAATATTATTGTAACTCATGACAAAAGGAAAAATTGCAAGATTTTCCAAAACATCATTCTGCTTCTGAAGATATTGTACTCACACAGCTGCTAGCAATGGGATTCCATCCTGAGAGAGTTGGATTTGGCTGAATTCCATTTGCTTTAGGCAGTGAGTAGATTCCAATGGATGCTGGTCAGGGAGCACCCAAAGGATAGCATGCTGGTTAGCACTGCTGCCTCACAGCACCAGGGGCTTGGGTTCGATTCCAACCTTGGGTGACTGTCTGTGTGAAGTTTGCACATTCTCCCCTTGTCTGTGTGAGCTTCTAATAGGTGATCCCGTTTCCTACCGCAGCTCAAACTGTGTAGGTTGGATGGATTGATCATGCCAAATTGTCTGTCGTTTACAAGGGTTTCTAGGTTAGGTGCATTAGTCTGGGATAACTATAGGGGAATGTGTTGGGAAGGTTGGTATGGATTTGTTGGGCCGAAGGGCTTGTTTCAACACTGCAGGGATTCTATTCCAATAAGAATGGTAACGATGACTGTAGAGTTCTTTTTAGCTTGCATACATTGCTGTGATGAGGAACAATGAAGGAGAGAGAGTGCAATAGGTCATTCCTTCTCGGGCAGATTACATTTTCTCCCTCTCTGAGCTGAGTCACACAATAATGTCATCCTCTCCCAAACTGGACCATGTGAGGTCTCCTTGTACATTGTCCAAACTATGTCTCCATCACATTCCCTGTTCCATGTTGTTGCATCATTGCTGCTGTCATGCACAGAGCCATACCCTTCGCAGAAAATGGTCTCGGCCGATTTGAAATATGTTTACATGGCCCCGCGTCATTAAAAAAATGAAATGTTTAATTTATTCAGAATTCCTGTGTTAAAATGCATGCATTTTTAAAGAAATGCATAAATTGCTGGAAAAGCTCGGCAGGTCTGTCAGCATCCAGATGCCTTTTACATGCTGTATTTGTACCAGCCTCCACCACTTCCTCTGGCAGCTCATTCCATACACACACCAACCTCTGCGTGAAAAGGTGCCCCTTAGGCCTCTTCAAAAACGTTCCCCTTTCACTGTCAACCAATGCCCTCTAGTTTTAGACACCCCTAACCTGGGAAAAACCCTGACTACTCACCCTATCCATGACCATTCTGATTTTATAAACCGTTACTGCTGTGAAATATGGCCCCAATCAACACGAATGGCTGTACTTTCAGTTATCCTGGGCCTAAATTCTGAAATTCAATACTGACACCTCTTCCTTCTCCATCAAGTCGCAATTCTAAGTCCATTTTATTCAGTTTGTTCAGATGTATCATGAGGCACTTCTGTGAGCTTTACACCTAGACCTTTGTGCAATGAGGTTGGGATACTAGCATCACTCTGCAATACCCATAAAGTTGTAACAGTATTCTCCTCTGTGGTTTGTTCATCAGTCTGTTCAGACATGCTGGGACATACCTCTGCAACAGGCAGGACTTGAATCCAGGCCTTCTATTCCAGACCTAGGAACACTACCACACAATTTCAGGAATTGGAATCAAATCCAGAGCTCTGGTTCAGAGACAGGGACACTACCCACTACACTACCATACCCAGATTTTGGTTCATATTTTAGTGCCCGCTTTCAGCTTGGTGTGGATTTATTATAATCAGGTTACCATTACTGAATTACAAACAACACTTTGCATTATTAAACAAATGCAAGACATTTGTCTCAACTGTAGGATATTGAGTGTATGTGCTGTGCCATCGAAATTAACTATAAACATCTTTAATTGCTATTATCTGTGGTCAGCAATATGAGAAAAAGAAATCCTGCTGACACAACCTGCCCAATGAAGGGTCTCAAATAGATATTTATTACTGAACACCAGAGACGAAGGAAGAGCTTTACTTCTGGTCACAACACACCGATCACTCTTACCCACCTCGAACGTGCGACTGCCCTCTTCCTAAAATGAAATTACTCTCCAGCCTCTCCTCCCCACTGACTGTGTCAGCAATCTCTCTCTCCTCGCCCTAACCACACAAGGCAAACCAAGCTCAGGGTCTTTGTGAAAATCAAGGCCGGAGTGTGCAGGTCTCCTGGAGAGGGATGGGCATTTTAAAATTGAAGGGGGAGGGTGAGGTGGCAGTAATATCACTCACTGGGCTGAGGGGTGGCAGATGGAGTGTAGTTTGGATTAATGCGAGGTATTGGATTTGGTAAATCAAACAAGAGCAGGACCTATACAATTAAAAGTAGGGTCTTTGGCAGTGTTGTAGGACAGAGACCTAGCTGTCAGGTATAATTCTTTAAAATTTGCATCTCATACAGATAGTGTGGTTAAGAAGGTGTTTAACACACATGTCTTCATTGGTCAGACCTTTGAGTATCGGAATTGGGACGTCATGTTGTGGTTGTACAGGACATTAGTGAGACCTCTTCTGGAATATGTGTCCAGTCTGGTCACCCTGCCCACTCATTCCATAGGCACAACACCCTCTGGGTGAAAAAGCTGCCCCTTAGGTCACTCTTAAATGTTTCCCCTCTCACCTTAAGCCTATGCCCTCTAGTTTTGGACTTCCCGTACCCTTAGAAAACACCTTGACTGTTCACTTTGATATTACTGACCTTGATATTATTAAGCTGGAGAGGGTTGAGAACAGATTAATCTGTATGTTGTTGGGAAAGGAGGGAGTGAGCTATCAGGAGAGGCTGGGTCGGCTGGGACTCGTTTCACTGGCGAGTATGAGACTAAGGGGTAACTTTACAGAGGTTTATAAAATAATGAGGGATACAGATAAGCTGAAGGGCTGATGTCTTTTCCCTAGAGTTGGGGATTCAAAACTGAGGGATATTTTAAGGTGCGAGGAAAAAGATTTACAAAAGTCACGAGAGGTAAATATTTTAGACAGAAGCTGGCATGTGTGTGGAATGAACTTCCAGAGGAAGTGGTGAAAGCAGGGACAGTTACAACGTTTAAAGGACATTTAGATCAGTACATGGATAAGACATCAGTTTGGATGGTGCTGTGAGCAGCTGCCCTCTCCCTCCCCATCTCTGAATGAATCCCTGTTGGTTTTCACCCTCTGCCAATGCCTGTGCAGTGGCGTGGGGAGGCCAGCAGAGGGTGACATTGCATCACTTTAAGCACCACAGAGACTGCCAGACCTGCCCCACCCAGAGACACACAGATACACACACAGCAATTGTTTGGACACAACATTGAGCTCATCTGGTAATTTAAACTAAACATAAAGAAATGCTCAATTTGCTTTGTAAACTGTTAAAATATGAGGGACAGGTCTGCCAAATCCCACTGTTTAAATAAAAACATCAATTTATTTTTTTCACTCTGAAAGTGAACATTTTACATCAACTATTCACAACTCTGAGACCCCCTTTCTCTTAACTGCTTATTACCCGACTTCAGCTCGATAGCAATATACTGTGTCTGGGTCTGCCATCCTCTCATACCAGAGATGCTTGTAAGCTCTCAGTTCAGAACAGCATTCACCCTCGCTTAAAGGTACAGTACACGCTTTCAACTTCATCACATTATACCCTGGTGAATATCGATAAGGGGGACCTATCCGGATTTCTTTTGCTTTGTGGTTTGTCAATATTTCATTTGCTCCGTCTGGTGTGTGCAGGATTTTTGTTGCTCCATTGACAGCAGGTCATTATTCGACTCTGTCCATAGGAATATATCAGTATTTCACATGCTCACACTCGTGTATGTGGGGCAGGATTTCAGTTATTTCATGGGGACTGTGACGCTATGACAATCTCAAAGTTTGTAGATGGCACCGAACCTGGAAGAACTCTGAAGTCTATGGAGGACAGTGTGGAACTCTAACCGTACAATCACACGTTGGTGTAGTGTTCAGGTTTAAGGCAGATGTGGATCAGTGCAGAGCAGTGTGAGGTGATACACTTCGGTAGGAACGACAATGAAAGGCAGTTTAAAGCAGGCTGTGCCATGATAAAGGGGCTGCAGGAGCAGAGAGCGCTCGGTGTATATGAGCACGGATTGTTGAAGATGTCAGGACAAGTGGGGAGAGCAGTAACTGTCACAGATTAGTTTCAGTATCTGAGCTGTTTACAGGAGAAGATGTAGGAGGGAGTCTGCGTGCTCCCTTCCTGGGAGGTGGTGGTGACGATGTGTTGTGAGCCCACCCTCCTGCCCACCGAGACCGTGGGGATACCATTTGTACCAGCTCGACACAAAAGGGAGATGGCATCAGGGCTACGGCTTCTAAGTTGTGCCGGGGGGAACGGAGCTGCCAGTGGGTTTAAAGTGAGAATTGCCCTTCACTGAACATTGTTCCTTACTCGGTCGGTGGGACGTGGATGTTTAAGAATCTCCACACGAGGCATCCCTCTCCTCTCCGGCTCGTACCAGGGTCCTCCCCACATGGCGGGGGGAGGGGGTGAGGGAATGGATATCGGGCACTCCACCGCACAGCTTGGCCCTTCCTGTGCTATTCCAGGCTGTTTCTCTTGGAAGGGAGGAAGGGAGGGAGGGAGTGGGAGGCCCTGCTGTTAGTGCTGGTGTAGGTGGGAGTTGGTGGAGGTATGGTGGGGTGTCCGGAGGGAGTCAGTCCACAGTGTTGTATCTATGCAGGGGGTAAAGTGGATGGAGATAGAGAGAGAGAGAAGGTGCTGCATGCAGCAGTGAGAGTGGTGGAACAGGAACCTAGTTCAAGGGTTGGTGGCATAACAGATATAAAGTGAGTGTGAGGGAGCAGAGAGAATACGGTGACCCTTATCCTGATAGAGTAGAGAAGGTTATTGATGCTTGTCCTGCATTGCTGGACATTTCCTCAGACCGCACATAGTGCACTGAGCTGGGTGGTGAGGTCAGACCATGCTCGGTGGGTCTGGTGGTGTGCCCCCCACTCTAGGAAGAGAATGGCCCCCTCTGTACTAGGCCGTCCACCAGGAACTCCGTGCCCCTGTCGACAAACCGTGGTGTTATTGCCCCATATCTGCCATGCTCGGAATAAACTGTGCAGGGCAGCTCCAAACAGAGAAAGGTCAAACATGTGCCCATTGGCCTTTTAAAGGTGGCACCAGCGCCAGGGATCAGGGAATATCCAGGGGCATCCGGGCGATGGTGAGTTACTGCGGCCATGATGGGTGGGAGAATTGGGCTGGTATTGAATGAGAGGGACACCATAGGGTGGGCTGGGCAGTTAATGAGGTGAGTTCGATACGATAGCACCAGGAAGCTAGCTCAGGCTCGTGCGGACAATCCCTCTGTCACACTCAAGGAAAATCAAACAAAGAGAAATTATTGTTAGAATCTGCCCAATGAGTCATAGATTCGGTTGAAACTAATTCCAGTTAAAAGATGCAGAACATATGCTAAGCTGACGTCACACCAGTATCCCTTTTTCCCATCTTTCCTGGGAAGACAGGCTCATGATACAGGATGTTATCGAAGTGTCTACACTTCAGCATTCTGAAACCTGGGAACACATCCTTCCATGACACTTTCTCTCAGTCTCCCCCTCTCTGTCTATACCCCAAACGCATCGCATGTGGTGATATTTAAAGTGATTCGCCCGCCATCACTCTCTATCAGTGATGTTCACACCCATAGCACCCCCTTGTCATGGCACGATGGAGAGATGGAGCTGAAAATGAATGGGAGCTACCCATCCCGTCACTTCCAGCGTGGGCTAAAAGTTTCCCCACGCTGGGCAGTGATTTATCACAATGTTACTGAGCAATGCACTGGGGCGATGTACACAGCTTTACATGCTGGGAGGGTAACTGCTCCTGGTTACCGATCAATGTACTGGGGTGGTGCACGCAGTCCTACATTTTGGGAGGGTAACTGCTCCTGGTTTACAGATCTATGCAGTGGAGTTGTGTACACAGTCCTACATGGTGGGAGGGTAACTGCTCCTGATTTATAGATCAATGCACTGGGGTGGTGTACACAGTCCTACATGCTGAGAGGGTAACTGCTCCTGGCTTTTAGATTAATTCATGGGTGATCACTGCGCAGGTCGCTGTGTTGGTCAGACTATCTGGTTGAGTTTTATAGATAACGCACTGCTGTGGTCTGCACAGCTCTCGATGCTGGACAGATATATGGTCTGTCCTGAAGAAGGGCTTATGCCCGAAACGTCGATTCTCCTGTTCCCTGGATGCTGCCTGACCTGCTGCGCTTTTCCAGCAACACGTTTTCAGATATATGGTCTGGGTTTATAGATCAATGCCCTGATCTGATCTGCGCAGTGTTCCAGACTGGACAGATTGCTGCATTGTATTGACCAGTTCAATGGATGAATCTGGACAGATTGCTGGGTTGTACTGAGCAGTACACTGGCCTGGTCTGCACAGTGTTCCACGGTGAACAGATATCTCCTCTGGGTGTATGGTGTCTGGGCTGGTTCTGTGCGGTGGATTGAGAATGTGGTAAATCTAACCATTTCAGCTGATCTGGCAATGCCTTTAGCTCCCATTCCTGTAAGTTGACCCTCCGTCTCTCACCACATTAATGTTACAGTGTGTCCAGGCATCATGTTGGTGTGGTGGGTAGGGGGGAAAGGTGATGGACAGGTCAAGGAGTTCCCCGGAACGTTCTGTCCCCAACATTCTATAACTGTCATTCCCTGGAACGTTCTGTCCCCAACATTCTATAACTGTCATTCCCCGGAACGTTCTGTCCCCGACATTCTATAACTGTCATTCCCCGGAAGGTTCTGCCCCTGACATTCTATAAACGTCATTCCCCGGAACGTTCTGTCCCCAACATTCTATAACTGTCATTCCCCGGAACGTTCTGTTCCTGACATTCTATAACTGTCATTCCCCGGAACGTTCCGTCCCCAACATTCTATAATTGTCATTCCCCGGAACGTTCTGTCCCCAACATTCTATAACTGTCATCCCCCGGAACGTTCTGTCCCTGACATTCTATAACTGACATTCCCCGTAATGTTCTGTCCCTGACATTCTATAACTGTCATCCCCCGGAACGTTCTGTCCTCGACATTCTATAACTGACATTCCCCGGAATGTTCCGTCCCCAACATTCTATAACTGACATTCCCCGGAACGTTCTGTCCCCAACATTCTATAACTGACATTCCCCGGAACGTTCTGTCCCCGACATTCTATAACTGACTTCCCCCGGAACGTTCTGTCCCTGACATTCTATAACTTCATCCCCCGGAACGTTCTGTCCCCGACATTCTATAACTGACGTTCCCCGGAACGTTCTGTCCCCGACATTCTATAACTGACATTCCCCGGAAAGTTCTGTCCCTGACATTGTTTGTGAATGGCCAGACGTCAGTGAATTGAACAAACGATAAGATCCCGCGGGTAGAGATCCAGTTCCAGGGAAAAGGAGACACTGTTCCGAAGGTCCCTCAGGCAGTTAAAGGGGTGAATACGTTTTCCCTGCGTTTACACTTTTTCACGACACAGGATCGACCACAATTTAGACCAAAAATACAGAAATTCCCAAACTCCGTTTGTCTTCAGGAAACTGGGAGAGAATCCTTCAGGACAGCAACCTTTCCACCCTCCGTAATAGGAACTGGGAAGGAGTGACCTGTGTCTGCTCTCCAGTGATCGAGTGTGTGGGAATGTTCTAGAAACCATCTGTCCTTTTGGATGTCTCTCTGTGTGTTTGGGGAGGGAGAGTTTCTTGTGGTTTATGTCACTTTTTTGTCAGTAATTCAGATCTTCCCATTTGTTATTCCAGCTCCAATTATTTTAATAAATCCCTGAATACAGGGACACATTTGAAAATCTCACTGGGTCCCTGATCAAACGGGTCCCTTTGCCTCCAGGCTGATGGATAATGGGTTTGTTTTCCTTCCTCACAGTTAACGTACTGACCATCTACGCCCTGCTTTATAAAGATTGTGGATTGTCTCCATGTGTCAGACGTTACCTGGGGGCCATGGCAGCGGCGGATCTCCTGGTCATTATCCTCGACCTGATCCTGAGACACATTCCCATTGTTTATCGGGAACAGTTTTATTTCCTGGTGTACTCCGTCCCCGTGTGTAATATCCACGCCGTCCTGCTTTATGCAGCCACTGACTGCTCTGTCTGGTTCACCGTCACTTTCACCTTTGATCGGTTTGTGGCCATTTGTTGCCAGAAGCTGAAAAGTAAATATTGCAGTGAGAAAACGGCGGCTGTGGTTCTGGGAGCAGTGACTGTGCTGAGCTGTTTAAAGAACATTTTCTGGTATTTTATGCTCACTGCTCGGTATTGGATGGCGAACGCCCCCTGGTTTTGTGAGGTAACAGACGCTGTTCTATACTCCATTGTCTGGGTCACAATCGAGTTCCTCCACAACATTCTAACCCCGTGTGTCCCATTTCTCCTGATTCTGCTGCTCAATGTTCTCACCGTCAGACACATTGTAGTGACCAGCAGAGCCCGCAGGAGACTCCGCGCTCACACCAATGGGGACGCTCAGTCTGACACTGAAATGAGAAACCGAAAAAGATCCATCATTTTACTGTTTGTCATCTCGGCCAATTTCATCCTGTTATGGTCAACGTTCATGCTGTATTCTATATGGTTCCGGATGATTGATATTGTGGTTTCCCCTTTGTATCTCCATCCCTTTGTGAAGGAATTGGGCTTCATGCTGCAGCTCCTCAGTTGCTGCACAAACACCGCGATTTATGCCGTGACCCAGACTAAGTTCAGGCAGCAGCTGAAGAATGTGCTGAAATATCCCTTCACCCAAATCCATCCATCCATCAAATTCCCTCATTAGTCAATCCATCCGGGATTTTCTCATTTCAGTTCAGTGTTTCAGCGATGGAACATCCTATCGCTATGGTAACAGACTGAGGGTAGCGCTGGGTTGTCCATCCTTATCCCACAGGGAGGTAACAGGGAAACATTTCAATGTTTCTCACAACTCAGGGGCCAGTGAGAAAAGGCACCATCCCACTGACTGTATCCATCACTTCCATTTGTAACCAATAAAAATGTTGATTAAAGCGTGCCGAGTAGCAGAGTGACCGATGTTGTTGTGTGTCTTTGTGTTGGAGAAGCTGAGCTGGAGAGAGACAGACTCAGCCCCAAGTCCTGGTCCTCAGGGAAGGGGAGGGCACCGCGCCCTGAGCTCAGGAGCTGGATTTAACTCCCTCTGACACCCCCCTACTCCAACCTGACCTCCCCATTTCCTCTCCCCCACTCTTCCTCCTCAATTCTCTCCCTCTCTCTCTCTTTCTGCACACTGTGTCTCTCTCACCTCCTCTCCCTTTCACTCTCTCTGGTCCCCTCTCAGACACCCCCCCAACCCCGGTTTCTCCACCTGCCTCCACTATTCTTTCTGCCTCACTCTCCCTCTCTCTCTCACACCCCCGACATGAGTTTCTCCACCTGCCTCCATTCTTCTCTCTCCCCCTCACCCTCACTCTCTCTCTCCTGCCGTCTCTGTCTCCCTCCCGCAATTCCGTCTCTACCCCAATTTCCCCACTTCCCAAATCTCTCAATCATCTCACCCCCACCCCCCACATGCAGGATCACCACAAACACCCAGTCTCTAGGTTAGAGGGAGAGGGAAGGACCAGGGAGACAGAGTGTGTCAGAGAGAGAGGAAGGGCAGGACAGGAGGGAGAGAGATTGAGTCAGAGAGAAACGGAGGGAGGTGGGGAGAGAGAGAGACACCGAAGGAGGGGGATCGAGAGTGACAGAAGATGGAGAGAGAGCGAAGGAGCAGGGAGAGACAGAGGGAGAGAGAGAGGGAAGGGAGAGATAAGGTGAGGGAGGGAGAGAGAGAAATAGGGGAGGACATAATGAGAGAGGGGTCAGAGAGAGGGGGGACAGAGAGAGGGGGACAGAGAGAGGGGGACAGAGAGAGGGGGACAGAGAGAGGGGGGACAGAGAGAGGGGGGACAGAGAGAGGGGGGACAGAGAGAGGGGGGACAGAAAAGGGGGAGATAGAGAGGGCGACAGAGAGAGGGGCACAGAGAGTGGGGGAGATAGAGGGTGTCAGAGAAAGGGGGACAGAGAGAGGGACACCGAGAGTGGGGGAGATAGAGGGGGGTCAGGGAGAGAGGGGGTCAGAGAGAGAGGGGGACAGAGAGAGAGGGGGACAGAGAGAGAGGGGGACAGAGACAGAGGAGGGCAGAGAGAGAGGGGGACAGAGAGAGAGAGGGGGACAGAGACAGAGGAGGGCAGAGAGAGGGGGGGCAGAGTGTGGGGAAGATAGAGGGGGACAGAGAGAGAGGGGGACAGTGAGAGGGGGGAAGAGAGTGGCGGGTGGGAGTTTGAAGGGGCAGAGAGAGGGTGACAGAGAGAGGGGCACAGAGAGAGGGGATATAGAGGGAGACAGAGAGAGGGGTGCAGAGTGTGGGGGGAGGGGGGGTTAGAGAGAGGGGGACACAGAGTGGGGGATGGAGAGAGTGGGGACAGAGAGAGAGGGGGGACAGATAGAGAGGGGGCAGAGAGAGTGGGGGAGAGAGAGAGGGGACAGAGAGAAGAGAGGACAGAGAGATGGTGACAGAGAGAAGGGGACAGAGAGAGGGGCACAGAGTGGGAGAGAGAGGGGGTCAGAGAGAGGGGGACAGAGAGTGGGCAGAGAGAGGGCAACAGAGAGAGGGGGACAGAGAGAAGGGGACAGAGAGAGGGGTACAGAGCGGGAGAGGGGGGGGGGGGTCAGAGAAAGGGGGACAGAGAGTGGGGGGCTGGAAAGAGTGGGGGACAGAGAGAGGGGGACAGAGAGAGGGGGCAGAGAGAGGGCGACAGAGTGGTGGTCAGACAGCGGGGGGGAGAGAGAGGGGGACAGAGAGAGGGGGACAGAGAGAGCGCGGGAGATAGAGGGGACAGAGAGAGGGGGACAGAGAGAGGGGAAGATAGAGGGGACAGAGAGAGGGGGACAGAGAGTGGGGGACAGAGAGAGTACAGAGTGGGGAGGAGAGAGGGGGTCAGAGAGAGGGGGACAGAGAGTTAGGGGATGGAGAGAGTGGGAGACAGAGAGAGAGGGGGACAGAGAGCGGGGCAGAGAGAAGGGGGCAGAGAGAGGGTAACAGAGAGGGGGTCAGAGAGCAGGGGAGAGATATAGGGGACAGAGAGAGGAGGACAGAGAGAGGGGGAGATAGAGGGGACAGAGAGCGGGGGAGAAAGATAGGGGACAGAGAGAGGAGGACAGAGAGAGGGGGAGATAGAGGGGACAGAGAGAGGGGGACAGAGGGGTACAGAGTGGGGGGAGAGAGGGGGACAGAGAGAGAGGGGACCGAGAGAGAGGGGGACAGAGAGGGGGGGCAGAGAGAAGGGGGCAGAGAGAGGGTGACTGAGAGGGGGCCAGAGAGAAAGGGGAACAGAGAGAGGGGGGCAGAGAGAGGGGTACAGAGAGAGAGGCGGAGAGAAAGAGGGGGACAGAGAGAGAGGCGGGTGGGAGAGAGAGGGGGTCAAAGAGAGGCGAATGACAGAGAGAGGCGGACAGAGAGAAGGAACAGAGAGAGGGGTACAGAGAGAGAGTGGGACAAAGAGGGGGGATAGAGAGAGGCGGGTAGGAGACAGAGCGGGACAGAGAGAGGGCGACAGAGAGAGGGGGCAGAGAGCGGGGCAGAGGGAGAGGCAGCTGGGAGAGAGACGGGGTCAGAAAGAGGGGGACAGAAAGAGGGCGACAGAGAGGGGGCAGAGAGCGGGGGACAGAGAGAGGCGGTTGGGAGAGAGGGGGGTCAGATAGAGGGCGACAGAGAGAGGGGGCCAGAGAGTGGAGGACAGAGAGTGGAGTAGATAGAGGGGGGCAGAGAGAGGGGGACAGAGAGTGAGGGGGGCAGAGAGAGAGGGGGCAGAAAGAGGGTTACAGAGAGAGGGGGACAGAGTGGGGGAGACAGAGAGCGAGGGCGACAGAGAGAGGGGAGACAAAGAGAGGGGAGACAAAGAGAGGGGAGACAAAGAGAGGGGAGACAAAGAGAGGGGAGACAGAGAGAGTGGGGGACAGAGAGAGTGGGGGACAGAGAGAGTGGGGGACAGAGAGAGAGGGGCAGAGAGAGAGGGGGGCAGAGGGGGGAACAGAGAGAGAGGGGGACAGAGAGAGGGGGCAGAAAGAGGCAACAGAGAGAGGGGGAGAGAGAGAGGAGGACAGAGAGAGGGGGACAGAGAGGAGGGGGAACAGAGAAAGGAGGAACAGAGAGAAGGGGGATAGAGAGACGGTGACGGGGGGGCAGAGAGAGGGAGACAGAGAGAGGGGGACAGAGAGAGGGGAACAGAGAGAGGGGGAACAGAGAGAGGGGGAACAGAGAGAGGGGGACAGAGAGAGGGGGACAGAGAGAGGGGGACAGAGAGAGGGGGACAGAGAGAGGAGGGACAGAGAGAGGAGGGACAGAGAGAGGAGGGACAGAGAGAGGAGGGACAGAGAGAGGAGGGACAGAGAGAGGAGGGACAGAGAGAGGGGGACAGAGAGTGGGGGAGAGAGAGATGGGTACAGAGTGGGAGAGAGTGAGGAGGTCAGAGAGAGGGGGACAGAGAGTGGGCAGAGAGAAGTCAACAGAGGGAGGGGACAGAGACCGGGGGCAGAGAGAGGGTGACAGAGAGAGAGAGGGGTCAGAGAGAGAGGGGGACAGAGAGAGGGGGGACAGAGAGGGGGACAGAGAGAGGAGGACAGAGAGAGGAGGGACAGAGAGAGGGGGACAGAGAGAGGGGGACAGAGAGAGGGGGACAGAGAGAGGGGGACAGAGAGAGGAGGGACAGAGAGAGGAGGGACAGAGAAAGGGGGGACAGAGAAAGGGGGGACAGAGAAAGGGGGGACAGAGAAAGGGGGGACAGAGAAAGGGGGGACAGAGAAAGGGGGACAGAGAAAGGGGGGACAGAGAAAGGGGGCAGAGAGAGGGGGACAGAGAGAGAGGGGGTACAGAGATAGGGGGACATAGAGAGTGGGACAGAAAGAGGGGGACAGAGAGAGCGGGGAACAGAGAGAGGGGGGACAGAGAGAGAGGGGGACAGAGAGAGAGGGGGACAGAGAGAGAGGGGGACAGAGAGAGAGGGGGACAGAGAGAGGAGGGACCGAGAGATGGGGACACAGAGAGAGGGGACAGAGAGAGGGGGACAGAGATAGTGGGACCGAGAGAGGTGGACAGAGAGAGAGGGGGACCGAGAGGGAGGGGGACAGAGAGAGAGGGGACAGAGAGAGAGGGGACAGAGAGAGAGGGGACAGAGAGAGAGGGGACAGAGAGAGAGGGACCGAGAGAGGGGGACAGAGAGAGAGGGGGACAGAGAGAGAGGGGGACAGAGAGAGAGGGGGACAGAGAGAGAGAGGACATAGAGAGGGGGGGGGCAGAGAGAGGGGGGACAGAGAGAGGGGGGACAGAGAGAGGGGGACAGAGGGAGGGGTACAGAGTGGGAAAGAATGAGGGTGGCAGAGAGAGGGGGACAGAGAGAGGAGGGACTGAGAGAGGGGGCAGAGAGAGAGGGGACAGAGAGAGGGGGACAGAGAGAGAGGGGACAGAGAGAGGAGGGACAGAGAGAGGAGGGACAGAGAGAGGAGGGACAGAGAGAGGGGGACAGAGAGAGGGGGACAGAGAGAGGGGGACAGAGAGAGGGGGGACAGAGAGAGGGGGACAGAGAGAGGGGGGACAGAGAGAGGGGGGACAGAGAGAGGGGGGACAGAGAGAGGAGGACAGAGAGAGGAGGACAGAGAGAGGAGGGAGAGAGAGGGGGACAGAGAGAGGGGGGACAGAGAGAGGGGGGGAAAGAGAGAGGGGGACAGAGAGAGAGGGGGACAGAAAGAGAGGGGGGACAGAGAGAGGGCGACAGAGAGAGGGGTCAGAGAGCGAGGGACAGAGAGAGGAGGGACAGAGAGAGGGACAGAGAGAGAGGGGTACAGAGAGAGGGGTACAGAGAGAGGGGGACAGAGACAGGGGGACAGAGAGAGCGAAGAGAGGGTGGGCAGAGAGACTGGGGACAGAGAGAGAGGGATACAGAGACAGGGGGACAGAGAGTGGGGGACAGAGAGATGGGTACAGAGTGGGAGAGAGTGAGGAGGTCAGAGAGAAACGGTGACAGAGAGTTGGCAGAGAGAGGGCAACAGAGAGGGGGGACAGAGAGAGAGGGGGGACAGAGAGAGAGGGGGGACAGAGAGAGAGGGGGGACAGAGAGAGAGGGGGGACAGAGAGAGGGGGGGACAGAGAGAGGGGGGGACAGAGAGAGAGGGGGGACAGAGAGAGAGGGGGGACAGAGAGAGAGGGGGGACAGAGAGAGGGGGGACAGAGAGAGGGGGGACAGAGAGAGGGGGGACAGAGAGAGAGGGGACAGAGAGAGGGGGACAGAGAAAGAGGGGACAGAGAGAGGGGGACAGAGAGAGGGGGACAGAGAGAGGACGGACCGAGTGAGGGGGACAGAGAGAGGAGGACAGAGAGAGAGGGGACAGAGAGAGGGGGACAGAGAGAAAGGGGGACAGAGAGAGGGGGTCAGAGAGAGGGGGGACAGAGAGAGGGGGGACAGAGAGAGAGGGGGGCAGAGAGAGGGGGACAGAGAGAGGGGGTACAGAGAGAGGGTGGACAGAGAGAGGGCGACAGAGAGAGGGGACAGAGAGCGAGGGACAGAGAGAGGAGGGACAGAGAGAGGGACAGAGAGAGAGGGGGACAGAGAGAGAGGGGAACAGAGAGAGGGGGACAGTGACAGGGGGACAGAGAGAGAGAGGGGGCAGTGAGAGTGGGGCAGAGAGAGGGGGGACAGAGAGAGGGGGAAAAGAGGGTGGGCAGAGAGACTGGGGAGAGAGAGAGGGATACAGAGAGAGGGGGACAGAGAGTGGGGTACAGAGAGATGGGTACCGAGTGGGAGAGAGTGAGGAGGGCAGAGAGAGGGGGGCAGAGAGAGGGGACAAGGACCGGGGGCAGAGAGAGGGGGACAGTGAGAGAGAGGGGGACAGAGAGAGAGGGGGACAGAGAGAGGAGGGACAGAGAGAGGTGGACAGAGAGAGAGGGGACAGAGAGATGGGGACAGAGAGAAGAGGGACAGAGAGAGGGGGACAGAGAGAGGGGGGGGAAGAGAGAGCGGAACAGAGAGAGGGGGGACAGAGAGAGGGTGGACAGAGAGAGTGCGACAGAGAGAGGGGACAGAGAGCGAGGGACAGAGAGAGGATGGACAGAGAGAGGGACAGAGAGAGAGGGGGACAGAGAGAGAGAGGGGAACAGAGTGAGGGGGACAGAGACGGGGGACAGAGAGAGAGAGGGGGCAGAGAGAGGGGGGCAGAGAGAGGGGGGACAGAGAGAGGGGGTACAGAGAGAGGGGGACAGAGAGAAAGGGGGACAGAGAGAGGGGGACAGAGAGTGGGGGACAATGAGATGGGTACAGAGTGGGAGAGAGTGAGAACGGCAGAGAGAGGGGGGCAGAGAGTGGGCAGAGAGAGGTCAACAGAGAGAGGGGACAGAGAGCGGGAACAGAGAGTGGGGGACAGAGAGAGAGAGGGACACAGAGAGAGAGGGGGGCAGAGAGCGAGGGGGACAGAGAAAGGGGGAACAGAGAGAGAGCGGGACAGAGAGAGATGGGCGAGACAGAGAGCGAGGGACAGAGAGCGCGAGACAGAGAGATGGGGACAGAGAGTGGGGAACAGAGAGCGCGGGACAGAGAGTGGGACACAGAGAGTGGGGAAGATAGAGGGGGTCAGAGGGAGTGGAGACAGAGAGAGGGTCACAGAGTGGGGGAAAGAGAAAGGGGGGACGGGGAGGAGTCAGAGAGAGGCAGGTGGGGGAGAGAGGGGGACAGAGAGAGAGGGGCGACAGAGAGAGCGGGCGACAGAGAGGGGGTCAGAGAGCGGAGAGAGAGAGAGTACACAGAGAGAGGGGGACAGAGAGAGGGGGACAGAGAGGAGGGGCAGAGAGAGGGGGGGAGAGAGATGGGGGGAACAGAGAGAGGGGGAACAGAGAGAGGGGGGACAGAGAGAGGGGGCACAGAGAGAGGGGGAACAGAGAGAGGGGGGAACAGAGAGAGAGGGGGACAGAGAGAGGGGCAGAGAGAGGGGGACAGAGAGAGGGGGACAGAGACCGGGGCAGAGAGAGGGGGCAGAGAGAGGGGTACAGAGAGAGAGACGGGGACAGAGAGAGGGGGACAGAGAGAGGGGGGACAGAGAGAGGGGGACAGAGTGCGGGAGAGAGAATGGACTGTGAGAAGGGGATAGAGAGAGGGGGGCAGAGAGAATGGGCACAGAGAGAGGGGTACAGAGTGGGAGAGAGTGAGGGTGGCAGAGAGAGGGGGACAGAGAGTGGGCAGAGAGAGGGCAACAGAGAGAGGGGGACAGAGACCGGGGCAGAGAGAGGGGGCAGAGAGAGGGGGACAGAGAGAGAGACGGGGACAGAGAGAGGGGGACAGAGAGAGGGGGGACAGAGAGAGGGGGACAGAGAGAGGGGGAACAGAGAAAGGGGGAACAGAGAGAAGGGGGGATAGAAAGACGGTGACAGAGAGGGGGGCAGAGAGAGGGAGACAGAGAGAGGGGTACAGAGTGAGGGAGAGAGAGGGGGTCAGAGAGAGGGGGACAGAGAGTAGGGGGGACAGAGAGGCGGGCAGAGAGCGTGGGGGCAGAGAGAGGGCGCAGAGAGAAAGGGTGAGAGAGAGGGGTCAGAGAGCGGGAGAGAGAGAGAGCGGGGGCAGTGAGAGGGGGATAGAGAGAGGGGGATAGAGAGAGGGGGGCAGATAGAGAGGGGGCAGAGAGAGAGGGCGACATAGAGGGGGTCAAATAGCGGGCGAGAGAGAGGGGACAGAGTGAGGGGGACAGAGTGAGGGGAAAAGAGAGAGCGGGACAGAGAGAGGGGAACAGAGAGAGGGGAACAGAGAGAGGGAAACAGAGAGAGGGGGACAGAGAGAGGGGTCGGGGTGGGCAGAGAGAGCGGGGGCGGAGAGAGGACAACAGAGAGGGGGTCAGAGAGCGGGGGAGAGAGGGTGTCAGAAAGGGTGGGAGAGAGAGGGGGCAGATAGAGGGGGACAGAGAGAGAGGGGACAGAGAGAGAGGGGGACAGAGAGACGGCTACAGAGAGAGGGGGACAGAGAGTGGGGAGATAGAGGGGGTCAGAGAGAGAGGGGGTCAGTGAGAGAGAGGGGGACAGGGAGAGAAGGGGGCAGAGAGAGGGGAACAGAGAGATGGGGGCAGAGAGAGGGGGGGACAGAGAGAGGGGGACAGAGAGAAGGGAGCAGAGAGAGGGGGGACAGAGAGAGAGGGGGACAGAGAGACGGCGACAGAGAGAGGGGGACAGAGAGTGGGGGAGATAGAGGGGGTCAGAGAGAGGGTGGGTCAGTGCGAGAGGGGGGGGCAGAGAGAGAATGGGGCAGAGAGAGGGGTGCAGAGAGAGAGGGGGACAGAGAGAGGGGGACAGAGAGAGAGGGGGACAGAGAGAGAGGGGGACAGAGAGAGAGGGGGACAGAGAGAGGGGGACAGAGTGGGCGAGAGAGAGGGGGTCAGAGAGAGGGGGACAGAGAGTAGGGGGGACAGAGAGGCGGGCAGAGAGCGTGGGGGCAGAGAGAGGGCGCAGAGAGAAAGGGTGAGAGAGAGGGGTCAGAGAGCGGGAGAGAGAGAGGGGGGGCAGTGAGAGGGGGATAGAGAGAGGGGGATAGAGAGAGGGGGGCAGATAGAGAGGGGGCAGAGAGAGAGGGCGACAGAGAGGGGGTCAAATAGCGGGCGAGAGAGAGGGGACAGAGTGTGGGGGACAGAGTGAGGGGAAATGAGAGAGGGGGACAGAGAGAGGGGAACAGAGAGAGGGGAACAGAGAGAGGGAAACAGAGAGAGGGGGACAGAGAGAGGGGTCGGGGTGGGCAGAGAGAGCGGGGGCGGAGAGAGGACAACAGAGAGGGGGTCAGAGAGCGGGGGAGAGAGGGTGTCAGAAAGGGTGGGAGAGATATGGGACAGATAGAGGGGGACAGAGAGAGAGGGGACAGAGAGAGAGGGGGACAGAGAGACGGCGACAGAGAGAGGGGGACAGAGAGTGGGGAGATAGAGGGGGTCAGAGAGAGAGGGGGTCAGTGAGAGAGAGGGGGACAGGGAGAGAAGGGGGCAGAGAGAGGGGAACAGAGAGATGGGGGCAGAGAGAGGGGGGGACAGAGAGAGGGGGACAGAGAGAAGGGAGCAGAGAGAGGGGGTCAGAGAGAGAGGGGGACAGAGAAACGGCGACAGAGAGAGGGGGACAGAGAGTGGGGGAGATAGAGGGGGTCAGAGAGAGAGGGGGTCAGTGAGAGAGAGGGGGACAGAGAGAGAATGGGGCAGAGAGAGGGGTGCAGAGAGAGAGGGGGACAGAGAGAGGGGGACAGAGAGAGAGGGGGACAGAGAGAGAGGGGGACAGAGAGAGGGGGACAGAGAGAGAGGGGCAGAGAGAGATAGGGGTAGACAGAGGGGGACAGAGTGAGGGGTCAGGGAGAGGGGGACAGAGAGAGGGGGACAGAGAGAGGGGGGCAGAGAGAGAGGGGAAAGAGAGAGGGGCAGAGAGAGGGTGACAGAGAGTTGGGGAGATAGAGTGGCTCAGAGAGTGAGAACAGAGAGTGGGGTACAGAGTGAGGGAGACAGGGGGGTCAGAGAGGGCGTGTCAGAGAGAGGGGGTCAGAGAGTGGGTGGATGGAGAGAGTGTGGGACAGAGAGAGAGAGGATGACAGAGAGGGGGTCAGAGAGCGGGAGAGAGAGAGAGGGGACAGAGAGTAGGGGGGGACAGAGAGGCGGGCAGACAGAGTGGGGGCAGAGAGAGGGCGCAGAGAGAAAGGGTGAGAGAGATGGGGTCAGAGAGCGGGAGAGAGAGAGAGGGGGCAGTGAGAGGGGGATAGAGAGAGGGGGACAGTGAGAGGGGGGCAGATAGAGAGGGGGCAGAGAGAGAGGGCGACAGAGAGGGGGTCAAATAGCGGGCGAGAGAGAGGGGACAGAGTGAGTGGGACAGGAGTGAGGGGAATAGAGAGAGGGGAACAGAGAGAGGGGGCAGAGAGCGAGGGGGACAGAGAGAGAGAGGGGACAGAGAGAGAGAGGACGGGGGGGTGGTGCAGGACCAGAGTGGGGGTGCAGATAGAGGGGGACAGAGCGAGAGGAAACAGAGGGAGAGGGGACAGAGAGATGGTGACAGAGTGGGGGCAGAGAGAGGAGGGACAGGGAGAGGGAGAACAGAGAGAGAGGGGGACAGAGAGAGATGGGACAGAGAGAGGTGGGACAGAGAGAGGGGGACAGAGAGAGAGGGGGACAGAGAGAGAGGTGGACAGAGAGGGGGGACAGAGAATGGGGGACAGAGAGAGGGGTACAGAGTGGGAGAGAGTGAGGGGGGCAGGGAGAGGGGGACAGAGAGAGGGGGACAGAGAGAGGGGGGACAGAGAGGGGGGACAGAGAGCGAGGGGGACAGAGAGAGGGGGACAGAGAGAGCGCGGGACAGAGAGTGGGGGGAGGACCAGAGTGGGGGTGCAGAGAGAGGGGGACAGAGCGAGAGGAAACAGAGGGAGAGGGGACAGAGAGATGGTGACAGAGTGGGAACAGAGAGAGGAGGGACAGAGAGAGGGAGAACAGAGAGAGAGGGGACAGAGAGAGAGGGGGACAGAGAGAGGGGTACAGAGTGGGAGAGAGTGAGGGGGGCAGAGAGAGGGGGACAGAGAGTGGGGAGATAGAGGGGGTCAGAGAGGGAGGGATTCAGTGAGAGTGAGGGCAATTGAGAGAGAAGGGGGCAGAGAGAGAGGGACAGAGAGAGGGGGGCAGAGAGAGGGGGGACAGAGAGAGGGGGACAGAGAGAAGGGAGCAGAGAGAGGGGTACAGAGAGAGAGGGGGACAGAGAGAGGGGGACAGAGAGAGAGGCGGATAGAGAGAGGGGGACAGAGAGAGAGGGGCAGAGAGGGATAGGGGCAGGCAGAAAGGGCTACAAAGAGAGAGGGAGATAGAGAGATGGTGACTGAGAGAGAGGAGCAGAGAGCGATAGAGGCAGACAGAGAGGGCTACAGAGAGAGAGGGAGACAGAGATGGTGACTGAGAGAGAGGGCTACAGAAAGGGGGGACAGAGGTTTGGGACAGAGAGGATGGACTGAGAGAGGGGGCAGAGAGACGGGGACAGAGAGAGGGTGTACAGAGAGACAGTGTCAGAGAGGGGGCAGAGAGAGAGAGCGGTAGAGATGGAGGGACAGAGAGCGGGGAACAGAGCGAGGGGCAGAGAGAGAGGGGGCAGAGAGAGAGGGGGACAGAGAGAGAGGGGGTCAGAGAGAGAGGGGGTACAGAGAGAGGGGGACAGAGAGAGGGGGACGGAGAGAGCGCGGGACAGAGAGTGGGGGGAGGACCAGTGTGGGGGTGCAGAGAGAGGGGGACAGAGCGAGAGGAAACAGAGGGAGAGGGGACAGAGAGATGGTGACAGAGTGGGAACAGAGAGAGGAGGGACAGAGAGAGGGAGAACAGAGAGAGAGGGGACAGAGAGAGAGGGGGACAGAGAGAGGGGTACAGAGTGGGAGAGAGTGAGGGGGGCAGTGAGAGGGGGACAGAGAGTGGGGAGATAGAGGGGGTCAGAGAGGGAGGGATTCAGTGAGAGTGAGGGCAATTGAGAGAGAAGGGGGCAGAGAGAGGGGGGACAGAGAGAGGGAGGCAGAGAGAGGGGGGACAGAGAGAGGGGGACAGAGAGAAGGGAGCAGAGAGAGGGGTACAGAGAGAGAGGGGGACAGAGAGAGGGGGACAGAGAGAGAGGCGGATAGAGAGAGGGGGACAGAGAGAGAGGGGCAGAGAGGGATAGGGGCAGACAGAAAGGGTTACAAAGAGAGAGGGAGATAGAGAGATGGTGACTGAGAGAGAGGAGCAGAGAGCGATAGAGGCAGACAGAGAGGGCTACAGAGAGAGAGGGAGACAGAGATGGTGACTGAGAGAGAGGGCTACAGAAAGGGGGGACAGAGGTTTGGGACAGAGAGGATGGACTGAGAGAGGGGGCAGAGAGAGGGGGACAGAGAGAGGGGGGACAGAGAGAGGGGGGGACAGAGAGAGGGGGACAGAGAGAAGGGGGGACAGAGAGAGGAGGACAGAGAGAGGGGGCAGAGAGAGGGGGACAGAAAGAGGGGGACAGAGTGAGCGGGGACAGAGAGAGTGGGACAGAAAGAGGGGGACAGAGGGACGCGGGGACAGAGAGATGGGGACAGAGAGAGAGGGACAGAGAGAGAGTGGGACAGAGAGGGGGGGCAGAGAGAGATGGGGCAGAGAGAGGGGGGACAGAGACCGCGGGACAGAGGGAGGGGGCACAGAGAGTGGGGGACTGAGAGAGGGGTACAGAGTTGGGGAGAGAGAGTCCGTCAGAGAGAGGGGGACAGTGAGCCGGAGACAGAGACTGGGGGACAGAGAGAGGAGGATGGACTGAGTGGGGAACGGGGGGGGGAGGGGTGGAAGGAGAGGGAGTGGACAGAGAGAGGAGGGATAGAGAGAGGGGACAGAAAGAGATGCGGACAGAGAGAGCACAGGGACAGAGAGAGAG